>NC_070586.1:37185602-37785602 GCF_027409825.1 Scomber japonicus | reverse complement strand
ACACACAGGCAGGGAGAAGAGACAAGATATATATATATATATATATATATATGTGTGTGTGTGTGTGAGTGTGTGTGTGTGTGTATATATATATATATACATATGTGTGTGTGTGTGTGTGTGTGTGTGTGTGTGTGTGTGTGTGTGTGTGTGTGTGTGTGTGAAGAAAGCACAGAATACTGCAAGCAAATGAACATAAGTGATCTGCACCTTACAATCAGCAATTCCACATGATGGAGAGTTTAACTAATCATAACAAATTAACTGTAAAAAACAACTCAAATATTACTTTCCAATCTATAGCAGCAAGCATTAGCGTATAGAAGAAAACACACAGAAGTCTAGGCTCTTCGTCTGTTCCCACAGCCAAGTGAATCCCCACCCTCACCCAAAAAGGTAAATCAGCTTGGCTTACCTTCAACAACAAACATATGTATGTTTTGTAAGTGGAGTGGTCGGAGGCACACAAGGTACTTGCCTGTAAGGTGCTAAATTGGAAACTTGGGGAAAAAAGCGACAAAAAGCTCATTGGGAACAAGCAGACGTCCTTTCCCCCCTTTTATCAAAGAATCTTTCATAAACACATTAAGGACGAATCCCCCACGTGTATGATGTTTTCGTCTCCTACTTTGCCTTCCATTTTTCCAGCCAACTGCCCAGGACAAAGCAAAAGGTGCACCTCTAAGGTGTCCTCTCAGTGGAGAGGTTTTTTTTTTCTTTCTTTCCCTTCTCTCTCCTCACACCAAATGCAATGCAGTGGGGCCCAGCTTTATTTCCCTCCGTGGGGAAAAACCTGAGCAGGGGACAACAGAAAGTGGCTTTAGAATACAGGTCTGAAAGAGGGCAGCTGTAGTCTGAATGAGAGTCTATGTGCTTTTGTGTTTTAAATGAGCATTGTCTGTCACTCAGTCCAGGGCATAGATTCTACAGCAACCATGGGGAGAACATCTTATACTAAATTTAATTATCCGTATTTTTCGCTGCAGTCTGGTCTACTTGAACAGTTGAACTCTCAGTGCCTATAAGCCATGTCATATCACACTGCAACACATTATAGTGAAATATAACACATATACTTTGTACTGTATATTGAAATGCATACTGTTTCATTTCTTTATAGAAAACTAAAAAGTAGCTCATTTATATTCTGCTCATATGTTCTTACTGTGATTTAATACAATTGAATATAATTTGTTGCTACTCATTGTTTTCCTGGCTGCAGTATAGGGCCCTCTCTAGGTTAATAGAAATGAGGAAGGTGCTTTTCTTTGTCACCCTGTCTTCTCCAACTTGTCCTGTATTGTGTCCCTGAAAACATAATGAGATTTTCAAGTGTAGTGCCACCTGGTATATCCACTTTCTTTTCTGGTCTCCATCCCCTCTTTACAGCAGCTTTGGCTGCTTAAGCATCAGTGAAAAGAGCGGTTTGTCTGTCCATATAGTTAAAGCTGCACTTGGTGAGCTTTTAGGCAAAAAATCTAACCAAAATCATGAAGTGCAACAGAGAAACAAAGAAGAGTGATGCACTACTAATTGAGATGATGCAGACTCACACAAATGACTGTAAATGCTGGTGTTGTGATGCTGGAAATCCTCTCCTCACTGGAAGGATTTTATCCAGTGAAACATCACATCCTTTTGTTTTCTTTATTTGTTGATTAAAAACATCACACCATGAACAGCACTGTGTTTACTTCAATAATTGCTGGTTTTGTAATTATTATGAATAAAAAACAGAAAAGTATGTTGATAGTCCGGGGCTCAGTGTTAAGCTTCTACAACTAGAGAGATGTGTGTTAGTGATTGGCCCAATGTGATCCTGTGGAGACTGTTCTTCCTTGAAAAATGACTGAATCGGTTATTTCAGCAAATTCCCTAAAATTCGAGTGAGGAAGCTTTTCTTGCAGCTGTAGGAATTTTGACTCTTTTCTGTCTCGGGCAAAGGAAGAAGTCTGATATTATTATTGAATCACTAAGTCTACACAGCTTCCCTCTATGGAACTAAACACCTGACCTTTTTACTATGACCCTGGTCATTTCTATAACCATGAACTGACTTGAACCTTCAACCAAATTATTTTTAATGAGTCAAGTGTAACAGTTAAGCACAGACCAGCACTCATCAGATCATTGCAGAGGACATGTACGAGCAATGTAGCCTATTTTGTCATTTCATCATTTGGAGTACTTCTTTGTTCTGTGACTGTCATTTCCCTCTTATCTGACTCCATGACATAATTCCAGCTAGGTAGCTGATGTTGAATCATTTCACATTTTTTTGAAAAAAAAACATAAAGATGAGGCTGAAAAATGTAAATCCTGAAAATGAAAATTAACTAAATGCATAAATGGATCATAAATGGAATAGTCTGGCCTTACTTTGCTGTTATTTAGCTCTGTTTCTGCTCTGGTTTTCTCAGAAATTGTAGTATTTTCCCTGTGTGATGAGCTCAAACCTTTGTTACAGCAGCATTCAATAAAAAAATCCACTAGAATTTATTATAGTATGTTTGGTGCTTTATTTATTGCTACACTGTCACTGAAATTTTAATTATAATCTGTATACTTATAGTTAGTATAGGTAGAGTGGAATGTGAAAAATACAGATCTCAGTATAATGTAATATAATCCAAAAGGAACTGCAATAAATGGATTTTGTGTGAGCCAACTTCATCATCAATGTGTGAATGCTGAAGCATCTGAAGGAATTATTGTGGCCTGAGAACAGAAGTTCCAGGGCTCAGCAGTCCCTGGATAAAGTTACTTTGATGTCATAAATTTTGTTGACAGGCGTTGTACTAACGGACAGATTTAATCCAAGCAACTTCAGATTTGTTAGGTTACATCTAAAGACCGTTGCAATACTAAATTGCAAAGCGTTTTAGTTTTCCTGAAATGCCTTTGTTGTGGCGTGCCAGTCAATGTTGCCCAAAATATGTTTGGGGCATTAAACAGGAAGTTGTTGTAACTCAAATTTGTATCATCCAATCTGGCCCAAATGTCTCATGTTTGATAAGAGTCCCAGCCTGAACACATCTACATGTCTTAATATTTTAGTCGTAGTTATAGCACCACCTGCTGACAGTCTTACATGACAAACATCACCCGATTTACATCTTGTACTCGACACATGATACACAGCAATATGTCATATAATCAGTGGGAATTCTACAGTGCAGCATAGTGGATATAGTAAGTGATAGTTAATGCCTACATCCAATATCCAATATTCATTTAAATGTATAGCCATGTCAGTTTTTTTGGCAGGTAAATGTTATGCTGAATTTATAGTAATAATTATTATTATCATTACTATTTCTCCATGCCATTGCATTTGAGGGGCTTGGGATGGGACACAAGTTCTCCATTTCAATCTGCGTGACATAACCATGGCACCAGTAGCTCCACCCTGTGGCCATTAGTGAAACAGCACCATATTACTTAATAACTACCAAATCTGTTAAAAGTAATATCTTATGGTAACCAAATTCAGCTATGTTGTGCAGATGGGGATGCTTAACAAGTCTGTAGCATTTTATACAATTTCACCCATTGGTGGTGCTATAAGATTTTTGTTTTAATGCTAGTTGAGCTGGCAGCAAGGGCAGCAGAGGCTAACAGCTTACATTTCTCACACACAATTTTTTCAGAATTTTTTTCAAGTTGTCATTATTATTATTTCATCATTTTATGGCGTCTATCTTCTTCTGCATGATTTGTTGTACAAATTTCATTTGAATGTCATAAGGTACATTGTCTTAAAAAGATGTATGCTTAATATTAAAATGTGATACCTATAGCGCCACCATGTGGTCAGTAATTATGTGTTTTATGTTTTAGTTAATAACTCATGAATCATGAGTTGTGGCAAAATCATTTTTGTGTTTCTTGCATGACGCTGATTCAATATAGGCCCATTTGCACCTGATAAACATTTATGCCATTTAGAATTTTTTCATAATGCATTTTTTGCATCTTTTGGCACATATTTCAATTTCATATTTCAAATCTTCACCAAACTTGGAACATATCATATTTAGAGAAGGCAAAACAGTTGGTTTTTAGGTATCATATACCATTTGCCTGTAATTTATTACCAAACTTCTGGCAATGAGCCCTTATGCACTTAATGAGCCATAACTCCACAATGCTAAATTGGATTTCAACCAAATTTGAAAATGTTCTACAAATGTTCTGCCACATTGCACATGTGTGTAACATTAGATACAATTATACCCACAGGGAGCACTTCTGCAATATTATAATATGATATTTTATAAAATAAAACTTGGTATATTTTCCATGAGGTGTGCATGACATATTAAAGCATGGCATTAATAATCCCACTTTGTGTCTATTAGTGAAATACCACAATATCTCTTAGATATTTTATATCTTATATTCCATGGTAACCAAATTCATTAAAGTTGTACAGATAGGGATGCTGAACCAGTCTGTAGCATTTTCAGCAATGGTAAATGTACTCTACTTATGTACATAGTGCTTTTCTAGTCCTTCTACCACTCATAGTGTAAAAACACTACATGTCACTTTAGCCGTGTTTCCACTGCAGGAGTTCCTGGTAAAAGGAGGGGGTGGGAACTTCTACAGGAACCGTCCTCTCACTCGGCCCTCTCAGTGGCTGTGTCTCCACTGCAGAGTAGGACTCCTCAGCGACGTCATGAGTTTCGATCGCCAAATAATCGTTGTGCGACAGTTTCGACCGTGACGTCACCCTGGCGGGTCACAAAAAGCATGATAACAACGAACAACAACACAACAACAACGACGAAGGTTGGAAGGAGCTGAGGCGGTAGCCACGTTTCTTCTTGCTGTTGTCTTGTTGTTTAAAGCGATGTCTGCTAGGCTAATGCTCCCCTTGTTGGCCCCCGTAAAAGTTCCTGTAAATGGCCCTGTGGGGGAAGTTCCTGCAGTGGAGACACGCACCAACGGGGCTGGCGTAAAAATTACCCCAAAGTTCCTGCAGTGGAAACGCGCCTATTCACCCATTCACACTCATTCATATACTGATGGCAGGGGCTGGCAAGCAGGGTGCCAACCTGCTCATCAGGAAGAAACTGATGAGCAGTTCACAGACCACTGGTGCAGCCATTGGGAGCAATTCGAGTTCAGTATCATGCTCAAGGACACATTGACATGGACTGGAGGAGCCGGGAATCGAACGGCTGATCATCTGATTAGTGGATGACCCGCTGTACCTCCCAAGCCACAGCCTCCCTAAGCAATGCTTTGTCATTTCTTTCAGCTATCAGCATTCACACACAGTACATTTCTGCAGTAAATGTGTTCTCTAGTTATAAATACAGTAACGTTTTAAACATAGGTATTTTGTCATTGAGGCGTAAAGTCACAGCTGCCGCTCTCTTAAATGTGTCTAGAAACTGTTCACTGGCACAACTCTTAAGGTCTCCATCACTCCATTAGTATCATCATGTTTCACTGACACTTGCCATGGTAATATCGCTGCCACTAAGGTAAATTAAAACCGTTGTCATGATAATCAGGCTGATTCTGACAGTGTCCTCTTATTTTGTGAAATAGAAGGTGAAAAGAAGCACTAAAGGAAGTGCAGCAGCATCAGCTTTTGTGTTCACAACTTGATTGAAATGATTAGCTGACCCCCAGAGTCAGTACCTATGCTCCAATCATCACCTCTCCTGACTGCTGCTGAAAGACACCTCAGACTTTTGTCACCAGCAGGTTATTGTATTTCTAATTAAGCCAGGTTAATCTCTCCAGCTTTGTGCTATTTGCAAAGTGATATGGATGCATCACTATTACAAGAAAATGGTGTGTGGTGTGTGACTTGTATGCCTTTATCATCAAATTTACTGCAGAAAGATGACAGGAAATGAGAGGAGAGAAAGAAATGGAGAAAGACAATGGGCATCATGGTTGGCACCTTAACCCGAGGCCACCAGGGTATAATGAATTTAGATTTTAATTTGCCAAAACTTCCTTGGACTCCTCATAACTTCTTAACTCTTAACTTCCCAGACTGTATCTGCCATTTGCATTATTCTTATTTGTTTACTGTACTCAAAAAGGCAGCATACACTGTTAAAGTTTCATAAAATTGATTGAGAGCTCATGAAAATAACAAATAAAACATGAGACTGCACTGTTTAATACTCCATTCACACCAACACAGTGAAGTGGGTCAAACCCACATCAGGCATATCTGGGATTGGGGTCAACGTGCATCAGCTGACCCTCCTCCACAACCCTCCTTTGGTTGGACATTGGGGGGCTGCCAGGTTTTGGAGAACTGGCAACGCTGCCAAGAATGGAAATGACTTCAATGATACCAACATTTAAAAGCCATTTAGCCAATCCACCAAAAACAGAGCTAGAGATAAAGAAGAGAGAGAGAAAGAACTAGAAACAGCATATGTGATCAAGAGAGACGGAGCTTTTATACAAACAGACTGAGACGTGAAACTGAAAATGTAATCAAGTAATTATTGGATTGAGTGTAATTCTCAGGTGTATGAGTGAAGTGTATCTGTTAACCGTGAGAAGTGGGATGACAGCATGAGTCTCATGAATGGGTCCAATACATGAAGATCATATGCACATCTGCTATCTGAAAGGTAAATTAGAACATGTTTGACATGCGATAGATGAAATCCATGTCACCATAAACTGTCAGTCACTGTGGATCTGCTCAGCACTGTAGTACTTCAGTCATCTCAGATGCCAAAAGTAGTGACAGTGCCCATGTTTGTTCTTCTGACTGGGTGTGTCCTGCAGCCTAATTAAGGCCTAATCTGTCCTCCCCTCATGTGGAGCTGAGACACTTTTACAGAGCAGCCAAATGTTTGGGGACTTCTCTCTTCCCTTCTATCAGATTTCAGGCCAGAATATAAAGAGTCTCAACACTGTTGTCAGTGAAATGAAAGACTCTCATCTTTCTGTGGGTCATTGTAGACAGAGGCCAGAGCAACTGTACATTGAACCTTTTTACCTGAATCAGCAGCAAACTTTCGCAGTCCAAACAAAACAAAGGAGCCACCTGTAAAACAAATATGGCAGCAGGTTGGTACTGGCTTTATACCCTTCCTGCCTATAATGTGCTGCATGTTGTTAGAAGAATATTGATAAAGTTTCTTTCTGAAAGTGCCTTAAAATGTCAGTAGAATTCAGTCTTATTAGCCAAAGTAGGGCTTTGTTCTAACTTTGGTAGGGACATTTTATTGTCTATGAATATTACTGAATATTCATCTTTTTATCTTTTTTTCATATTTTTCTTTAAAAAGGACTTGATGTCTTGATCCACTTTTGGGATTGATTTTCATTCAAGGGTAATAAAGTTGTTTAATTAAATGACATTTCTGAGAGCCTGAAATCCCCGAAATTCAAATGTATTATCCAATAATATCCATATAATGTTTTCAATTCAGGGATATTTATAACATTTGAACTGAAAATACTAACTACTTCACCATTCATCAAATACTCTACTACTATCACTAACTGACAATCTGTAATACAGTTTGAAATTGAGGGTTGTCAGATTATCAAGTCAAGCATCTCCCACATCCTGTTTTATCACTGTTTATCATAACAAACCTATTCAATTTGCAGAGATCTTACCATTGACACTATGTAGAGTTAAAATGTGATTGGTAAGTGAAAATATTGGGATATTGGGATAATTCAGCAACACCTCGACATTGGCTATTAGAGTATGCAAAGCAGACATATATTGTCTCAAACTAAACATGTCACACAACACCTGTGTGACAGCAGGTAGTGGGAGGCTTGATGTGCAGTGCAGTCTGGGTCTGCTTCAACCTTCATTTAAATCAAGTGTTGCAACTGCAACCTGCTGACTCTTGTTGAGTGTGATTAGTGCCATTGATAGGCCATTTACAGGCCAGCAAGCACTTTGCCAAGTATCAGCAGGATTACCTGCCAACCTCTCCACTTCACCCCTCAAACCCCCCACTGCTATACTGCTTTCTACATTTTCTCTGTCCATCCCCAACTTCTCCACAGTAATCAGTCATACTCGCTCCTGACAGAGACACATGTCAGCTAAGCAGCTGCTTCCGCTCTCCAACAACAGGTCACACAAACTGAGTGTGAAACCAAAAGTTATGACTAGGGGTGTGACGATACACTCAGCTATGCTCAGACGAGACGAGACACGATATTGTGTTCACGAGATCGAGACGAGATTTTAACTATATTTTTAAGAAAACTTCAATGAGGAAATACATGACTGTTCTTTTATTTGAAATTCACAAAATGGAAATTCAATTGAAATGTTTTAACTAATAATCTTGTAATGAATCACTTCAGTTCTACTTTCTAAATATATAATTATCATATGCAGTATGCAGCATTGTAAAAGGTTTCCCCATATAGACATTTTATAGATGGATCATTTTGGTATTTATGGAAATAACAACCATACATACAAAAGTTAGATACAATCACAAATACTAAAAAGTAAATTATAAAGAGTAGAAACAATTCTAATATATAAATATAAATTAAATAAAGAATATAATTATCACAAATTCTATCATATTGCTAATAAAAAAACACAGAAATAAAAGTAAATTGCACAAATAATGTATCACATAAATACACAAGTAGAACAACATATAAATTGTGTTATAATGTGTTAGTGTGACTCATTTCACTTTTGGCATCATTAGGCTTCCATAGCTGCGCTAGATTCCTCCGCTCATCCTACTTCAGGCTCTCAGTGTAGAGACCTGAGGTTAACCTGCTCCTCTCCTCATCTCATACTTCTGACTGAGATCTTCTCAGCAGGTAGAAGCTGTAACAAGGTTAATGATCCACACGTGACATTATAAAAAGAAGACATGACGTGCAAATGAGCGATAAAAAAAAGATTGTCTTTTTCTTTTAACGCCCCTTAATTATAGCTTCGCTTAGTACAGGGGCCCTGACAAGCTTTGGGCCTGCTGAATCATTCAGCCCCGCCCTGCCTCACCCCCATCTTCAGCTCCCAAACTTCCATAGGTTCCCTGTGCAAAATCTAAATCTTTGGACATCTTGCACATTGCGGTTATATTTCTAAAAATACTCCATTTTAATACCTATGAGCTTACTGTGTTTTATTATTATTATTCTTATGTTAAAATTCAGATGCACTCCATGCAATCCTTTGTGAATATATGTCCTATAAGTAACAGTGTGATATTGGGGACCTGGGGTTGTGATTGTTTGAGAGGTAGTGTGTTTGACTCACTACCTCTTAAACAATCACAACCCCAGGTTTCCAAGTACTCATCTACCATTCTTCTGTCTCCTCTTAATCTGCAGCTCTTTAAAGCCAAAGCCCTTATCCCCATATAATCCATGTAATAAAGTTGTTTAGCTCACAGCCTCCCCCAGCCCCCCTCCATCCATCCCTCTTTTAATCAAGCTAATGGAGGCAACAGATATTGCATTGATCCCCCTCGCCCAGGTTTTCACAATGAATCGACAAGCATTCTAAGCAGAGCAGCCATGCCACATTTCTTATTTTTCGCTTTTGCTTTCTCCTTCCTCTGCTTTTCCACCATGTCGTGTTTGAATAAGCACAAAGGTAGAATGAGCAAACATCTATCATGCTTGCATTTTTGCTGCTCAACTTCACAGATCTCACACCCTGCTTGACTGATGTGTAACCTCTGAGTGGCTGAGCTCTTGACCTGTGAAGAGAAAGCTTATATCTTCCCCTACTAATCTGGAGAGTCGGCCACAAGCCTGAGTGAGGGCGGCAGGCCAATTCAGAACTCCTGTAACAAATCAGGTGGCACCCAGCCAAGTGTCACAGGAAACAGACGGGTAACGACAATTCACTTACCCCCCATGTAAGAATCAATTCTCCCACAATGCACCTGTCACAGACCCCTCAGTAAAATGAGGCCATTTCTTCCTACTGTCTGACACAATAATTGCCTGTTAAATTTTTTTTGGACGCTGCTTTTGGGGGAATTGTGGTGAATCATGCAGCCAAACTTTCCTACATGTTAGACTGAAAAAGTTAAAAATAAACAAGTTCATCACCATTTAAGTAACACCATGGATGGGAAATGCTGTGTAGCGCATTCTATTAAATGGACTGAAATCAAATCAAATCAACCTCTCTGCTCTGTGCTCCACTACTGGCTGCAGAGTCAGTCAATCAAAAGCAACTCAGCCTTGCATTGTGTGTTTTTATACCAGAAAATATGTGAGTCTGTACTGGATGGCTGGTTTTATTTTATTCTGCATGCTGCACCAGTGCTTTACAGTATATCATAAGACAAAGATCAGATTGTTCTATACTAATGATGTTAAAACATTTGAGACCCATAAATACATGAGACACAAATAAAATATGATATTAATATCCCTGCTAGATCATATGCCATATTTCAGTTTTTTATTTCTAAGTCATTTATACAATCTATCATAAAATGTACTAAAATAAGTTAAATGCGTTCCTATAATTAATCATTTACAGTGTTTGTAATAGTGTGTCACCTCATCACATGGACTGTGTTTACTATAACACACTGAAACACCAACAGAGTGCTGGTGCACAAGCTGCCATAACAAAAATTGAAAGGTACATTTTGTATAAAGAAAATGCATCCCACATAGTAGTGAAGATATGGTATATCTTTTTGTAAAATAAGAATTTAATAGTCAACATTCATTGTTGTCCAAAAACGATTAAAAAAAACATGACCAGATAAACCTGCCAGGGTCCCCACAACAAAAAGCTGCTGGGATCCCTTTCCTTTCATTGTCTGTGCAGTCCTCTAAGCTTGAAGAGGACCATATAAGGTCCACACTGAAATAATGGGTCTTAACACTACATTTTGACACAGTGACAGCACCTTAAGATAAAACATGTCTGTTGATATTATGCTTTAGTAGTGCTTATTCCCAGACACATTTTCAATTAAATCAGCAAAAACTATTAAAGACACAATAATGCTGGAGCTTTTAGGGCCAATGGAGATCTGGGGACCAGAGTAGTTAAGTAGTTAATCTCATTT
Organism: Scomber japonicus; assembly: GCF_027409825.1. Lineage (NCBI taxonomy): Eukaryota > Metazoa > Chordata > Actinopteri > Scombriformes > Scombridae > Scomber > Scomber japonicus. The sequence continues at coordinate 37,774,569 of NC_070586.1, read as the reverse complement.
TGACCATACATATGGCACTGGGTGTTCGTTCATTACCATGAACACACACATTGTAAATCAATCCTACACCATCTTGCTGCCTGAAATACTCACTAGAGCATGAATCCCTTTTCAGGGATTTGTTGATGAAAAACTTAAAAATAACATCCAACTTTATCCCTTGTGGGCCTAGTTTGTCACATCAGTAGACCATTTAATATTATGTTCTAGTGTTTTCAGAGGTCAATGTGAAGGGTTTTAACAAACCACAAATTATTATACAGGGGGAGATTGTAAATGTTTGGACAAGAATTCTCAATTTGCAACATTAATATAAAACAATGTTGTCCCTTTCAGAAAAAAGGCTAGTGGTCATTATACTAATGATGTCAAATGATGTCAGAGATATTTCTAGTCACTTTATCACCTACCCCTACTGCTATGTCCATTTGCTTTGCAGACACACTGCAGCATGCTTTCTTGGACTTGAGGTGATGGAAGTGATGTGTCCAAGTTACTCTGCCTGGGTTACTTTCCTTAAAGACTGATAATAATTACTGACCTCTATTATCATTTAAAAGAGATCAAAGAGCAAAATTAGCCAAATTTTTCCTTTTAAACTGACATAAGTGTTGACCTGGGAGAATCCCCACCAGGGCTGCCAGAAATCATCAGGGAAGTAATGTTCAATTATGCACACCATTTGTTAAATTCCACTGGGCCAAATTAGAGTGGAAGGTTAAGGCGAGACAGAGTGTATCCCCATCACTTTGGTATCACTGTCCTAAAAGGTATTGACCTCTCACTCAGATTAGTGCAAAGAAACACATTCAGCATCATAACTCATCTCAGCATGAAATATTTCACTCTCTATTAGCTTCCTCAACTTCTAAAAGCCACTGCTATAGATTGCTGCTTTACCATGATATGAATACACAATCTCTAAAACTAAAGGAAAAGCCTTTCTGAATTAACATTATTGACTGAGGTGCAATTAAGTGCTTGTGTAATGGTTAATGGAAGGTTAATGTTAAAGTCACAAGATAAGGTGTGGGGCTTAAAACACATTTATTGATTCTAAAGCTCAGCCTGTGATTTCAGATGATTAAATATGCCCTTTTCTATGCATTTTCAACAATATATTCCCTTTTGGTTGCTAATGATGATTTGAGTGCATTTGCCAGCCTAGGTGTAGAGCCATTACTCCTGCTGAGGCCAGCTGAGGTGGTCTGGTGACATGGACAGGATGCTTCCTGGACACTTACATGTATCTCTAGAGGTGGTCCAGTAGGTGACCACAGGACAGACCCACAACAAGGATTACAAATCTCTCCTGGTTTGGGATTACCAATTTAATGACACCTGAGATAAATGTTTCATGATCATAGATTAATATTAAAAACATCAAAACTAATGTTATTGTCTGCTGTGTTTATTAGCCACACACAGCTGATGGATGTGTACCTCGATCTCACAGTATGGACATTTGCTAGCACATACATGCTAGTATGTAGAGCATGTGTCATTTCCACTAGCTGTCTTCTTTATACATATCTGTAGCAGTATCAGGCAGCACATGGTTAATGTCGAGCCCTCCATATGACACTTATCATCTGTTTGTGTGTGTGTGTGTGTGTGTGTGTGTGTGTAGTTTCTCCTGATGTTCAGATTGAGAAGCCATAGGACATCTGGGCTATTCAAATTAAGCTGACTTGATGTGAGTTGACAAGCAATGTTTTAAGCTGTGTTTGAATGCACTTTAAGGTGGGATGGGAACCCTGGATGTTGGTGTTAAAGACAACCCTACCCTACTTACACATTACAATAAAGTTATGTATGCTACAGCCAGGTAGACATGGACAACATATCAAAATCTTAAAAGATCTCATCTCCATAAATGGCACTACTGCTCTTGCCATGAGAAACAATATCTAGCATGTGACTGGCAGGGTTGCAATGATTTAAGTGAAATGTCTGCAACAACACTAAACAAAAAAGTCCAGACAAGGTCCACATGCACTGAGTCACTTTCAAAGACACTTAGAAAATCTTTCTTTCGTCTCACATCTGTGAGAATCATTGTCAATGTTACAGATGGCACAAAGGTGAAAAGCGTTTGAGAACCTTTCAGAATTACCTTGGTTGTCCAGGAGAGTTTCCTCATTCAATTTTTGAAAAGTGAAGTGAACCTTTGAAGCACAAAATTGATTTAGAGTGAGAGCATCATATTTAGTTGAAATATAATAGGTGTCTGAATGCTGCTTTTGGGTGAGAATTGATTGAACAAGAATGAGATAATATTTTGCCAATTCAAAAAACTGAAAGAAAGCAATCCTTAAAGAAAGCTTACATGTTCATTGCGGTACAAGAAATACAAACTCTCTTACACATTTTGTAGGTTGTCCATTTGTGCTTCAAAAAGTGGGGGGATGTGTAAGATTCATTGATGATATCAAAAGAGCACCCACCGTTGAGAGCATCTATTCTGAACCCAGTGCTAAGCTGGACAAAAAGCAGTGGCATCAATTCAGCAAGATTAAAAGAAAACCTACTGTACTATTGAGTGCATCAATTCTGGAGTACAAAAGAGGTAGGTAAGTGTCGAGATGAGAAGAGGGCTGGCTCTAGTCTCTACATAACCTCTTGCCCCAACACAAAGCAGTGGTTTGAACCTCTCAGAGCAGCCACATAGGCTTGTCTGCATGCTAATTCCAGGGATATACAATTTGAAGCACTAAAACCCTCAATGTCACATGCAAATCACATCTCTATTTAATTCCAGAGACACAAACTGTCAAATACTGCAGTGATCAGTCTGTAGAAAGAGTGACACCAGTACTGATTAAAAAGAGTACCCCTGAAAGAGGCTGTGAAAGAGTAAAAAAAAACCCAAAACAGTCACATAGCATTTCATGAATACTTTTCCTGTCCATTCCATGGTTTTTGATTTAAAAAGATTGTGCTTTATGTGTGATTGAGATGTAGCAGTCGGGTTTAAATGATATTCTTCAGCTCCAGCATGCATGTAGAGTGTAATTGTGTTCTCTCCCTGTGCTCTGACCGACATGCTTTAATAGAGTCCTCACAAGCCAGCGCAAGGAGGCGATAAATTGAGCTTTGCATCGTGAGCCATAGATTTTTACTGCAGTGTTTTCCCAACAAATTAATTAACTTAATTTTTCTCCAGAAGGTAGAGGAAATGGAAAAGGTAGGGCAATAAGGAAATGTTAATTCAATGTCATTTCAAGAGCAATAATTTCTTCCCTCCTTGTAAACAGGCTTTGAAAATCAGCATAGTCTATGTGAATGCTACTCTGCCCTCTGTAACATGGACTGTACATTCTACTTCAGGTACATATCTGTCAAAATGCAACAAATGAACATATGTTCTATAGGAGAATTGAAGAAACAAATAGAGCTTTGTTCATTTTTCCAAATGCCTTAACTAGTTCTGATTGATGATTCGTAATGACACTGGATGCAGCTTGCTAAAGAATCTGAGGACGTCTGATCGTAAATATTCTACAGCTAGGCCTTTCACATCAAAGCAATGCACATAGACACAGATTATTGTTTCCATAGCAATGATGCACCGCCATACCCTACCAAAGAACATAAAAAGCTAATTGGTCATTCCATTTCTACATCAGAGCACCGCCTCTGCCATTCTGGACTGAAGGCGACCACCGTATTATCAAAGGCCTTAAAAATGTAGTAAGCGATAATAATACAATACATTTTTTTTCAAAATCACAGAATCTCTCCTCACTATCCGCTAGCTGTCCCTAATAAATGCGTGCTGAAAAAAGTCAGCTCTCAATCATAGACTGTATGGCAGTGTTGCCAACTCCTCAGTAAGGAAAGTAGCTATTGGCTTTCCTAAAAGTCGCTAGAAGTCGCTAAATGACATCATCGCCCAATTTGCATAATTTACCATATGCATATAATTGTAATGGATGCTGTAGGAAAGAGAAATAATGTCTTGGGAGAGACAAAAAGTGAGCAAAAAAAACCCAAAATATGTTTAAGTGAACTTTCTTCTATTGATTCTTGTTTTGTTTTTTTATTATTTAGATCAATTTTGTTCTGTAGTACGGAAGCTCATTGCATTCACTGGATAAAAAAAAATTAGACACCTTATCTCGTAATTACGAGAAAACATCTCGCTCTCTCTGCTCCTCGGGAGGAGCAGAGAGAGAGGAGTGTGCAAACACAAAGAGTGACAGTATGAAAACAAGCAGCATTTGGATGCATTTCAATAGCTTGAAAACACAAAGGCAGAATATAATGTTATTTATTTATGATTATTTTGACTCTATACAGGTTATCTTTGTTTTATTTGTCCAGATTTCACTTTTTATAAAAGCAACCGACTGATAAAAACAATCAGTTAATTAATCAATCATCAATTTGGGTGATAATCAGTCGACCCCCACTGTACAGTGTAACACCTAATGCGGCACCTTTTTCTTATCGTAATTATCGTAATTACAAGATCTTTTCCGAGATAAGGTGCCTACATTTTTTTTTATCCAGTGAATGCAATGCGCTTTCCTTACTGTAGTGTTAAAAATGTAAAAATTTAATCAAAAGACTGTTGTGCAGGGTGGATGCGCATGCGCGATTCATTTGCAGTCTGGACACGGAGTGTTGTGGGTCTCCTCTCTGCTCTGACTGCAGCTGGGACTGCTGTGCAAGACTACTGTGAACCTTACTGCCTTTGAGTGCTTTGGGACGGGGGAGGGGTTCACAGCTGCACTTGCTTCTTGTTGAGGACAGTAGCTGCAGAGCGATACGTGCTTTTACTTCAGAGTCTCAAAAAGTCGCTAGATTTGTCGCTAGTTGCTTTTGAGAAGAACAGTCGCTAAGAGGATTTGGAAAGTCACCAGATTTAGAGAGAAAGTCGCCAAGTTGGCAACACTGCTGTATGGTCTCAATACACAGTCTGGCTCTGAGATTCAGCTGATAAACACCACAACAATGCTGCAGCCAATCAAAGACAGGGAGCGTATCTGCGCGTTCACGGTCAGACAGAGGGGGGGGGGGGGCGGGGTTACGTAGTGTACGCTATCGGAGAGAGAAACGTCTGGTACAAACGGTACAAACATAGTGGAGAAGGAGAAGTGACCAAGAAACATCCAGAGAGGACAAAGTTAGAAGAACAAAACATGTAAAAGAAGGATTGTGACCTGACAAGGACTCGCGGACACATCAGTGTGGTTTTCTAACGGCGGAGGGACAGACGGAGACCCGACGGAGAATCAGCGGAGACCCGGCGGAGCGACAGACGGAGACCCGGTGGAGGGACCGACCGAGACCCGACGGAGGAGCGGAGAGTGAAGGCGGGACGCTGATCTGCTGGACAGGTGAGTAACATCAGCTCTGCTTCACATAAACTGTAACGTTACCTGCTGACATTCAGCTCTGTCTAGTTAGTCAGGATATGTTGTTGTTGTGATGTTAGCTGTAAAGTAGCAGAGTTATTACTCAGAGGTGTTCACAAGTCATTTTTTGCAAGTCCAAGTCAAGTCTCAAGTCTTTGAGTGAGAGTCCGAGTCAAGCCTCAAGTCTTTGAGGGTCAAGTCCAAGTCAAGTCTCAAGTCTCTGGTTAAGAGTCCAAGTCAAGTTTCAAGTCTCTCACAAACACTAAATCAAATTCAAATTCTATAAGCTGTAAAATCCTCTATATAAGACAGTATTGATGATTGTTTCACTAGAATCTATAGCAATGTGATGTGGAAAAAATAATTCAATTTCATAACTGTATTTTTCTTTAACAAGAGTTTTTTTTAACAATGCTGTAAAATACAATAAAAGAAATATATCGCACCAACAATGTATTTTGATAACAGGCATGCAGCACACAATATTTTGCATTTTAACAATAAATGAAGAAACACACCCACAATGGTGCAAGTAAATTATGAGTTGTACTCATTTGACTTACTAACTTAAAAATGAAAAACTGGTTCTTTAAAATCTCTTTCACATTCCTGAAAAAAAACAACCAAATATTTTCCTTAGCAAGAAATAACTGTATCTTAGTAATGTTGTAAATGATAACACACACTGCTGTCCGTTTGTTGGCTGACTGCGTGAAGGCATTGTAGCCAAATGTAACGATCCAAGGGACTCCTGTTGGGCTCCTTTCACTCGCCATTGTCTTGAAATCATAGAGTTTCTAATACAGTATATAGTAGTAGACGGGCTCTGCTCGAAATGCGCGCGTACACACGGCGCGTGCGTGATGTTAGTGTTTACTGTCGGCCTTAGTCACAGCCAGAGATCACTTCCCAAATGCAAACAGAGAAGACGAATGACAGATAATAAATAATGAGAATATAAATAACATGAAAATAATGGTCATTTGCGAGTCTCCAGCCTCGAGTCCCAGTCGAGTCTGAAGTCTTTTGAGGTCGAGTCCGAGTCGAGTCTGAAGTCAATGTGTAGTGCGACTTAAGTGCGACTCGAGTACGAGTCGCAAGTCCGAGTCACCAGCTCTGTTATTACTACAACTGTTTGACGCTGTGCCTCACCTCGACACACAGCAAGGGCTCTGGAACCAGTCTCCTCAAGAGGGGTTGGACTCTCGTCCACTCTGGAGTTGCCACTGGTGAGAGGCGCCGGGCAGGGGTGGCAATACTTATTGCCCCCCGGCTTGGTGCCTGTATATTGGAGTTTACCCCGGTAGACGAGAGGGTAGCCTCCCTCCGCCTTCGGGTGGGGGGACGGATCCTGACTGTTGTTTGTGCCTATGGTCCAAACAGCAGCTCAGAGTATCCAGCCTTTTTGGACTCCTTGGAGGGGGTGCTGGAAAACACTCCCCCTGGGGATTCCCTCGTTCTGCTGGGGGACTTCAACGCCCACGTTGGTAGCGACAGTGAGACCTGGAAGGGTGTGATTGGGAGGAACGGCCCCCCCGATCTGAACCTGAGCGGTGTTCTGTTATTGGACTTCTGTGCTTGTCACAGATTGTCCATAACGAACACCATGTTCAAGCATAAGGGTGTCCATATGTGCACTTGGCACCAGGACACCCTAGGCCGATGATTGACTTTGTAGTCGTGTTGGCTGCATGTCTTGGACACTCGGGTGAAGAGAGGGGTGGAGCTGTCAACTGATCACCACCTGGTGGTGAGTTGGCTCCGATGGGGCGGGGGAGGATGCCGGTCAGACCTGGCAGACCCAAACGCATTGTGAGGGTCTGCTGGGAACGTCTGGCAGAGTCTCCTGTCAGAGAGAGTTTCAACTCCGACCTCCGGGAGAGCTTCGACCACGTACTGGGGGAGGAGGGGGACATTGAGTCCGAGTGGGCCATGTTCCGTGCCTCCATTGTTAAGGCGGCTGACTGGAGCTGTGGCCGCAAGGTGGTCGGTGCCTGTCGGGGCGGCAATCCACGAACCCGCTGGTGGACACCGGCGGTGAGGGATGCCGTCAAGCTGAAGAAGGAGTCCTATAGGGCCTTTTTGGCCTGTAGGACTCCGGAGGCAGCAGACAGGTACCGGCAGACCAAGCGGAGCACAGCTAGGGCGGTCGCTGAGGCAAGAACCCGGACATGGGAGGAGTTTGGTGAGGCCATGGAAAAAGACTTCCGGACGGCTTCGAAGAGATTCTGGACCACCATCCGGCGTCTCAGGAGGGGGAAGCAGTGCGCTGTAAACACTGTGTATGGTGGGGACGGTGTGCTGCTGACCTCGACTCGGGATGTTGTGGATCGGTGGAAGGAATACTTCGAAGACCTCCTCAATCCCACCGACACGCCTTCCGGTAAGTAAGCAGGGCCAGGGGACTCGGGTGTGGGCTCTCCTATCTCTGGGGTGGAGGTCGCTGAGGTGGTTAAAAAGCTCCTCGGTGGGAGGGCCCCGGGGGTGGATGAGATCCGCCCCGAGTCCCTCAAGGCCCTGGATGTTGTGGGGCTGTCATGGTTGACACGACTCTGCAGCATCGCGTGGACATCGGGGGCAGTGCCTCTGGATTGGCAGACTGGGGTGGTGGTCCCTCTTTTTAAGAAGGGGGACCGGAGGATGTGTTCCAATTACAGGGGAATCACACTCCTCAGCCTCCCTGGTAAGGTCTATTTGGGGGTGCTGGAGAGGAGGGCTACGTCGGATAGTCGAACCTCGGATTCAGGAGGAGCAGTGTGGTTTTCGTCCAGGCCGTGGAACAGTGGACCAGCTCTACACCCTCTGCAGGATCCTTGAGGGTGCATGGGAGTTTGCCCAACCAGTCCACATGTGTTTTGTGGACTTGGAGAAGGCATTTGACCGTGTCCCTCGGGGAATCCTGTGGGGGGTTCTCCGGGAGTATGGGGTATCGGACCCCATGATAAGGGCCGTCTGTTCCCTGTATGACCGGTGTCAGAGCATGGTCCGCATTGCCGGCAATAAGTTGGACTTGTTTCCAGTGAGGGTTGGACTCCGCCAGGGCTGCCCTTTGTCACCGATCCTGTTCATAATTTTTATGGACAGGATTTCTAGGCGCAGCCAGGGTGTGGAGGGGGTCCGGTTTGGTGACCTCAGGATTGGGTCACTGCTTTTTGCAGATGGTCCTGTTGGCTCCATCAGACCGTGACCTCCAGCTCTCACTGAATCGGTTTGCAGCCGAGTGTGAAGCGGCCGGGATGAGAATCAGCACCTCCAAATCCGAGGCCATGGTCCTCAACCGGAAAAGGGTGGAGTGCCCTCTTCGGGTCGGGGATGAGATTCTGCCTCAAGTGGAGGAGTTCAAGTACCTCGGGGTCTTGTTCACGAGTGAGGGAAGGATGGAGCGTGAGATCGACAGGCGGATCGGTGCGGTGTCTGCAGTAATGCAGACTCTGCACAGATCCGTCGTGGTGAAGAGAGAGCTGAGCCAAAAGGCGAAGCTCTCGATTTACCAGTCGATCTTCATTCCTACCCTCACCTATGGTCATGAGCTTTGGGTAGTGACCGAAAGAACAAGATCGCGGGTACAAGCGGCCGAAATGAGCTTCCTCCGTAGGGTGGCTGGGCTCTCCCAGGGATAGGGTGAGAAGCTCAGTTATCCGGAGGGAGCTCGGAGTAGACCCGTTGCTCCTCCGCATCGAGAGGAGCCAGATGAGGTGGTTCGGGCATCTAATCAGGATGCCTCCCGGACGCCTCCCTGGTGAGGTGTTCAGGGCACGTCCCACCGGTAGGAGACCCCGAGGAAGACCAAGGACACGCTGGAGAGACTATGTCTCTCGGCTGGCCTGGGAACGCCTCGGGATCCCCTGGGAAGAGCTGGACGAAGTGGCCGGGGAGAGGGAAGTCTGGGCTTCCCTGCTTAGGCTGCTTCCCCCGCGACCCGACCCCGGATAAGCGGAAGAGGATGGATGGATGGATGTTTGACACTTTGCACGTTAGCAGCATGCTAACGTAACCTACAACGTAGCTGCTGTGTAGTTGTTCGCTGTGTATCTGGTGTTTGTTCACTGCTTTCAAAGTGTTTACAGTCATGAAGACATATAAACACAGGTTTGCTATCACAATAATCTCACATGAGATTGAGAGGCGGTCTGGTGTTAGCCAGGCTAGCCACCTGTACTATCAGAGCAATAAATGCTGCTATCACAGCAGACGCTTCAGATTCCACCATGTTGGTCAGCTTGCGCAGTGGTTACGTTTGATACCGTGACAATGCGCGTCCATGAACTTCGGGGGTAGAGCCTGAGAAGGAGCACGAAGGAGGGGGGGGCTATTGTGCACCAAGATAGATGCACAATAGGCCACAGACCTGTGTCCGAGAGGATTTTGTCCAAAAGAATCCTCTCTAAAAAGACATATTCCCTGGAAGTTAGTATTATAAAAATTAAATTAATCTATTTGTGCTTTTGCTGGGAAGGCCCCCCTCTCTGGTGGTCTCCAGATCCCAGTTTGGGAACCATTTTTCTAAACAACTCAACTTGATGATTGATAAACAAGGTGCTGACAATTTCCAAAGATACCATTTATGCCAGGCTGAATTGATATATATATATAATTGAGACATGTTACAGTGGTTGAAAAGACATGTAGAATTTTTCCATGTGTAAATGCATACATGCCACTTAAGGTTTTAATTTCACTCAGTGTAAACATAATATGTGAAATGCCAGAACAATTCTATAGTCTGGAAAACTTTCTGTACCATTTTCTGTACCATGAAAGTTACATAAAATTTAAATAACAATTTATTTATTTTTTATTTATTAACTATTCCAATTGCAAGATAGCCAAATTTAAAATAAATGGAAAGACAGTAAAGAAACAAAGTCTTTTCAGTCAGTCAGACAGTGACAAAGGAACAATAAGAGCGGGACAGAGAGAGAGGGAGAGAGAGAGGGACAGAACATTAGAGATAAGAACGTGAAAAAAATCCACTTATTTCCTTGGGACATGAGAAGGATCAAGAATTCTCTACAATCATGGCAGGTTCTCTGCTAACTACAAATCACAAGCCCTTATTCATGCTTTGCTTTGGTTACTGTCCTCTGGACAATATGGTCAATCCCTCTCTGTCACATGCCATCCCATGAATTTAGTCCCATTGTGGGGAGAAAAGCAGAACCAATCAGACCCCAGTAACCATCAATCAGCCTGGGACCCTTCAGCCAAGGCAACCCATGTGCCCCTACACCCTGTAAAAAATGTCACGCCTGGTTAAATCAGAATCCTGAAGACACTCGAACAGCTGCCAGCCTCTGGACTTGGACCATGCAGCCTGACAAAATGGCTGTGGGATGCAGTCATCATAGAAACCTTCCAGCGGATACATTTAACATCTGTCACTTGCACCTCAATGCACAATCAATTCCAGCCTTTCCCTTAATGCTGACACCTCAGTGCCATGAAATGCTTTTTGGCAAAGCCAAAGGAGCATAACATGAAGCATTTTTGTATACATGTATAAAAGGCTTTTTTGACTGTCACACTTTCACTGAGATAGAAGTGAAGTAGTATGGAATGTAAATAGCCTTTTTTGATGTTGACTTTCACAACTATTTTGAAAGCTATTGATTTTATGTCCTGGACTGTGGGCTAGATGAATGCTCCTTTTCATTGATTCTTTTGATTTGAAACTAATTGCCAAAAATAGACATTTAAAGGAAGTCAACAAAAGTGGGGCACTTACAGAACATATGATCAGCTTAACCATGGGTTGCTGAGATGTAATTGCATCTAATAATGTGAATGGCTGTGAAGTGTCTAGTTTCAAGTCTTGATCACCACTATTCCAATGCTTCTACCCCAGCAATAATGCTGATCAAGCCTTTAGTTTTTTTCCCTTCTGAGACTAATACAAATACATAACCTATTCTCATAGATATAAGCTATGTTTCCTTTACAGATGTTGCCCAAACCTTTCCAAAATGTCAGCAAAATTAAATGTAACTGAATGTGGGTTACCATCCACCAGAGATATGATTTTTTTTTATAAAGATAACCAAAATATGATTAAAACAAATGCAACAAGAGCTTGGCCTTTTTGGACTGTGATGTACACATTGAAAAGGACAGGACCATTTACATTGAGTATACACACATAGATCTATACTTACTCTTTGACTCTCATCACCCACTGCAGCATAAGCTAGGAGGTATCAGAACCCTGCATCACTGAGCTGATAATGTACCAACAAGTGCCCAAGCCCTAGAGAATTAGCACAAACACCTTTGAGGGGTCATTCTTATGTACCCACAGCCCTATGTTCCCTGATTTTTAGAAAAAATGTCCTCCCATCAAACTTAGGCCCTATGTTTGTCAGCCTTTTGTTCCCTCAGGCCTACATTCCAACAGCACAGGTATGGCCCCTAATGCACATAACATGTTGTTGCAGAACATAGACATGTCCCCACCTTGAGGATGCACAAGCTTGTAGATACCCAATCTGGACCTTAATTATAAACGATCCAGGAAAAACAACAACCCTGCAGGTGGAGAAGAAAAGAAGAAAAGAAAACAACATGGTCATTCCATACATGTCTATAATATCTGAGAAACATGGGGATTTTCAACAAACACTGCATACTGTACCTATGTTTTTCAAACCCAGTAACACACTAAGACAGAAACTGCGGCGGATGATATCCCCCAGTTACGCTGTCTTTTCATCCCTTCCCAGGAGACTTACAGTAACCATTCACATTTGGCCTCATGTGGCAACTACAAAGATTGTCATTTACTTGGCTTCAGCTGACTGTAACAACGTCGGTCACAGCTAGTGAGTGCTAACAAACCAAATGCTATCAATGAGCTTGATAACAACTGCAAATACCCCAGACTCCCCACAAGTCAGTCAGAACTTACGAAGCCTGAGAGGTGAAAGGATTGCATATATTCAACCAAGTTCATTTGCACTTGATTTAAACCTCCTTGGATAACCATGACCTGGATGAGATTTTGTCATTAACATTGCTTTATGCAGTATTTGTGTGTTGCTTTATCCCATTACTTTTTGTTTAAGACTCATTGTTTTACATGTGCACATTCAAAATGTGCACATTCAAAATGTGCACATGTGCACATTCAAAATGCACAATGCAAGAAGTGGATGTAAAGATATGAACAAAAACAACAGATTTTCTATAAACGTGATGAAGTTGTGTTCTGGAGAATTGGGTTTTCCTCAACTTCAATGTACAGGTGGTTGGGTTAATTAAAGTAAGCTAAACACAATCCACAAGGTTTTATAGTGATGAAAAGGTACAATTTGTAAACAAGAAAACAAAGTTTGGAATTAATTTGAATATGTTTACTGTAGTTATAAGGTAGTGCTTCAGTTCAGTCAGCTCAAATTGTAATGCCAGTGTACTTGGTTAGAATAAAATGACCCTTAACCAAGGGGTGAGGCAACTGTACTAATCGTACAACTACAACATCAGTTATAGTTCTCTCAATGAACAGATGTGTGTTGGAACCATTCATGAGAATATCATCCTACTTCTAAAAAGTATTTGTCGAACTTAGTTAATACAGTTATGTCAACAATTTCTATGAAACTGAGTTATGTTAGAAATAATTAAGTAGTAGAATTCAAATTTACTTATGTGTACCCAAAAAACTGCATGAAGTAATTCCAACATGATCGGGTAAACTCATACTTAACAGGTTAGTGTTCAACTAACTTAACAGACACACATAAATGTAACATAATGCTGTTTCTGTTGCATTCAATCTGTTAATTAATACCAACATAAAGACTTAAGTCACATATGTAAATTTGACTAAATTGTTGGACTTCTGTTAGTAAACAGTATTTAGTAAGACCAATAAAACCACACCTCGCAATTCCAACTTAAGTTTAATAAGTTTGGCAACCACTGGATTTTGTTGTACTTAATTGGTCTTAATTGTTTCAATGACATTACTTTTAAGAACACTCACTAAACCCGATTATGTCAACACTTTCCAAATAGTGTTGTTAAGTCAATCGAAATAAAAAAACAATGTTTCTGTGGGGAAAAACAATGTATTACAAATATAACACACTATCCATTGATAAACAATCTGGTCTGGAGTTCAAAATCATGGCGACTTGGAGTATGAAGACTGATTTGTTACCTTGTAAGTCAATTATCTTCATACATTGCTCTTCACAATATTTAACCATAGTCACAAAAGAATAAATAACCCATTCACTCATTTGGCAGCCTCTGACATTGGCGACCATTTAAGTGGTTTATTTGCAGAAACATAAAAGTCAGAGAAAAATAAAAATAAAACATGTGAGGTAGAAACCCAGTCTGGGCTTATCTTTTTTTTTGTGATCAAAATGTTATTGTTTTTCCAAAAACGGCGGCGGGGGGGGGGGGGGGGGGGAATTACAGACATTAGGAGGAGACATCCCAACACATTGGCAGACATCAATTGACACTATAGTTGTTGGCTCTAGTCCAAGATATCACTTTGGTAGAAAAAGCACTCCAAGCTTCCTACAGTCCCCAGACAGGCCCTATTGAGTCTTGCTGTTGTCAATATAATAATAACAACACATCATCAATATCAGGGGTTAACCAATTTTTTAAGATTGTTTTCTTTGCAGAGGTAGACCAAGCAAATAACATTTTATACTGAATTAGCTTTACAGTAGTATCAGAACTATCATTTACCAGACAAAATGCAGGATTGGGTACATAAGAAACATCAAGTAAGTTAGATAGCACAGAATACAGCAATAATTGGGCATTCCCAAAATATGTATAAAAAGGTTCCAGTTGAAGTGGAATTACAAAAATGACAGTTTTCGGTAGCTTGTAACCTCATCTTAAATCTCTTATAGGGTGTAATGTAGGCTTTGTGAATGGACTTAAAGTCCGTGTGAAGTAAGAAGTGTGTTGTTAACCATCCTGCCAAATTTTAATGATTAAAAAAATTGCCAAATATATGAAATTAGGCTTCAAAGTTGTGTTAAACTCAGTCTGTTTCTCTTCTCCCAAACACTGTGGGAGTACCCACCGAGTCTGCTGAAACCCCGCCCCCTACCAAGTGTCACCTGACAATCAAAGTCACCACCTCTACCAGAAACATGGACACTAGTCTGAGAGCTTTCTGCTGCTAACTCAGCGGCTAGCTCGGTAGACTATAGTAGTCGTAGTGTTAGATGTAGTAACAATAACTGGCCACTAGGCAGGTTAACAACTGAGGAGAGAGGACTCTCAGTCTTATATAGTAGTGGAGGGACCAAGGGTACACCACTACATCACAGAGTAGCACTTTTTTGCAGGCTCAGAAAATCAGGAAAAATGAGAAAGTGAGAAACAGTTTAAGGCTCTATCTCCATAATTCAGTACTGCATCCGCCTTTTCACATGTTTTCTGTAACCATTTTCCAACATGTATAATATGTTTAGAAGTAAGTCAATGAATTGACTTTACACTGATTTACTCAGATTGCACCATATTCTCTCCCAATTTGGGTTTATATTCCTACTTTGCAGTTCCCTTTTCCATATGGATTCAATAGGCAAAGGCTTAGCTTTGTGCTCAATCAGTTTAGAGTATATTATAGACACAGAGGATCTGCCAAGTAATGGTGCAATCCATGGTTTCAAGAAGGAGAGAGTTCCAAGGGACTGTATACGCTTTTAAGGCTGATCTCAGTTCAAAGTAAATGAAATAAGAGGATGTGGGAAGGGAGAAGTGTGTTCTTAGATCTTGAATGGAACAAAGGCCTTCATCATTATACAAGTCAGATAATGTATATATCCCGAGGCATGACCATGAAGGTTGACTAAGTGGTTTGCGTCTGAATGTTAGCTTTGGGTTATGCCATATCGATGACAGTATTTGAACATGTATTTATCTTCATACCTGTATGGAGTTTGCAATGATGGCCCAAAATAGTTTATAATTGTTTTGTTTGTTACATTAGAGAAGAGTACACTCTGGGCTTATCTTATGACCTCACCTATAAGAGATAGAACAATGCAAAGTGAAATAACAAAAATACACATTATTATAATGTACCAAAATAATATAACGTACAAACAATGCAAAATAAAATAAAGGAAAACAGCCAAAAATTGTAAGTTGAATACAAAGCGAAAGAAAAAAATGAATACATTCACAAAACATTACAAAATCCAAATTATGTACTACAATCTTTTGTAATCAGAGCATTTTGAAGTTTAGTTTTTTATCTGGGGAAAGACTGAGAATGAGTAAGTAAATAATAATTTCTGTTCCATAACTGGGCTCAACGGTATCTTATTTTGTTTTCTATTCTTCATATTGTCAACTAATTCAAATTAAAAAGACTAAATCAGCAACAATGGGACTACATGGCATAAAGGAATAAGACATTGTATTTGTTTTTAAACAGTCCCATGTCATGTTGAATTTATCACAGAGCAACTTTTAAATCACTAATAAGATGTTAATAGTGTGTTTGTCTGTCTCTGTGCACTCACTCTATCTTTGAAGCTCAGATGTTTTCAACCCTCCTATTCTTGCGAATACTTTAATTACACTGTAAGTAGGGGTGTGACGAGATCTCGCGAGACGAAAACGCGACGACATTTCTCGTTGAAGTGAATTTTGTTTCACAAAGCTATAATTAAGGGGTGCACCAAAAAAAAAAAAAAAAAAGACGATCGGTTTTCTATCGCTCATCTGCACGTCATGTCTTCTTTTTATAATATTAATGATCATAAACCTTGTTGCAGCTTCTACCTGCTGAGAAGATCTCAGTCAGAAGTATAAAAGGAGGAGAGGAGCAGGTTAACTCTCTCTACACTGAACCTGAAGTAGGAGGAGGAATCTAGCTGAGCTATGGAAGCCTAATGATGCAAAAAGTAAAATGAGTCACACTAACAAATTATAACACGGTTTTATTTCTGTGTTTTTTATTAGCAATATGATATAATTTGATAATTGGATACTTTATTTAATTTATATTTATATATTAGAATTGTTTCTACTCTTTAATTTACTTTTTAGTATTTGTGATTGTATCTTAACTTTTGTATTTATGGTTGACCAAAATGATCCATCTATAAAATATCTATATGGGGAAACCTTTTACAGTGCTGCATACTGCATATGATAATTATATATTTAGAAAGTAGAACTAAAAAAATATTAGTTAAAACATTTCAATTGAATTTCCATTTTGTGAATTTCAAATAAAAGAACAGTCATGTATTTCCTCATTGAAGTTTTCTTAAAAATATAGTTAAAAGTCTCGTCTCGATCTCGTGAACACAATATCGTGTCTCGCCTCGTCTTGTGAGCTGAGTGTATCGTCACACCCCTAACTGTAAGCAATTGCTGTAAAATTACAGCCAATTTTAAACACTAAAATACTGTTTTCATGTTTAACAGTTTAGTACTGTAGTTAGCAGTGCATTGTGGGCTTCTTAACTTGGAGCAACAGGACAAAGGCTGTAAATAGTATGCTGATGTGTTAAATTACAGGACACTACAGTATTTTTTAAAATTGTCCGGAAGAGGACAGTAGGACGCACAATTTAGCGGACATGTGCTACATATCATCAGTCTTCATTACCATCACTCCGGCCTTACATCTACAAAATGAAACAGTACGTTAATTAAAATATTATTTTCTTTGCCTGTGGGTGGGCTTGCTATCTTATTGATATTGCCAAGAATGTTTGATATAACGCTCAGGAGTTTGTCTCGCTATATGTATCAGTGATGCTTAGATTTGAATATGCTAGCTAGCCGAAACAATATTAGGCTACTTTGGGGGTTTTTGTTGTTGTTTAATCTTAGGTAATCTTAAACTAGCAGGAAAATAGGCTACTGGAATAATTATATCTTGCCCAATGTCATAACTGTGCCACAATAGTGGCATACGTAAGGACTTTCCAAAATGTTTTCATTGTGATTGATGATGATGATGACAGGCTTGTTACTGGAAAAATCAAAGTGGTTCTCTTTCATAAGGATTCAGCAGTATATTTTATTGCTGAAAAGTATCATGCCCTGCGTATTCCTGACATGGGTGTTTACAGCCTCACACTGATGCAGAGAATCTACTGTTGTATTAATTAGGAGAATTTGCTAGATTACTATCCCTCGCCTGAGTACATTGTTCATGGCACACCACCTCAAATTTGATCATTTTCAAATCAAATTGATGCTTTGTATTGGGCATTTTTTTTTACATTGAACGGTCACTCCTTCATTGCTTCCTCTCACTCTCTTACCTGACACATTATGTCCTGTTTGGTATTGTTTAACAGTGGCAGCACTGGAATAATGCTGCAGAGGAACATGGTCATCTCTCCTGGATCCACAAGGATCAGGGCCGTTCACACCCAACCATTTTCCATTGAAAGTAGCAGTATTCAGTATTCATGTTGATGTTGCCTTTTGAAATAAATGATTTTGATTCTCTCTAAGTTTTTATATCTTATTTTGCACAATATTGACAATTATGCTTAAGTAATTGTCTGAGAATAATGAAGTTATAATATTGTTTGTATTTAAGACTGATATTTTAGGAAACTGCTACATTGATTTATTGTATCATCTACTGTGCCTGTCTACAGTAAACTATGAGAACAACTTAAACAGAATATTATTGTAATTTCCAAATAATCATAGAAATATGCTGCATTTATTATTTTTTTTTACTGTATTAGACTGTGAAATCATTTAATAGTGTAAATACAAAAAACATACTGTGTTTCTGGTTTACAGACTACTACTGTAAAGTCAATTTGCAGTATGAACACTGTAGAAATGATGGTATATTGCTGGTGTCCCTGCTGCCAGCTCTGTAAAATGATTTACAGTGTAGTTTAAAATGCAACCTCTGGCATAGTTTCTAATTGGTACTCTCAGTCTTTTTTTCTAGTGTGAACATTTTGAAAGTCTGTTAAAGATTCACCAATCATTTGAAACCAAGAGTATTCCAGTCCTCATTATCACAGTCCAGCATGCAGATCGATCAAGTTCCTTCCATAGTTAAGGATGATACCTCTGTGCATCTTCAGAACATGAACCAGTCTTTAGTGTTCCACATTCCACTTGGATTGTCTTATCTAAAATTGTCCTTCAAATAGTTAGTTTTTTTTTGTTTTTTTTAAATTTCTTTTTATTAAGGTTCAACAGGCCATATATTGTCCTTTACATGTGGTTTCCACAGAACCATACATTTTTCTATAGCATAAGCTACTCAGTAGTTATGAATAAACATAAAACAAGTAACAGATTACAAACATAAACACACCACCAGAGTCATCTATGTTAGTGAGGAATGTTGAAGCTCAGTCCAGAGGGATCCACCGCGTCAAAGACTGGTTGCCATACTCTTGTAAAGCCCTCCATGTTATCATGAAGGCTATAAGTCAGTTTTTCCAAGGGGATTATACTCAGTACCTCCTTATACCAATCGTTCAATGTAGGAGTGTCTTTATGAATCCAAAGCTTAAGAATAGTTTTTCGTGCCATGTACAAGAGTATTCCGATGAGTTTTGCGTTGTGGTTGCTCCTTGCGCTTGAGACCTTAGCCGCCAGGATACACTGAAGAGGTGATAGGTCCAAGTTATGTCCAATCAGAGTGTCCAGTTCTTTCTTTAACCTCATTCCACAACACTTGTATCTTCGAGCATTTCCAAAACATATGTGCATAGGTACCGATTTCGCTATCACATTTGTTACAGTTAGAGGAGCTGAGACCAAGCCTGCCTCTCATCAGAGGTGTATAGTGGAGTCTGTGTAAGATTTTAAATTGCCTCTCTCTGTCATTATTACAGCTCAAGATGGTTAATGTGTTTTTTATGATTGTTGTCCAAGTATCCTCTTCTATCTGACATTCCAAATCAATTTGCCACTGCCTTCGTATGTGGTCAGTGGAATAGTTTGACTTTACATCAAATGTTTCATACATGCAGGAGATGAATCTTTTTGGAAGAGGTTGAACAAGTAGGTTTTCCAAGAAAGATGAGTTAGAGGTTTGCATATTCTTATTTACATAATGACGGATTTGTAGGAATCGAAAGAAGTGGGACTCTCAAATGACTCCATTGTTCCTCCTGTAAATAGTTTAGCAAGCTGGTCTAGCCCCTTTTCCTGCCATACCTTAAATACTGGGTCCTGACATGAGGGTAAAAAATCTGGATTTCTCCATATAGGTGCCAGAAGTGAAAAGTTGTTTTTAAGTTTGAAATGGACCTTGATTTTGCTCCATGTATTCAGTGTATTCAAAACAATGAAATTATTATGAACCTCCTGTTTTGCTTTTTTATGATTCACAAAGGGGCAGTCCTTCAGCATCAACATACCACAGTTTCTAGATTCAATATCAATCCACGTATTAGTTACATCTGGGTTTACCCATTCATATATATACCTCATTTGTGATGCCCAGTAATAAAAGCATATGTTTGGGACCCCCAGGCCACCATTATTTTTGTTTCTCTGCAGCCTGCCTATTTTCATTCTGACCCTTTTGGCCTGCCATAGGAACTGTGTAAATAATTTATTTAAATTGCTAAAGAAGCTATTAGGAATCGTATTTGGCAGCATTTGTAGTGGGTACAACAACCTAGGCAGAATATTCATTTTAAGCACACTTATCCTGCCCAACCAGGACACAGGTAAAGTCCCCCATCTGTGCAAGTCTTCCCTGATGCGCATTATAACTGGGGTAAGATTAAGCTTGATCAATTTTCTAAGGGAGGGACCGATTTTAATTCCAAGATATGTTATCTCCTTAGGTGACCAGTGGAAAGGAAAGCCACTAGGTGGGGCAGAGCCTGCCAGGGCTCCCACAGGCATGGCTTCAGTTTTGGTTAAGTTCACTCTAAAACCTGAGATGTCCAAACTGTTGCAGACAATCAAGTAAACTCGGAATTGTAGTGTCAATGTCGACCAAATATAAAATTACATCGTCTGCATACAAAGAAATTTTATGTGTTTTGCCATTAATCAAAAATCCTTTAATAGCTGGTGTAGACCTTATTCGCTCAGCCAAAGGTTCAATGGCGAGGGCAAACATTAAGGGACTCAGTGGGCAACCCTGTGGTGTCCCACGTTCTAGCGGAAAAGGATTCGAGCAAAAGGAGTTGGTGGTTACAGTTGCTTTGTGTGACCGATACAGTAGTTTTACCCAATCAATGTATTCTGTCCCCAATTTAAATTTTTCCATTGCATAAAAAAGATACGGCCATTCAATCCTATCAAAAGCCTTTAATGAGTCCAATGAAACTATCAGGCCCTGTATTTCTTCATCGTTGGCCATCTGAATTATGTTTAAAAGCCTTCTTATGTTATTAGAGGAGGACCTCCCCTTTATGAAACCTGTTTGGTCCGGTCTAACCAAAGTCTGCATCAGTGGTTCAAGTCTTAAAGTCAATACCTTAGCTAAAATTTTTGCGTCCACATTTATAAGTGATATTGGCCTATATGATGCCGGATCTTCAGGATCTTTGTTTTTTTTCAAGATTAGACAAATATTTGCCAATGACATAGTTTCAGGCAGATGATGAGCTATGTTAAAGCTATAGTTAAAGGTCCTAGCAAGGTATGGCGTGAGTTTATCTTTATAGGCCTTAAACCATTCCACCGGTAACCCATCGGGACCTGGAGATTTGCCACTGCGCATCAGGGATATTGCTTGTAATATTTCAGCCTCCTGAATGGGTTTTCCCAAGCATCTTTGTTGTTCCTCTGTCAGAGTTTGTAGATGAATTTTAGAAAATAACTTATCAAGTTCCTCTTTGGTGCAGTTATTGTCAGATGCATATAATGTTTTATAAAATGATACAAAGACAGAATTGATGTCCTTCTTATCAAAATGTTTTTTCCCCCTCGTGTCTAATTCTTCCTATTGCGTTATGATTTTGCCTCTGATTGAGTAAGCATGCCAGATATTTACTAGGTTTATTCCCATATTCATACAGTCGTTGCCTTTGGTAAAACAATGATCTGGAAGCTTTTTCATTCAAGATTGAATTTAGTGCTGCTCTGACAGTCTGTACTTTAATAAGATTTGTTCTAGTTGGGCTGGACTTGTGAACAGATTCTGCTGCTTTTAATTCCGCCTCTAGCTCCTTTTGCTTAAGTGATAACACTTTTTTACGCCGTGCCATGTATGAAATGGCGATTCCTCTGACATAAGCCTTTGCAGCTTCCCATAAAAATTCTGGATTTGTATCCCCATTATCATTTTTATTAAAAAATAATCCAATCTCTTCCTTCATCTTTTTCCTAAAATCTTTGTCATTGAGAAGGTACGAAGGGAATCGCCATCTCCGAGGGCCCTCTAGTATATCGCAACTCATGGTCATTTCTAAATAGACTGGGGCGTGGTCAGTAATATGAATAGAACCTATATTACATGAGGTCGCCTGTCCTATAATATGTGGTGGTATGAAGAAATGATCAATTCGAGAATAGAATTTATGTGGATTTGAGTAAAATGTAAAGTCCCTTGCTGTTGGGTTAAGAACTCTCCAAATATCAATCAGATTTATGTCATTTAACATTTTGGCTAAGGAAGTGTCTGAGTTCTTATTTCTGTATCTTTCTGGTCGGGATCTGTCCTTGCTATCATCCTGACAGCAATTACAGTCGCCACCCAACAGTGTAACAGGACATCTAAATTCTTCCAGTTCAGTTGCTACCTTGGTCCAAAATGAAGGAGAAGGTGGATTAGGGGCATATATGTTCATCATTGTAATATGCATGCCATAAATTGTACCGTGGACAAGGATGTATCTACCCTCAGGATCTTGCTTACATGAACTAAGCACAAATGGAATGGTCTTGTGAATCAGAATCGCAACTCCTCTGCTATTGGAGGAGAATGATGAATAAAAAACCTGTCCAACCCAATCTCGTTTTAGTTTAACGTGCTCTTTATCTACTAAGTGGGTTTCCTGTAAAAAAGCTATCTGCACCTTGTCCTTTTTTAAGAAACTTAATAGTTTTTTTCATTTGATTGGGTGGTGAATCCCGTTTTACATTGTATGTACAGAACTTAACACTGTTTGGATCAGACATTACCATTTCCTTATTCTGTCACTAAAGAACGCTGTCCCTCTGGTATCGCTCAGAATCCTCTGATTGTGTTATACCTGAATCAAACATACATCTCTCTTCTGGTGGTGAAAAAAACAAACACTGAACATTAACAGCAGGATTAGTAACGAGGAAAACTGAACACTCCTGCTGTGAACTTAACATCACTATTGGGCGCATGTGAAACTTCCTTATCACTAACCTAACTTTCCCCCTTCTAAGCACTTGAATGATGAGATAGAGCTCTCCAGACCCATGCTATAGTCTCCCTGGGATAGCAAAATGTTGCCAATTTAGGTAAACAACAATAATAGAAAAGAAAAAGAGAAAAATAAAGGAAATAAGGAAGTTCTTAAGCAAATAATGGCTAACCATCCTCAGTTAAATACAATAGAATTTTTACAGTGTAAGATGTATGGTGACATAACAATACACTTCACTTCACTTATCACTGTTTCAAAATAAAGCTGAAATAAAAATGATCACAGCTCTCAGCTGGATATGATGCAGTTTATAAATGTTGTGTCCATAAACCTCTAGTTAAGTGTTCATCTCTTTTCTTTTTGTATCTCCTCAACATACCTCTGTGCCTCATCCACAGATTTGAGGACTTGTATCTTGTTGGCATATGCAACGCGTAGTGTAGCTGGGAACAGCATCCGATATTCCACTCCCAGTGCTTGGAGAGATTTTTTCACCTCTGTGAACTCGCGTCTTCTCTTCTCCACCGCCGGGGAGAAATCTTCAAAGAAGTGGATGCGGCTTCCGGAGACGGTGATCTCGCCCATGTTGCGTGCCTTCTGCATGATCTTCTGTTTATCCGCGAAGTTGTGGAGGCGCATGTATATGGTTCTTGCCCTGGTAGACTCTGTGCGTCGCTGAGCCGGTGTCCCGTGCACTCTGTCGATCTTGATCCGGTCGTTTTTCACCGTGAGATTTAGGATTCTTGGCAGCCATGCCTCAAAAAAGTCTCTGGGGTTGTCGCCTTCTGTGCGTTCTGGTAGATTGATAATCTTTATATTGTTACGTCTTGACCTGTTTTCCTGGTCTTCCAACCTGTTAATGGTGTCATTCAGCCGAGCCTCGCTCTGATCAATGTGGGTTTGGAGCTGCGACGCGGTGTCCTCCAGGTCGGAGATTCTGTCCTCGGCGTTTGCCACTCTTTGCTCCACCACTTTGACTTTTTCAAACACTAAGTTCACCGACTTGAGTATTTGGTCGAGTTTTGTGTCTAGACAGGAGTTGAGTTTTGCAAACACCCCCTCACTTATCTTAGCTACCAGGGCATCCGTGTCGTCGTCCGCCATGTTAGCTGCTACGGCTATGTTAGCCGCCTCTGGTTGATTCCGATTTTTCCGGGTATTGGATCTCAAAATCCTCGGTGTTGTTGTCCAGAAGTCACGCAATGACATTCCCTCTTCGATTTTGTGCGGTTAGGTCACCTCCACTATCCCAAAGATGTTTAGTTTTAGGTCTGTTCTGGAGAGCTCCGCTCTTGCACTCCTACCCTCTCCGCATCACTAGCGCCCCCCACCCATAGTTAGTTTTTTAACACTTGGGCCTTTCTTGAGAAGTTGTTGCCATCTAGTTCTATCACAAGTTATGCAGAACCTCAAATGTCTACATCGGGTTTGTTGGGTATCTCAAGTCCAGTGAGTACATGAGGCAAAATAAAATAACCGGCCACTCTCATGCTTGCTGCATCAAATCTGGCACCTGTCATGGCAGTAGGCTTTGCTCCCTGTGTTGGCAAGTGTGCCACACCTACACAAGGCCAGCCATTTGATGCACTCCATATGGCCATCCCAGGGTGTTGCTTTTGACATAGCAGCAAGGGTTGAGAAGCCGTCTTAAAGCTGAAATAGAGTCCAGGTGGTACAGGGTCAGCTGATAGTGTGCTGATCTGCCTCTGCATCAAAACAAACAATGATAATTTGAGAAAAGCAGTGGTAGCAGTCCTAGATGAGGACAAGATATCACATTATGAACCAGATATTAATCTGAACAATGCAACATTTGTCTCTTAAAGTTACACAAAGGGAATAAATTAAAGGTCCAGTGTGTAGTTTTCAGCAGCATCTAGCAGTGAGATTCTAGATTAGAACACTCCGTCTCTGGCCTTCAGGGACAAAAATATTTGCTAAAGATAACATTGTCCATGAAAGTTTCCAGTATCTCTCATTTGTCAGGCGATGAGGTGAAGATGTATTTAATTATTTAATTATATAGTCTATAATACTGTAGGTAGTATCTCACAAGTAAGATAGCAATTATAAGCTAACATTAGTAAAGTAATGCTAAACAAAGTGCAATGTGCTAATGCAAGACGTTGTTGATAGTAAGGTTGCCACCCGTCCCTTAAAATATGTAAGTGGGTTAGGGTTAGTTATAAATGGATAAATGGATTTGAGGATTACATAGTGCGTCCTGTTTTGAATCAATACAGGACAGGGTGTGTCCCGTATTTCTGAGTTGTCTTGAATGCAGCATCATCCCACCCTCACTCTGTAGGACCAGTCCTACTCAGCCCCTGATTGGATAATACTTGCTACCAACAGTCCAGAACTGAACCCGAAGTGGATGCAGAAATACAGATGAGAGTGGGATATTTCAAATATTTGGCCTGACAGCTAATTGCAAACGGTGGCCTGTCAGACATGGGACAGTATGCTGGAGAACATTCCTGCATGTGAGAGCGAACAGGAATCAAACAGCATGGTCATGGTTCTTTGTACCCCAAATATCTCCTAAGGCTGATACTGTAATGATTTTCTGATTGATCACATTAGATTTCATATGTGACTGCCTATTGTCAGCATGTATCGGTAGATGTTAGATCTCATTCATTTATATTTAGGGACTGATTTCCCTTCTAAAGGGTGGTCATGCCATGAATAGGAGTTTATTTCTAATGTCCATTGGTAACAAAGCACTTCAAACTAGTATCAATCTTAATACTTTCTTGAAACCATGTTTTAAGTCACGCGTTTTGGGTAGTGACCGAAAGAAGATCGCGTGTACAAACGGCCGAAAAATGAGCTTCCTCCGTAGGCTGGCTGGGCTTTCCCTTAGAGATAGGGTGAGAAGCTCAGTTATCCGGAGGGAGCTCGGAGTAGACCCGCTGCTCCTCCGCATCGAGAGGAGCCAGATGAGGTGGCTCGGGCATCTAACTAGGATGCCTCCCAGACGCCTCCCTGGTGAGGTGTTCAGGGCACGTCCCACCGGTAGGAGACCCCGGGGAAGACCCAGGACACGCTGGAGAGACTATGTCTCTCGGCTGGCCTGGGAACGCCTCGGGATCCCCCGGGAAGAGCTGGACGAAGTGGCTGGGGATAGGGAAGTCTGGGCTTCCCTGATTAGGCTGCGGCCCCCGCGACCCGACCCCGGATAAGCGGAAGAGGACGGTACGGTATGTTTTAAGTTATTATTTACTAACACTGGCACGCCACCGGGCATGTGGTGGTCTTGGTCCCGGGGAACATGACCCCTGCTGTTGCAGGTGTAGTAGTATGATATTCCACTGCTCTAGAAGGCAGGTGGGCCTGCTACCTTGCACCCTATCCGGCTCGTTGGCCAATCAGTGCACGGGGCGAAGGGATAAAAGGAGGCTGTGTCCCTCCCTCGGTGTCTCACTTCCTGGCTCGAAGGCCCGCCTGCTTCCTGGCCACACGCTACCTTTACCGCTTGCCACTGCGCTGAGGAGACTCTTCCTCTGGTGGACGCCCGCTGGTCAGGACCGGCTGAACTCTCTGGACGCTTAAGTTAAGTACAGGAACAATGCTGCTTCGCTGGGTGAGCGTGTGAGCGAGTGTGTGTGGGGGGTTTAGCGGGGTCAGGCCATCTTAATTGTTTCCTTGTATTTTTCTTTTGAATTTATTGGATGTTAATTTTTCTTAGTTTTCCTTGTCATGAAATAATTAATGTTAAATTGTTGATTTAGCATCTCTGGCCAGACACCTTTTTCTCTATTGTCTTTGTTCTTTTTTTTCCTTTTTGAAGTAATTTGTTAATTGAATACTAATTAATTACCGTAATTCCGGACTATAAGCCGCTACTTTTTTCCCACACTTTGAACACTGCGGCTTCTACTACGGTGCGGCTAATGCATATTTTTTTTTTTTCGTGGGGCCAGAAACATTTTGTTGTTACGTACTTTATTATTTTTTCACCTTGCTTCATGTTTGATACATGTTGTTGTCCGACTCGTTCATAGGAGAGAACGGGAGAGTTCGCTCAGTGGGTAAGTTTTAATTCAAAGTTTTCCAATACAAGATGTACAATGACAGGTGCGAACGAGGTAGATTAATCCAGTAAAAGTAAGACTTAGTTTAATGACTTAGAAGTCGCCAAATGACTTACTTTAACGAATTTCGTTAGTTTATATAATGCAGATTTGTAAAATATTACTTTTATGAGGGTGCATATGAAGATGCAAACTAATATTAAGCCTATAGCCTATTCATTATAATGTCCATGGACAGAAATTGAGTTATTTTGCCTTAATAATGATAAAATAATACACTAAAAATGGTTGGATTGGGAACCCATATATGCATAATGTCACCTCTTTGCATTTAGTGTTGCTTGAAATGACCAGGGCTCAGCTAGTGTTGCCTTTTAAAAATTGTCGATTTCCCGGGATTCCCTGGAAAATTGGCTTCTTTTCCCTCAAGCAGGGTACACTTTCACTCACACTAGCCAAATAATCCGGACTTTAGGGGGCAAACGTGCTTGGGCACGGTACGATTGCCTAGTGCGCCCTAAATGAACAGTGTGTCAGAGCAGGCGGAGGGGGCCCTATTTGTGTGCTGTGATCGTGGGTGTAGGTTTTCTTTACTATTGCACTTCACAATTTTCCTGTGTGTCACGTATGAGTGGGGTGTTCATTTTCTTTGGATTCCCTTTCCCCCCTGATTACCCCACACCTCCTTTTGGCCTCAGTTACTATAGAGGGGTCAGCAAGTTAGTTTCTTTGAAATATATTTTAATAAGTGCCATGTTTGTGAAATAAATTAATTGATATTTGTTAAACTTGTGAACCACGTCTTTTTCCCTTCCTTAGTGTAACGTTCCTGTGTGCTTTCGCTTTATTAATACATATTCAGAATTCCCTGGGTGAAATTCCCAGGGTGGCGTTGTCGGTCCTCATTCCAAGGTTAATCAATTTTGGATATTTTGAAGAATCAAAGTCTCCCTCGTATCGCCACACAGGCATCCTTTATTTTTTATTTTTCTGCATAAAGGGTGGCAACCCTAGTTGATAGCGATATAGCGTTGACAGGATACATATTTTATTATCAATTTACAGCAGTCACTGCCGTGGAAGAGAAACGACTGAGGTTTGTAACATGTAAATTAAGTCCTATATGTCCTGCATGACATTAACAATACCAATACAACACAAGGTGGTATTTAGATAGTAGTTCTCTCCCATGTAGGACCAGTATCATGCAGCCGTATTTTGACTTTTAAAATCACTACCAAAACAAAAACCCTACAATTTAAAGAGTACGGTTTAGACCTGCTGCTGTATTAGGACAGTACACTGGTTTCTAGCTGCTGTATTAGGACAGTACACTGGTTTCCAGCTGCTGTATTAGGATAGTACACTGGTTTCCAGCTGCTGTATTAGGATAGTACACTGGTTTCTAGCTGCTGTATTAGGATAGTGCACTGGTTTCCAGCTGTTATATTAGGATAGTACACTGGTTTCTAGCTGCTGTATTAGGATAGTGCACTGGTTTCCAGCTGCTGTATTAGGATAGTACACTGGTTTCTAGCTGCTGTATTAGGATAGTACACTGGTTTCACACCTGGCCTCTGAGTTTCTTTCGAGACCCTATGAAATGTTCATATAGTACCTCAAGTACTCACACGCCTGCCTGGTCACACACCTGGCAAGGCCTCAAATCATCTCTTATGTGTTTAATTTTTATATTCTGTTTTATGATTATACTTGTTCTACTATTACTATTACGTTTTGTTTATATATTCATGTGTTCAATTACAGTTTGCAAGTTTACTGAATAAAAGATGAACATATACATAACTATGACAGTACTTCCCTACAATGTCAGTATATTGTCATTACCACCTCCAGTTATGTAGGCTGTAATTAATTAGTTTGAACCTCGTAATTAAAATGTAAAAAACCTTAGACTAATGAAATGTGTAATATACATATATTTGACAGACACATTTTAAGACATCCGCTTCACTCTGGATAATAAAAGGATAAACTTATCCGATCACCTTACAGCAGTCAGGTAGCTGTACATATAACATAAAACTATTCATAACAGAAGCCCTTAATAATCCCAAACAGCAAATACTGTGGCTCAGTAATCTGCCCTGTCAACACATGGAACATATCTCTGAATATCACGATGAAGGCCAAAGATAAACCAGGGTCAGCAGTGACCAGCACCAGACCCTGGACGTAGATTGTTCAGCCCATTAAATACCACACCAAAGGTATCTAGTTTACTATTCTGGATGAAGACTCTCTTTCTTTGAGGGTCGCCTTGTAATAGATGTTGGCCATGACAGCCATGAAGCACTGGAGGACTAGGAAGTAACCCACACCCAGAAAGTGAAGCTTCTCTACAGTCCTGTTTACTTCAGGCCTGCCTGGACAAGAACAACACCCCTGATTCACTGCTGTTCCTCATGTGCTGCCGCAGCTGCTTGGAATACTGCTTCTATTGAAGACGGTGCCATTCTACATGTGAAAATAGTGCCATTTAACCAGAGGGTACAGTAAAGTTAATATGCTACAAAGGCAAACAAATGTGTATCACTTACGTAGGCCTCTGCTGACCTGTGGTCTGCAACACAAGTATGGGGCGCACCTCACAGAATCATCTGGGGTCATGGAGTCATATGCTCCTCTTTCAAGACATTCCTGCTCCAGTTGTGAGTCTCCCGTTGACAATCCTTGCTGTGAGTATTGGAATGTATGTATAGCTTTTACAACTATAATTAAACAAATATAAATATATTCATTACAACAACTGGCAACCTTGAGTGCAGATGTATGTAATCACTTGCATACAAAACATTGGCTGTAGAAAATGGTGTGACATTTAAATCTCTTTTCCTTCAGCTGTTTTCACTGTCAGCCAGTTAAGGTGGAAATTGTAGTGCAGAGCTGCAAGCAGAACTCTTGCTTCTTAAACTGGGGTACTGAACACTTAGTGCTTGTTGGCATATATCAGAATATGATTCTGAAAATAATATATATATAAAAATATAAATTGGCACAAACTGGTACTGTAATAATTAGGGATTGCACCCTCTGTAAAACGACAGACCCTATTTTTCTTACATGCTGACTCAGCAGCAGGTCACATCTCTGCCACAGCTGTGAGTAGGGCTGGATAATTATGGCAAAAATCACAATCACGATTATTTTGATCGATATTGAAATCGCGATTATAAAAGACGATTATTTATAGATTTGTAAACATAAACATTTATTGATCCACCAGAACTCAACTTAAAATATATTTGAACAGCAAAACCAGAAATAAATTAGAATCAAGAAAAATATATGATATATAATGATAAATGTAAATAATAATAGCAATATGTAAAAACAATAAATAAAAATAAATAGCCAAAACCTACCAAAACAAAAATCCCCCGGCTGCCGAGCTTGTTAAACAAATTGGTCGTGTTGCCATGGTGTGCACTGTGTCAAGCAGTTCACACGCTCTCACGCCACACCTGTCATTTCTGCTGAGAAGTGATAGATCCCACCGCACAGACATTAATATATTATGTAATCCATACATCCCAACTCTATGCATATTGATAGCGGCTCCCTGACGCCCGCAAATGACACACAATCTCCCGGCGTCTGGAGCGAACGAGCAAGAGCGCGCGCTAGAGAGTGACTGCAGGCGCGCGCGTGTGTGTGACTATCAATGCAGCGCATGTGAGAGCGCAGCGTCCTGATAGCTGTGTGATCTCACGCCAAACTTTTCATGAAATTTGAGAGCACTGAATATGTCCCAGTCCTACCTTTCTTCTTGTCAACCAAAGGCCTTTTCTGTCATTTTAACCACTTAACGCACGCTGTTCCTCCTACGGGACGGGACGGATGTTAGGAGGTAGCCACAAGTTCTTCTGGATGTTTTAAACACCAACCCTTAAACATATATATTCATGCCGTACATCGTTGGAAAGCTGAGATTGTCCTGATTCATTCAAGACCACTCACGACTTATATGGTTGCTCACAGCCGTAATAGTATTAGCGATTAGCTCGGCTAGCCCCTGAGCTAAGTAAGAAAAGCTATAATGCCTACATACCTTCAATGTCTTCCCTTTATCCACAACGATCATCTTATGACTCAGGACTTTCTGTACAGCTCGCCAAGTATCCATTCTTGTGAAATATGAAATCTGTTTCCATAAAACCGGAATACTTTCCTCAATATGTCCATGTATTTAGTCCACCACGTAACGTAATAACACAAATAACAAACCATATGCGGTCCGTTTACGTCATTTCCTGACCTGCACGTCCATCTCAGAGTACATGTGACTAGATGTTTAAAACCGTGAGCCTCTTCTGCTTCTGACGACACCACACACAAGCCAATCGGTGTTTAGGATTAGGCAGTACATGTCTCCAAAGCCAATGAGGACATGTGACCGACAACAATGACGACATGGCTTTGATTGACTGCTGTTCTAGCCTATGGAAATATTCGGTGAAATGAAGTTGATAACCTTTTAGCCAATAGTCTGAGGTTTCCAACGGTGTATGACACTAAGCTATCAGGTTTGGCTGTCCATAAACTAACTCCAAGCGTAACCAGCGTGCGCCCTGTGCGTAAAAGAGTTGAACCATATATCATTACGCACACGCAATTTGGTACACGGTTGGTTCTTCTTCGACTTAACATATGACTTATACCAAAATAAACAGATAGATAGATAGATAGATATGGCCAAACAAAAAATATATGGTTATATGTAATAATAATAATAATAATAATATTAATAATAATAATAATAATATGGCGTCAGCTTTCATTAGAGACCAAGATTTTGATTGTAGGCAAAGGGGATGTGACGTTATAGGTGTTTGATTGCGGTTATACAGCTTTGGTAATCAAGTGTCCATTTGGAGTCTCCAAAAAGGACCTGAGGAAAACGCATGGACATACCTGTTGAAAAATAATTCTGAAAAATTCATCTTTTGGTCTTTTGACTCCAAATTTGGACTGCATGAAGCCAAAACATGTGGCTGTGGCCTCATTGTGTCTATATCCCGCTGAGAGGTCCCTGAATGTCTGTACACATGTCATTGTAAAGGCAAACCTATGGGCGAGTAAACAACCCCATCATTGTAACCTCTGCCACTCTTTGTCAGTAAGTCACAGAATCACACAGACACTTTTACAAGAATCCTGAGAGTGTTTCCTTTCCAATGATACCAGACACATCTCTGATTCTCAAACTATGTGGGGTCTGTGCTGCTCACAACTTGGGCATGTCGTTTAGGCTAACAGCATAAAAAACAGGGGCGTGTGTTAAGTGGTTAAATCTCCCAGACCTGTGCAGAAACACACCGTTCCTCCAGCGGGTCTAACATAAGGGGTGGGACACAGAACTTGCTGGGAAAGACGGTGCGTTGGATTTATGTCACAGGTGCGCTGCCGGGCGGAACAATAATCGTTTTATGTCGATTATTACGTTTTTATAATCGCGGGAGGCCAAAATCGATATCGCGATTAAAATTCAATTAATCGTCCAGCCCTAGCTGTGAGAGCAGCAGGCCTTTCTGGATTGTGCTAGGACCCACCTCTGTAACAGTAGCACTTTTTGTTTGCTGCATCAGGAACCCCTCCTGATATGGGCAACAGGCCACACCCCTGTAACAGCAAAACACCCAGCCCATAGTGTTGGCCCCTCCCACACACAAACAAATGATCTCTACTGAAGACATTATCTCACTGGTACATAGCGATCAAGAAAAGTTAGGGCTGTCAAACGATTATTTTTTTTAATTCTGCAAGATTAATCGCAGAATTTCCATAGTTAATCATGATTAATCGCGTTTTGAATTGCATGTTTAAAATCCTGTTATTTTACATTTCAAGGCAGTTTTAAGCCCATAATGTAAAGCACTTCTTACCAGAGTGTCTTAACTGGGAATCAATCACGGCTCTGCTGCGACTCCCACACTCCAAAATGGTACTTTGGTGGAGCTGAGGCTCGCTTGGCTGCACCTGGGTGTTTAACGTGGAGGTGCTTACTCAAACTCGACGCACTCCAGTGGTAGTTAAACTCCGTTTGACACAGGTTGCATTTTACTTTTGACTTGTCAACTGAACCATCTCGAAGTTCTTTAAAGTTAAACAAGCCGTTCAAAAGTCCAGTAGCTCTCTTATTTTCCATCACCGCGGTAGGTTTACTGCAGGAGGCCACTTCAAAGCATAGTGCTACAGCTAGAGGAGCCATCTACGGGTGAGTAGAAGGGACAAAAAGGCTTGCAAAATTAAAATGCGATTTAAAAAAATTAAGGCGTTATGGATTGCATTAATCTAATCGCGATTAACGTGTTAACGTTGACAGCCCTAAGAAAAGTGCATAGCACAGCACATATCCTTCTTTCTTAAGAACTGAAAGAGTGAAAACCAGGGAAGAATAAGAAATAAATTTGAGTGTAACAGTGTGCTCAGATGTGAAAACCCTGTAAGTGGTCAATTCTCCTTGATCAGGCAAACAAAAAGCTATAAGCAACATATATGTAGTCTGTATACATATATATACTTACAGCTGTGCCTCTTAAATCCTTCTGAATCATTATAGTCAGCTGTCTCTCTGGTGGCTCTATCCCAGGGATAAAATATGCACAGCAGTGTTTTTGCAGTATTTTTTCTTGTGTGCATCAGTGATTACATGTCTGCCTTCAAGACTTGACTCTAAGGAATAAGACACATTTAGTTGAAGTGCTTTTAATTTTGCAATTACCATACTCTTGTATGAATGAGATGACATAATTGCAGTCTCCTCATGAAATTCATCACTTAGTGGTGAGATTGAAGATGTCATGTTTGTCTCATAATTATCTATTCCAGCATTACTGTCTGGGATAATTAATAATTACCCCTCGTGTCGTACTGTATACACTGGAATCTGCTGGGGATGGTTACACCTACCTGCCCATGCCATTTTTGGAGGGGAATTAATTTGTTTTGTACTTTTGTGTTTTTCACAGGCCTGCTGCTGTCCTGTCAGTGAAATCTGGTCACATGCAGTCTTTAGCTCTGACGTGGCTCTAAGCGATATGGGCCAAATACATCTACTGCATGTTACCTCACTTGGTGGGTTACTGCTTTACCTTCTCTTCTCCAAATTCTGATATGTTATCACAGTAAAAGAAAATATTCACCAGCAAGTAACATTCACAGAACACAGAACCATCTGAGAAGTCGTGCATGGAAACTGTTCGGAAAAAGCAGACACTTTCAAAAATGATCTGGCAGGTGATTGGATGAAACATCTCTTTATCACTGTCTTATCGTATGAGGCAGCTGGATTTGTGATGCTGATTGCCCTGAAACACTGGTTGTTCATACTAAAGCACATAACTGGAGGTGGAGGTGGAACTTGT
The DNA here is from genome assembly GCF_027409825.1 of Scomber japonicus. Classification (NCBI taxonomy): domain Eukaryota; kingdom Metazoa; phylum Chordata; class Actinopteri; order Scombriformes; family Scombridae; genus Scomber; species Scomber japonicus. Next base: position 37,740,490 of record NC_070586.1, on the reverse strand, counting down.
GTGATCTTGTGATGTCATGCCTAAATGCACAAAGAGGAAGTGAGTGGACAACTCACTCATTTTATTCCAGTCATAGAAAAGGGCATTGCATGGTGGGATTTGCTTAAAGGGGGAGTAGGGTAACTCTTGCCTCAAGTGAAAACGTAGAGAAAATTAGTTTTCTTTCACCTAAAAGGTTTAAAGTCCATTTTGAGTTTGACATACTACAGAAAAGTGTGTTGTTAACCACCCTGCCAAATTTGAATGATTAAAAAAAATCGCCAAATAGGGGAGACCGGGGATGGTTGTAACACTTTTTGTCTCAGCTCCTATAACTTGCAGAATGTTTGTGGTAGGGCACTCGAATTTTGACACAAAGTACCCTCATTTGTCTACTACAAATAGCAATGTTTTTAACTTCTCCAGCTATATCACAGAATTCATTATTTGATGTCAAATGCAAGGAGTGCCATTGTTACAACCTACCCCACTACCAGGGTATGTTGTAACACAACCTGGGGTAAATTGTAACAGTAAGATTGAAGAACTAAAAACTGAGACTACACCACAAAATATGCATCTATTTAAGTTTATTGTGCATGTGCCAACACTAAAGCATCTTCCTGTGCTTCACTAAGAACAAAAAGAACTCATCACTGATGGCTAAATGAAGAACAGTGCCAGTGGTATGGATCCTAACATTAGAAGAGCTTTCTAAAAGAACATATTCTGATAATACCTATGAATGTTACACATACAAATGGAAACCTTGAGCAGGAAGTCAGAAGTAGCTCATAATCCACATAAAATTACAGGAAGACGTTTGACAATTAAAACAACAAACATGCACACTGTGTCTGTCTTAAATGATAAAACATGAACTTGAGTGTGTGTATCTGTGTGTTATCCATCTAATCAGAGTGATCAGAGTCACAGTGGTGACAGATGTATGTGGGTTTCCCAGGGGTGCAGTTTTCGTGGGCCCAGAGCTTGCAATGTACACATCTGATCCACTTTTCTTTGGGTTTGGAATTTCCAAAGGGCTCCATGCACACAATGCAAAAATCATCTTCATCTGAGGTGTCCTCACCCTTATCCTTGTTCTTCTTGGATCTCTTTTTGGCTGTCTTTCTCTCTGCATTATTTTGTTTGCATTTCCTCTTTCCAAATATGGCCATTTTCACATTCTTCTTACTACTCCTCTTCTTTTCTTCTTCCTCCAAGGCCTGCTTGACTGGTGTATCTGTATAGATGTCTGACTTTCTCTACTTTAGTTAAGGGCTCAGCAGGAGCAGGGGAGGAAGCTGCAGAGGATGTCTGTGGCAGATTGGAGGCTGCTGTAGCTGCTGAGGACACCTGAGACAGAGTGGATGCTTCTGTAGCTCCAGAGGACACCTGGGGTAGGGTGGAGGCTTCTGTAGCTGCTGAGGACACCTCGGGTTGGGTGGAGGCTTCTGTAGCTGCTGAGAACACCTGGGGCAGAGTGGAGGCTTCTGTAGCTGCAGAGGACACCTGAGACAGAGTGGAGGCTTCTGTAGCTGCGGAGGACATCTGAAGCAGGGTGGAAGCTGCTGTTGTTGCGAGGGAGTCTTGCTGGGAAACTACAGAAGCCATTGAAGCTGGGTCTGGACGGTCAGTCACTTGGGAAGGTGCAAAGTCATGGTCCTGAAAAATGTCTGGGTTAAATGGCCAAATGCCTGTGCATCTGAATCCAGCCTGTATGTTGCTAGGAGATGCAGCAGTGGGCAGAGCTGTTCTCATAAGTGATGGCACATCATAAATGGTCATCGTTTTGGCAGGATTTATCCTCATCCAGGCATCCCCAGCTGAGTTTACAGCCTTCTTCAGTGGACCATAGACACTTCGATCTAGTGGTTGAAGTTTGTGTGAGCAATGTGGAGGTAGAGAGAGTAGCACAATTCCATTTGCCTTGCAGTAATTAACTGCTTTCACTGAAATGTGCGAGCTGTGATTGTCAAGCAGGAGTAACACCTTCTTCTCTGGACTGACTTTAGTATGCTTGGCAAAGTGCTCCAGAAACAAGAGAAAATCATTTTCTTGCATCCACCCTGATCCATTGCCACTCCCAACACTACCAGGTGGTCCAAGGTGTACGAAGAAATCTTTGTACTTCTTGCGAGGGAAAACAAAAAAAGGGTGGGATGGAATTTCCCAGTGCTTGCACTGCACATGCCACTGAGACCAAGGCACCTCTCTCAGCAGAAGTCATTGATCCAACCTGCTTCACTCCACGGCGTGCAACTACCCGGTCTGGTGTCTGGACGGTGGTAACACCAGTCTCATCCATATTCCATATGTCGCATCCATCAAAGCCATACCTCTCAATAACATCTGCAAGCTTCATGAAAAATGCCTCCACATTTGTACGGTTAAAGCTTGTAGCTCGGGCCAAGCTAGTTGCCTGCGCACTTCTCATGGACAAGTTAGGATGCCTTTTCATAAAGCCTGAGAACCAATCAGGACCTGCCATGTTGTTGTCATCCCATGACTGGGGGTGTTTGATGTTGTACTCCACCGCAAGTTGATATGCAAACTTCCTGACCTAAAAGACAGTAAAACTAATTAGTCAGTTAGTTGTACCCCATGGTACCTAAATACATACATAAAGAACTGGTGCATACAGTAGTAACTAATTCTTACTTAGGGCACACTAATCTGCACCTGTCAAATGCTCAGTAGGCCTACCTCACGTGGAGTGAGTCCATAGTACAAGTCTGCTGCCTCAATCAAGTAACCAGTCAACACTTCCTCTTGCTGTGCATCGAAGACTTTTTGACTGCTGTGATAGCCCACACGGGGCAGCTTTCTTGAACCTTGTTCTCTGAGGTTCTGCAATTTCTTGCAGTATCTGTTCAGTGTCACATGGCAGATGGAGTAGTCTTTGGCGACTGACCTCACTGTTTTTCCCTGCCTCACTTCATCTGATGCAACTTTAAGTACATGTGCAGACACACCCCTATTCGTTTTCCTCACCCACTGTCTTGGCATACTGACAAAAAGGAGTAGGATAGAGAAAATATGTGAATTGTGATTACGGGGATGGTTGTAACATTTTCTTATATGGTGTTACAACCATACCCACCCCCGTCAGCCAATGTTTAGCTAGCTGTATCAGCATGGTGGTTTGAAATTAGCATAGATGAAATGACGCACATTTTACGTAAGAACCTACTCTCTTACCTGATACAAGTTACCTAATTCAAACTGTCAGTACTAATCAAAATATAGACTTGGTCCAAAAAATTACTTTCTTACCTGAAAATTGATGTTTTGGCTGTAAAATCTGCACACTTCTTCTCACAGCCGCGAAAATTCACATGCATGATCAGGAAGGGAGTGGTTACACATGAAATTGATCACATGACTCTTATGTTATCCCTTATTGGTGAAAGTGATGCTGTTACAACTATCCCTTTGTTACAACCATCCCCGGTCTCCCCTACATGAAATTAGGCTTTAAAGTAAAACTCAGCCTGTTTCTCTGCTACCAAACGCTGTGGGAGTGTCCGCCGAGTCTGCTGAAACCCCGCCCCCTGCCAAGTGTCACCTGTCAATCAAAGTCACCACCTCTACCAGAAACATGGACGCTACGTCTGAGAGCTTTCTGCTGCTAACTCAGCGGCTAGCTCAGCGGCTACCTCGACGGCTATGGCTAACTCAGCTAACTGGCTAACTGTAGACTGTAGTAGTAATAGTGTGTGCTGAATGTATTTATACCTCTACAGCAGCAGCCTAGCTGAAGCCTAGTTCCACAATTCAAATCTAATTGGTTGAAGTGCTTTTTACACCTTTTTAGAAATACATTTATGACCTATTTAATGTGTTTAGAAGAAAATGTCTGAATTCCCTTTACACTGTCTTTAAGGGAGAGTAATAGTTTCTCTCACCTAAAGAAGAAGGAAAAGAAGAAAGAACAAAAAAGAAAGCATGTAGTCAGATCAGAGGTTGCCCTTTTGGGTGAGGTCTAATAAAGGGAAAAGTATATTTGGTATACATTAGTAGGCTTAAAAGTTTGTGTTGCTTCATTCTAGATGTGTGTGAGTGAGATAAGTCAGCTCACACTTTTTGTTTGCTCCAGCTGAGAGCTTGTGCCCCCCTCTTTTCTCTATCTGTGTGTGTGCACACATCATGATTGTTATGTGTTGTATGTGTAAATGCTGTATTGAAGAGAGGCACAGCTGGTTTGGAATTATTTGAACATAAAAGGTTGCTTTTTGTTTTTGAGACAACCTATGTTGAAGACCAGCTGTGCAGGAATGATCCATATTGTGTGTTTGTGAAGTGCTCTCTTTACTGACCTAAGGAGGACTGATTTCACTGTGTGATCAGTCAGTGTGCTTTGGTTGGCAGAACTGAAACATCCTGGTTTTTGATTTCTGCAACACTTTGCTCTGTGTGTGACAGAAAGTTCACACTAGATGTTTTGGTTAAATTTGATTCTATATTTGCTTGTTTCATTACAGTACTCATTATTTGAGTCCAGTAGATATAATTTTGTTATAATTTTGGGTAAAAAGAAATCTTTAAGATACTGTATGTCTAATCCTCATTGTTAACTTTTAATTTTATTTTGATCTCCTGTTTTTTGTGTTCTTTTAATTTCATTCTTACTTAATTTTTTAGCTGTTTTGTTTACAAGAACAATCAGTTTGGTCAAATTGCAGGATTATTATTGTTGGTAAAATCCATCCATCCAACAATGCAGTTTTTGCCAAAGTGGCATAAAAAATTGGGGTTCTCAATTTCATCATACCTTGAGAAAAAAGATGGGAAAACGTTTTGAAAGAAAGCTAAAATACATGCTTGCAGGAAGATTAGTAATAAATGGTCAAACACAAAATTGCACAGATGACTCCTAGAGTTCTTGTTGATGAGGTTACAGGATCAAGTTATTTTACGATGCCTTTTTGTGACCATAGAGTTTGAACCTTTATGACCAAAAATGAGATCTTTTGAAAACTCTCAGATAGCATTGTTGAAGGAACTCCTCCCAAACCTACCTAGAAAGCTCTCAGACGTAGCGTCCATGTTTCTGGTAGAGGTGGTGACTTTGATTGACAGGTGATACTTGGTAGGGGGCGGGGTTTCAGCGAAATCAGCGGGAATTTTTTTTAATCATTCAAATTTGGCAGGGTGGTTAACAACACACTTTTCTGTGGTATGTCAAACTCAGAACACATATTTATTCTTACTTTACACGGACTTTAAGTATAATGGGAAAACATTTCCAACTACCCTCAAGAAGACAACTGACACAAGTGCAAACCAAAATGCAGACTCGTACACGGTGGGTAAAACAGTCCTTTAATCAATGCAAAAAGTCAGTACACAGGAGATCAATCAGCGGAGGTAAAAGTACAAAATTGGCAGGAAAAAGGACAGGGTCTAAGACAGAAACACTAATGGAACAGCAGGAAAATACAAGAAATGCTGGAATTATGTCATAAGGGAACCAGACAAACTGGCACAGAGAAACATACAGACTGTACACTCTGCAAGGAGGGGAGACAATGAGACACAGGTGCAGCACATTAGGGCAAGGCAGGTAATTACACAGGCGGGAAACACATGAGGGCTGGAAGTGAAGGACCTGAAATGGTGACTATCAAAATGAAACAGGAAACATAAGACAAGAAACATGAGGAGAAACAAAAAGTTATTTAACTATCAGACTGAGGCGTGATGGTAGTGCAGTGCAGTCAGCAGAACTGGAACATGTCTGTCACTAGGCTGGGTCTCACTTGGGGAGAAGTCATATCAAATTTATTTATAAAGCACATTTGAAACAACAGCTGTTGACCAAAGTGCTGTACAATCAATAACATAAACACACAGCAAGAACACAAACTGCTTTAAGTGACAACAGCGTATAATGTTATTAAGATGACTTCATGAGCTTTAAGTAAAGTGACAACACTGTATAATGTCATTACAAATACAACTCTATTCTCTCAATTCTCACTTGGTACATCTTTTCAAAATAAAATCTTAATCTCAACAGCTTAAAAGGTTTTCAACACAAAATGAAATAGGAAGGCCAGCCACCAGGACCCTGACAATTACGAACAGCATATTCATCTAGATTCATCTTTCAACTGCAGGCTGGGGGGTTTTAGTGACTGACTTCGAAGTTGGTGGTCTCCAGAGTGGGGCAGGTGAACAGCCTGGGGAAGACCATGTAGATGGGAGTTGGGAGCCTGTGACGAGATCCTGAGGCCTATTGTTGTACCATTCATCCACGACCATCACCTCATGTTGCAGCATGATAATGTACGGCCCCATGTTGCAAGGATCTGTACACAATTCCTGGAAGCTGAAAACATCCCAGTTCTTGCATGGCCAGCATACTCACCGGACATGTCATCCATTGAGCATGTTTGGGATGCTCTGGATCGGTGTATACGACAGCTCTATAGACCCTCAATAAAGAAAAACTGCACATTGCAGAGTGGCCTTTTATTGTGGCCAGCCTAAGGCACACCTGTGAAATATTCATGCTGTCTGATCAGCATTTTGATATGCCACACCTGTGAGCTGGGATGGATTATCTCGGCAAAGGAGAAGAGCTCAATAACACAGATTTAGACAGATTTGTGAACAATATTTGAGAGAAATAGGTCTTTTGTGTATAGAAAATGTTTTAGATCTTTGAGTTCAGCTCATGAACAATGGGAGCAATCATGGTCATGGTCTGGAAACACCATGGGTGGGTCATTATCAGTCATCAAATCATCAGTCAGGTCATCATCGTTCGGTCGGTCTGTTCTTTCCCAAACTCCAAACCGTGGGGTAGGGACAGTGTAATCATTCCATTGAAAAAGAACAGGGACAGCTCCATTCTTCAGTCGTCGTCCACTGGGAGTTGATAGTTCAATTAGGTCTGCAGTTTGGAAATGTCGGCTGCAAAATCACGAGCCATTAGTCAATATAAATTTATCTCGTCTGATGTAAATCACCCACTTTTGTCTGTTTACTTCTCATCATGAATGAAAATAAACTAAAAACGATGAAGAAACATAACGACAACAACGTAGCACTCTGTGGGCGCCAGATGTTTACATACATCCTGAGATTTCAATGGAATATGTCATAGTTCTAGGTGCAGATAGTCTATTGGATAGCATGAGTACCTGTAGCTGCAGGTGTCTCCAATGATCTCTTCATTCTCATTTGCTGCTAAAGTGCTGAAAAGTAAATGTTTCAAAAGTGTTTTTTATGCTGTTGAGTAAATTATAATCCATGAGTGTAGCTGCGTCAGATCGTTGTTTGAAATTAAATCCACATAACCAAGGACATGTTAGGACATTGAGTCCGAGTGGGCCATGTTCCGTGCCTCCATTGTTAAGGCGGCTGACCGGAGCTGTGGCCGCAAGGTGGTCGGTGCCTGTCGGGGCGGCAATCCCCGAACCCGCTGGTGGACACCGGCGGTGAGGGATGCCGTCAAGCTGAAGAAGGAGTCCTATAGGTCCTTTTTGGCCTGTAGGACTCCGGAGGCAGCAGACAGGTACCGGCAGACCAAGCGGAGCGCAGCTAGGGCAGTCGCTGAGGCAAAAACCCGGACATGGGAGGAGTTCGGTGAGGCCATGGAAAAAGACTTCCGGACGGCTTCGAAGAGATTCTGGACCACCATCCGGCGTCTCAGGAGGGGGAAGCAGTGCGCCGTAAACACTGTGTACGGTGGGGACGGTGCGCTGCTGACCTCGACTCGGGACGTTGTGGATCGGTGGAAGGAATACTTCGAAGACCTCCTCAATCCCACCAACACGCCTTCCGGTAAGGAAGCAGGGCCGGGGGACTCGGGTGTGGGCTCTCCTATCTCTGGGGTTGAGGTTGCCGAGGTGGTTAAAAAGCTCCTCGGTGGCAGGGCCCCGGGGGTGGATGAGATCCGGCCCGAGTTCCTCAAGGCCCTGGATGTTGTGGGGCTGTCATGGTTGACACGACTCTGCAGCATCGCGTGGACATCGGGGGAAGTGCCTCTGGATTGGCAGACTGGGGTGGTCAGGGGTCGACAATATAACTGGCCCGGTGGCCCGACGTACTTTTAAAACCGTCAGGGCCACCAGAACGCTCCAACCACTGGCCCGATGGGGCCAGTAAAACTAATGCAAAAGAAAAACAAGTAAAAAAAATCTAACTTCACATTAATTCCAATGATTTCTGTTAAATCGTCTCGGTAACTATACCGCTAATACTTTACGTGATCGCGATCAAAGACAGTGTGACTGTCTCTCTGCAACCAAACTGTGCTCTCCGTGGGACATAAACACACCACGCTCGCTCCCGCAGAACGCGCGCGGCCGCTCAGTGCAGCTGTGTATTTTGTGCCTATTAAGCTAGCTATGTTTCTAAAACCCCCAGCACCCGGCCAAACACCGGGGAAAAAAGAGAAAAACATAAAGAGGAAGTCGTCTGAGGAGTTGAGGGAAAACGAAAGAGAGCATGAAAGGAAAAGGGAGAGAAAGTTTCAGCCCCAGTGGCGAGACCGCTGGAACTGGCTGGGGTACGATGCCCAAAAAAATGAGGTCTACTGTGAGCTGTGCAGATCAATGCCCTCATATGCAGACAAGTAAGTTAGAGAAAAGGTACCCTACGGTTTGAACATAACGTGATAATGCATACGCATTGCTGTGTAAGTACGGAGAAAATAACGTCCTCATAACGACGGACTTGCTTGAAAACACAGACGTGCAAGCACACGTGTCCCATTTGTTTACATCAGTGTTTCAAATAAAAATTCTATTTTTGTATCATGGATTATTGTGATGCAATTATTTTAACAGGCAATTAACGATAGACACTTGCTTTATAGAAATGTAGAGTGGCTAGTTTTATATATTTACAAAGGATGAGCAGTAAAAATTATTTTTTTATTTCTTGCTTGTTTATTTGAGGAGTTCTCCACTCTACAAGGGCCATGTAGCAGAGCGGGCTACTGGCTTTGACCCTCATGAGAAGAGCGTAGCACACCAAAACTGCCTTAAAAAGAAGAAGGCAGAGAATGTGACATCTCCTGTGTTAGCTTGTGTACATGTCAACAGTGAAATGGCAGCAGGGTTCAAAAAACAAATGGAAAACATGTTCCACACAGCCTATTATGTGCTGAAAAAAGAAAAGCCATTTACTGACTTTCCTGACCTTGTGGAGCTTAACAGCAGGACTGGCTCAAACATGCCTAACTACTACAAGTCGGACAAGGCATGTGCAAGGTGAGAACTACAACTAAATTCACAAACTTAATCACTTTTTTTTTTTTAATTTCCCCATTATTTACTGGTACTAAAATGCACATATTTCCCTCCAGATTTGCAATTGACATCTACGACATGGAGAGGGAGCAACTCCTTACTGACCTAAAGAATGCCCACTACATTAGTGTCATGATTGATGGGGCAACTGATAGTGGGATCCTAGAGAATGAGATAGTGTATGTAAAATTCTTCAGTAAGGAGAGGGGAGTGGTCCAGTCCTTCCTTGGCATCGAGGATGTCAAACATGCAAATGCAGCTGGTGTGCTTTCTGCAGTACATTTGGGTAAGCCAATAAGAATAGGTTTTATAGCAAAGTTATCAAGTTAAGCTGTTCCTGGCCAATGAATAATTGCTTTTGATTTTTTTTCTTTAAGTGTTTGAGAAAGCAGGTCTGGAAAAGTGGAAGGAGAAAGTGGTCTTCTTCTGTGCTGATGGTGCTGCTGTCAATATGGGGAAGAAGACTGGTGTGGCCGCAAAGCTCAAGGAAGAGATTGGACACCTGCTTTCCATCCACTGTGTGGCACACACAGGCTGGAGCTGGGGATGGTAGACTCCATTAAAGAACAGCCAGGGCTTAAAAAGCTGCAGGAGGTGCTGCATTATTTGTATATGCAGTACCACTACTCTCCCAAGGCACTGAGGGAGCTGAGGGTACTGGCTGATGCAATGGGGAACAAGGCCCTAATGCCTACAAACCTAAAGGGGGCCAGGTGGTTGCCCTACATCTACAAGGCAACACAAGTTGTTTGATTGATACTTTTCCAAAGTTTTATGTACGGTAATTAAGAACGATTTTAGGTATGAAATAAATAAAAAAATTTATTTCTCCTCCAGATCCTGTGTGAGGGGTATGCTGTCTTTGTGGCACACTTTGAGGACCTGGTCAGCCCAGAGCGGACACCCCAACCATCACCTGCAGTAGTGGGAAGAGCAAAAAGCATTCTCCAATACCTTAAAAACTATGAGAATGTCCAGTTCATGCACTTCCTGCTAGATTTGCTGGAGTTTCTGAAGACACTGAGCCTCCAGTTTCAGCAGGATAATCTGACACCTGGTAAATACTGTGTGTGTTTAATTTTTCAATTTGATATGTGCTGAATGTGGTCTTATGAGGTAAATGACAATCTGTAAATATGTTCTTTCAGGGGAGGCAGTGCAGTACACTGAGGCCTGCATCAATGGCCTTACAGAGCTGTCTCTGGAGCCAGGAGAGCAGCACAGGAGGATGTTGGCTGCTGCACTGACTGGCACGTACAGAGGGGTGGAGCTCACCAACACCTCAACAGACAACACACTTGCTCCTGGGAGGAAGAGAATTACAGGTTAATAGATAATGACAACCCTTGACAGTTTTTAAAGCCAGCCTTGACAACACTTGAAATATGGATGCTGACCTGAATTGTATTTTCAGAAATTCTAACCAAACGTATTGAGAGCCGTCTGGGGGACCTGCTCTCTACTGACAGTATTGTGGGAAAATTCTCTGCCCTGGATCACCACATGTGGCCAAAGGCAGGCAGCACAGATGACTCAAAGGAAGCCTTTGTCCTCCATGGACGAGCAGACATGGAGTCCCTCTGCCACCATTATAACAGCATCCTTGTGCACAAGGGAACCACAGCCAGTGAGGTACAAAGGACCCCAATCGAAACAAGCCATAAGTGATTTCTTGGGTTTTAATCCTCTTAGTTGACTGTATATTGAACTGTATTTTCCTGTACTTTTTTCCTGCAAACTGCTAATAAAGTGTTTAATCAATCAGGTATTGAGAGAGTACAGGCTGTACAAGATCTGGGCAAGAAGCCGCGCTGGGCCCCTCAGAGAGACACTCCTGTTAATGCTCCAGAGAGGTATGTAGGACTAAATTGTTGGTTATATTTCTTTAAAGTAAGTTTACTCCCTTCTTTGTCATTAACAGCTGTTCTATTTTTCAGCTGATCTGCAGGAAAAGTTTAGGAACCTCGGCATCTTTGCCCAGATTTATCTCACCATGGCTATCAGCACAGCTGTATGCGAGAGGGGCTTCTCTTGTATGAAGAGGGTGAAAAACGACTGGCGGTCAAAGCTCTCAACACTAAGTCTCAATCGTCTCATGTACCTGACCATTGAGGGGCCAAATGTGGAAAGCTTTAATGCAGAGAGGGCTGTTTTGAGATGGTGGCAGTCAGGGCCCAGAAGCAGACGCCCCGGATATACTGCCTGGGCATCAGGAGAGGGACGCATAAATCAGCCAACAGAGGAGGACATGGAGGAAGAACTTACTTTACTTGAGTAACGCACCTTCGGAATAAGTGTATTTGCACTGTTAACGCATGTTTTTGCACCTTTTTGCTGCACTTTTACTACGTCGAAAAATAAATGCTGTTAAAGCAAATTGTTCTTTTTCGTGATTATTGGGATCTAAACCTGACGTTGACCTGGGCCAGTGGTTACAATAGTCGGGCCAGTGATCTTCAAAAGCCACTGGCCCAGAGGGCCAGTGGCAAATTTTCCTTATTGTCTACCCCTGGTGGTGGTCCCCCTTTTTAAGAAAGGGGACCGGAGGGTGTGTTCCAATTACAGGGGAATCACACTCCTCAGCCTCCCTGGTAAGGTCTATTCGGGGGTGCTGGAGAGGAGGGTCCGTCGGATAGTCGAATCTCAGATTCAGGAGGAGCAGTGTGGTTTTCGTCCGGGCCGTGGAACAGTGGACCAGCTGTACACCCTCTGCAGGATCTTTGAGGGTGCATGGGAGTTTGCCCAACCAGGCGAAGCTCTCGATTTACCAGTCGATCTTCGTTCCTACCCTCACCTATGGTCATGAGCTTTGGGTAGTGACCGAAAGAACAAGATCGCGGGTACAAGCGGCCGAAATGAGCTTCCTCCGTAGGGTGGCTGGGCTCTCCCTTAGAGACAGGGTGAGAAGCTCAGCTATCCGGAGGGAGCTCGGAGTAGACCCGCTGCTCCTCCGCGTCGAGAGGAGCCAGATGAGGTGGCTCGGGCATCTAGTCAGGATGCCTCCCGGACGCCTCCCTGGTGAGGTGTTCAGGGCACGTCCCACCGGTAGGAGACCCCGAGGAAGACCCAGGACACGCTGGAGAGACTATGTCTCTCGGCTGGCCTGGGAACGCCTCGGGATCCCCCGGGAAGAGCTGGACGAAGTGGCTGGGGAGAGGGAAGTCTGGGCTTCCCTGCTTAGGCTGCTGCCCCCGCGACCCGACCCCGGATAAGCGGCAAGAAGATGGATGGATGGATGGATGTTAGGTCATGTGTGAATGAGATGTGTATGTAAATGTGAATTGTTATTGAGTTGCTATGGGATGAATTAGTTAGATAGGTAGGTATTTTATTAGCATGGTAATGCTAGCAGGTAGGCAAGGAAGTGAAGCAGCAATATGTTTATGTTTATTTGTATATTAATTGAAATATATGCATGTATAGGCATGAAAGGGTTAGTCAAAGAGTATGAGTACCTCTGCTGTCTCATTCTGTGGCAATTGTTCTCACTGCGCACTGCTGAAAAGTCAAGACAGTGATAATGCATGATGACACCACGGAAACTTATTGCTGCCACACCAGAAAAATAAAAATGCTTCAGTTATAACGTTATAACATTATAACGTGAAACTTATCGCGTTATAACGTGAAACTTATGACTGTGAAAGTCAAACCTACTCCAACGCTCTCCGTATACCACGGCATCATGAAATGGTCCGCTGCTGGTGTGTGGAGAGGGGCACACCTACCCTCTATCTGATCATTTTGTGAGTCAGTTAAAAAATGCTTTGGCGATTTCACCCTACCATGAAGGCTAAGGAGATCTGTCTTAGCGCACCCTAACAGGAGTCGCACCACAACCTGTGCACTCTTTAACGTGTGTTTGTGCTTGTGGACTGTGGTGGCTCCACCTCCATCATCGACACCATAAGAGGGTAGGTCTGACCCCCCATGCATTTTAAAATCCCTCTCAGTGTAAGCATATTTATCACATGATCATCCACTGTGCTCAGTAACAGCAGGATCCTGTCATGTCTCAATCCAAGCATGAAGTACACTTAATATGTAAATGAGCCACATCCCTCATTCAAATACGAGTTTCACGTTATAACGTGATAGTTTTCACGTTATAATGTGAAACTTATCTCGTTATAACATGATACTGAGGTTTTTTTTAATTTTTCTGGCATGGCAGTAATACGCTTCCATATGACACACCACTGGTTTACAAAGTCAATATATATTGATAATGGGATTTCTGAAAAATGTTTTTATAGGCTATGACACACAAACTAAATTGTAATATAGTGGACCCAATGCATGAAAAGGTGAGGCTTTACATGCATAAGGTGTCATCCTCTCACATTTATCTACACAAAGGCATTTTGGTGTAAAACAGGCAGCTGCTAGTAAGGCGCTACTACCACCAGAAGTGTGTGTGTGTGAGAGAGTGTGTGTGTGTGTGTGTGTGTGTGTGTGTGTGTGTGTGTGTGTGTGTGCATGTGTCCCTGCAGCGCGTTTATTTGTGGTAACAACATGATCATGGATATCGTGGATAAATGTCTCCTTTCCTTTGTTGTCTCTTTTCCTCCCATCATTGACGCCCCTAGTATGGCGTCTCTACACATATACATCACAGGCTGAAAAAATAGTCCCAGGTGGCTGTAGCTGGAGTCCCGAATAAAAAAGTATAACTGCAGACTATTTATTTAACATTGAAATAGAAATTGAAGTTGACATGACGTGAAATGCGAAAAAAAATGCCATATACAATGGCTGGCTCCCTGAACCTTTGTTGGTGAAAGGTGAACGCACAAACGGACAAACATTCCGCTCTCCAATTATAGTAGTAGGATATTTAAACAATGCAGGTTGTCCCTCCAAGAACTTGTAGAAACAAGACAGTTCTTACAACACATACACATAATTATTCTTACTGTTTTTCTGAGAAAACGCAGTGTATTTGAAATAAAATTTTTATATTGGTATGTGTGAGTGGTAATTTAAAAGGCAATTCGTGGTTGCTGCAGCTGCACACATGGACAGCTGCAGGCTTGCACACAGACAATGGATTCACACATGTGCTACTGTACACTCTTTGATCACACACTAGAAAGCAAGGTAGCATTTACAAGATAACAAGAGGAAAAATTGCCTGTTAATGGGAAATGAAGTATTTTGAACTAAGTTGAAAAGTTCCTTTGTTTTTTCTATTTGAAAAAGTGTGTGTGCACGTGTTTAACAAGAATAAGATCAAGAGTAGGGAATAAAAAAATGTTTTCCCATGATGGAAAAGAATGAACTGTCCTACTCTGCCTCTGATTGGCTTACAATGATATTCTTCCCCTGACCCTAACCAGTCTCACCCCTCATACCTAAACCTAACCAACCCAACCAATGAAGGCAAGAAGTACAAGCTAACTAGAACATTTTGCAATTTCATAAGAAATTGCGTGTGGGAGCTGCAAACTGGCAGACGCATCCCTCGCAAACTGCCAGATGCAGCCGCTGCCACCATTCCTGTTATTGCTACCTTCACTGCAGATTTCTGTTGGAGCAGCAATTATTCAACATTTTGTGGCGCCACCTACAGGTGAAGTTTCATTAAATACCACAAAGGTGTTCAATATCCCCATCTGTACAATTCTGCTGTCATCATAGAAGGTTGACATTAAAAGATATGGAACTTAATAAGTCATATGTTGGTGTTTCACTAATGGCCACAAGGTGGGGCTATTGGCTCCATGTTTCACTATATCGTACACATTGACATGGAGAACTAATGTACCAAGTTTCATTTCATTGAAGACAACAGAACTGTAGGAATATTGTGTTATAATATTACAGTAGCGCCCCCATTTGGTAAAATTGTATCAAATTTTACATAATGGTACAGTGCCACCATGTGTACAAGATTATCAAATTTTGTGGCGATCTGAATCGGCATTGAAGAGTTATTGATCGTTAAATGCATCAGGCCACGCCCTCAAAAGTTTGCTAACCAATTACGGACAAACGGTAAGTGATACCGAAAAACGAAGATAATAGCTGTGTTCGGGGTCCTCTAAACATGTTGTGTACCGAGTTTGATGAAGATTGGATGAAAAATGTGCCAAAAGTAGTAAAAAATGTATTTTTCAAAAAAATCAAAATGGCGGAAAAAATGTCTAGACGCAAATGGGCGTGGCCTATATCAGTCTACTTGGTACCATCCAAGGAACACACTGTGCAAAGATTGTTTGAATACGCCTTACGGTTCATGAGTTATAAGCCAAAATGTAAAACATGTAATAACTGACCACATGGTGGCGCTACAGATCATTCTTTACAATATGTGAAGCATTTGCTCATGGGCCACCTGTAGTTGAAGTTTGAATACTTTAGCACTTTTACTTTTTGAGATATGAGCTTTCAAACATTGCTCCCATTGACTTTCCATTATAAATTTTTATGTTTTAAAAAATTATATAAAATCAATGGAATATGTTAGAGATATGAAAAGTAATAGCACACATCTCCTTATGGATATGTACAATTTGACATTGAAACGAAGGTGATACGACAAATCGTGTAGGACTAGTTACACTACGAAAAACGGCGAAATAATAATAAATAATATATAAAGAGCGAAGATAACATAGTGTGGGAGCTTTGCAGCTCCCACACAATCAGAGGCAGTGTGCTATGGGTCATGACTTTACCATATGATCCTAGTACAAAAACAAATGCATACAGTACATGAATATAATACAAGAAACAAGCATCGGGTTTGTGGCACACTCCAGAGCAGCGCTATGGGGAGTCTGTTGGTGCTTCAGCCCTGATTGTTTTCTCAAAAGCCCCTAATCTTTTTTTTTTTTGTAATCTGGTTAAAGTTTTTCTGAACAGTGACTTCAATCAGCTGCTGACTGAATCTGAGTGAGTTTATAACAATTGTGATTAAGAGTAAAACTTCTGAAGACACAATGCAATTGAAAATGTAACAATTAATATTAAATATAAATGTAATATGTTTTGTTTTCCTTTTGATTGATTTCCTTATTGTTATTTATTTCTGTTATGTTTTTGGAAAATTGTTGATAAAGACCAAAATAAATTACTACTACTAATACTAATGTTTGCAGTAGTTATATAATGCTGTATAATTAAATTCTGCATATGTAAAAAAAAAAAAAAAAAAGAAAAAAAAAGGTCCCTGGTTCTGGGTGTTCCAGGATCCTAAATCCACCCTGGGCACACTTGTAGTACGAACAGTTCATGTGGTCACAAAATTGGGCTGTGAGCAGACATCTGCATGCACACAATCCTGTGTGGACCCATCACGGCCACAAAAGCTATGAATAATCCTATAGTCAGTACCCATTTCTGTTAACAACTAGCCAAGAAGTGGAATGCTTAATGTTTATCTGGGTATAATGCTTGTTCCTTGAACGAGTAGTGATACAAAAAAGGTTCCATAAATCAAATATTTGTTTGAGATACCAAGTTAAAGATTTGCTTAGGTAGAGTAAAATAAGTAAGTTAGTAAGATAAAGTTTTAAAGGTAAATAATTGTAACAGTATTGCAAGGAAGACGTTCTGATTTCAGCATATTTTCGTTGCAATGACTAGAAAAAGCTACATGATATCGTGAATCATACAGGATTGTTCCTGAAATCCTTCATAGATTGTGTAATTTTTAACCAAAGCAAATGTATAAACCCGCCTGAGGTCACATGGTAAAAAAAGAAACTTGATGTGTAACTCGTCCATCTAGATTTAAAAGCAGATTGCTGCTTGACTGCTCATCTCAATGTTGGTTTTCCAATGAAAGCACAATAAATGTTAAATTACACAGAAAAGCTGTAAAACTCCAAAAACACAAAGTTAAATCAATTTAACCGTTTTCACTATCATTAATCTGCCGTTAAATCTAGATACAATTGAATTTACAAGCATTTAATGTGGTCAATGGAGTCCATGCAAGGCAGGTCCATTTGCTTAAAAACAGAAGAGGGCATGTGATCTGTGCACACTGATTGTGAATCTAAGGGCAAGGTTAATAAATTCATGCATAGGGATTGTGAATGGTTTGGAAATCCATCCACACAGTTATACACATCAAGTTTTTCTTCTACAACCCCATTTCCAATGAAGTTGGGACGTTGTTTAAAACATGAATAAAAACAGAATACAATGATTTACAAATCCTTTTCAACCTATATTCAATTGAATACACTACAAAGACAAGATATTTAATGTTCAAACTGATAAACTGTGTTGTTGTTTTTTCAAATATTCACTCATTTTGAATTTGATGCATGCAACATGTTCCAAAAAAGCTGGGACAGGGGCAACAAAAGACTGGGAAAGTTGAGAAATTCTCAAAAAACACCTGTTTGGAACATTCCACAGGTCCATCCATCCATCCATCTTCTTGCCGCTTATCCGGGGTCGGGTCGCGGGGGCAGCAGCCTAAGCAGGGAAGCCCAGACTTCCCTCTCCCCAGCCACTTCGTCCAGCTCTTCCAGGGGGACCCCGAGGCGTTCCCAGGCCAGCCGAGAGACATAGTCTCTCCAGCGTGTCCTGGGTCTTCCCCGGGGCCTCCTACCGGTGGGACGTGCCCTGAACACCTCACCAGGGAGGCGCCCGGGAGGCATCCTGATTAGATGCCCGAACCACCTCATCTGGCTCCTCTCGACATGGAGGAGCAGCGGGTCTACTCCGAGCTCCCTCCGGATAACTGAGCTTCTCACCCTATCTCTAAGGGAGAGCCCAGCCACCCTACGGAGGAAGCTCATTTCGGCCGCTTGTACCCGCGATCTTGTTCTTTCGGTCACTACCCAAAGCTCATGACCATAGGTGAGGGTAGGAACGAAGATCGACTGGTAAATCGAGAGCTTCGCCTTTCGGCTCAGCTCTCTCTTCACCACGACGGATCTGTGCAGAGTCCGCATTACTGCAGACGCCGCACCGATCCGCCTGTCGATCTCCCGTTCCATCCTTCCCTCACTCGTGAACAAGACCCCGAGGTACTTGAACTCCTCCACTTGAGGCAGAATCTCATCCCCGACCCGAAGAGTGCACTCCACCCTTTTCCGGTTGAGGACCATGGCCTCGGATTTGGAGGTGCTGATTTTCATCCCGGCCGCTTCACACTCGGCTGCGAACCGATCCAGTGAGAGTTGGAGGTCACGGTCTGATGAAGCCAACAGGACCACATCATCTGCAAAAAGCAGTGGCCCAATCCTGAGGTCACCAAACCGGACCCCCTCTACACCCTGGCTGCGCCTAGAAATCCTGTCCATAAAAATTATGAACAGGATCGGTGACAAAGGGCAGCCCTGGCGGAGTCCAACTCTCACTGGAAACAAGTCCGACTTATTGCCGGAAATGCGGACCAAGCTCTGACACCGGTCATACAGGGAACGGACGGCCCTTATCAGGGAGTCCGATACCCCATACTCCCGGAGAACCCCCCACAGGATCCCCCGAGGGACACGGTCGAATGCCTTCTCCAAGTCCACAAAACACATGTGGACTGGTTGGGCAAACTCCCATGCACCCTCAAAGATCCTGCAGAGGGTGTAGAGCTGGTCCACTGTTCCACGGCCCGGACGAAAACCACACTGCTCCTCCTGAATCCGAGATTCGACTATCCGACGGACCCTCCTCTCCAGCACCCCCGAATAGACCTTACCAGGGAGGCTGAGGAGTGTGATTCCCCTGTAATTGGAACACACCCTCCGGTCCCCCTTCTTAAAAAGAGGGACCACCACCCCAGTCTGCCAATCCAGAGGCACTGCCCCCGATGTCCACGCGATGCTGCAGAGTCGTGTCAACCATGACAGCCCCACAGCATCCAGGGCCTTGAGGAACTCGGGGCGGATCTCATCCACCCCCGGGGCCCTGCCACCGAGGAGCTTTTTAACCACCTCGGCGACCTCCACCCCAGAGATAGGAGAGCCCACACCCAAGCCCCCAGGCCCTGCTTCCTTACCAGAAGGCGTGTTGGTGGGATTGAGGAGGTCTTCGAAGTATTCCTTCCACCGATCCACAACGTCCCGAGTCGAGGTCAGCAGCGCACCGTCCCCACCGTACACAGTGTTTACGGTGCACTGCTTCCCCCTCCTGAGACGCCGGATGGTGGTCCAGAATCTCTTCGAAGCCGTCCGGAAGTCTTTTTCCATGGCCTCACCGAACTCCTCCCATGTCCGGGTTTTTTTTTTTTTTGTAATTCACTTTTTATTGTTTTTCAATACAAACAACTTTATCACATAGGAAAATAAATGTACCATACAAGTGAAACAGCACAAAGACAAAAAAGGAATAGCAATAAAGAAAACATATTTGAAACAGACCCTACAAATAAAAGTACAAAATCAAATAAAAACAAATCAAAAACAAATAAATGAATAAAAAATTAAATAAATAAAAGAAAAAAGTCACAGGGTAAGCAGTATCATCATCAAAAAGAGCATACAGCATCATTACACCTCCCAATGTATATCACATTATCCTTATAAAACCTCCCTATTCACATAACATCTCCTTCACAAGTGGCATAAACCCCCCATGGTCAGACATCATCACAAAGAAAATATCATCCAGGCCTCCCAGAGAGGAGATAAAGCACCAAGAGGCAAGAGAAAGAGCCTTAACTGTAATACATTAATGTTATATCAGTTAATCATTCAATATTATGTTTAAGTAAGGGCCCCATACTTTCCAGAATACCTCCAGTTTGTTGTCCAGTTTAAAAATTAGTTGTTCATAGTTTGCTATCTTAGTCATTTCGCCACACCATTCATTAAAAGGGATGATGTTTTTTGCCTTCCAGTGCCTAAGCACTATCCTACAGCCAGTCATAAGGGCTAGTCTACACCATGAAACTTGTTGGCCTGTCAAACCTACCCCTTCAGGTATCATACCTAGTATGCAGAGTGCTGGGCTTTGCATCATTGCAGTACCAAGTACCCTGTTAAGGAAGAATATTATATTGTTCCATAGATTCCTGGTCATTTGACAATCGTATAACATGTGTTTAAATGTACCTTTGTCACTATCACATCTCCAACACAGGTCGGATTCCCGTAGTTTGAGTCTTGCCATCTTACATGGAGTCCAGTAGCTCCTATGAATAATCCTATAAGTGATTAATCTCATTTGTATTTCTCTAGATGTTTTATACCAGGAACTCACAATTTCTCTGAATCTCTCATCAGTTATTTCACTTTCTAAATCCTCTTCCCAGGCTCGTTTGAGGCCATTGAGTCTTGGTGAGAGAGATTGTCTCATAGTACTGTAAAATCTCGAAGCCCCACCCTTCACCTGTTGTCTATTCTGTAATCTTTCCTGTATACTAGTTTGATGTATTAGGGGAAGTTTTCTGTTTATGGACATTATACAACTTCTCAATTGGAGATACTTCCAAAAATCTTTCTGAGGAATTCTATATTTAATCATTATCTGTCCAAATGACATAAAACAATCATTCTCAAAAACATCCTCAATAGAAACTATACCTGCCTTGACCCAAGTTCTCCAATAAAGCGTCTTCTTGCCCACTTTTAAGAGTTTGTTGTGCCAAAGAGGCGATTTTTTGGTAAAAGAAGGCTTTTCCCCAATAATTTGGTGTGACATTTTCCAAGTGTCCCTTGCAAACTCAAGCAATGGGTTCCCAAATGGTATTTCTCCACTTGTTTGTGATATAAACGAGTGTACAGGAAGGGGTTCTGTAAGTTCCTTTTCAATTAAAACCCATCCTGGAGCTTGGTCTTCTGCCATATACAGTTTGGACATCTGATTCAAAGAAAAAGCATAGTGATACCAGTCAATTCTCGGTAGACTGAGACCGCCGTCCTCCTTAGCCGCGCACAGTTTAACCCTATTGAAAAGAGGTCTTCTGCCTGCCCATAAAAATGAATTAATTGCCCTATTGAATCTTGATAGTAGTGAGGGAGGGAATCTCAAAGGTAAAAGACATGTGATATAGTTGATTTGTGGAACTATCATCATTTTTAAGATATTTATTTTGCCTAATATGGAGAGTCCTATCTTTGTCCAATTTTGTAAAGTACTCTCATTTTTCTGAATAAGGGGGAGGAGGTTTTCCATCATTATATTATTCAAGGCTGGAGTAATCTTAATGCCTAGATAAACCAGGCCTGAAGGAAGCCAATTAAACTGCCAATTTTTTCTGATCGCTGGTGGGCAGATCCTTGACAAAGGCATCGCCTCTGACTTCCCCCAATTTATTTTATAGCCCGAGATCAGAGAGAAGGAATCGATCACCGACAGTATATGGGGAACAGCTATTTCTGGATTTGATGATAATAACAACACATCATCTGCATATAATAGCAGTTTGTGTTCTGTTTTTCCAGCATGAATTCCCCTAATATTCGTGTTGCATCTAATGGCTGCCGCCAATGGTTCTAATACCAACGCAAAAAGCAGTGGGCTAAGGGGGCACCCTTGCCTCGTGCCTCTATGAAGGTCAAAACTGTCAGATCTCTTTCTATTTGTTAGTACTGAAGCCTTGGAATTACTATACAGCAGCCTTATCCAATTTATAAATGAAGACCCCAAGCCAAACCTATGTAGCACCCTGAATAAATACCTCCACTCTACTCTATCAAACGCTTTCTCAGCGTCGAGCGAGAAAGCAACAGTAGGTTCCATATTATTCCTTGTATGCCAAATTAGATGTAATAACCTGCGAACATTGTCTGCAGAAGACCTCCCCCTAACAAAACCCACCTGGTCTGGGTGGATAAGACTCGGCAAGTGTTTCTCCAGTCTTAAAGCTAAAACCTTAGCCAATATTTTGGCATCTACATTAATAAGCGAGACCGGTCGATAGCTTCCGCATTGTTGGGGGTTCTTGCCTTTTTTATGTATCAGTGTAATCACAGCAGCTTGCATGCTCTCTGGCATATGGCCTTTTTTAAGTGCATCCTGAAAAACTATGCGTAATTTTGGTGCCAATATGTCAGAAAATGCTTTATAAAAATCTGCGGGGAAGCCATCCCCCCCAGGGGACTTTCCAGAATTCAAATTTTTTATAGCTTGCAGGATTTCTTCTAATGATATATCTCCCCCAATTTCTTTTTGTATTTGTTCTGACAGGGATGGCAAATGTACCGCTGACAAAAAACTGTCTATATCCTCCTCCGATTTGGTGAACTGTGATGTGTATAATGATTGGTAAAATGTCCTAAATGTCTCATTTATCTCCCCACTATCTGTGGTTAAGACCCCATCACTCTTTAACACAGATGTTATCAGTGTTTGATTGTATTGTTGTTTTGCTCGCTGTGCCAAAAACCTGCCAGCTGTTTCCCCTTGTTCGTAGTACCTCTGTCTACACCTAAACAATGCATACTCTGCTTTTTTCTGCAAGATGGAATTTAATTCGTATTTTAGTTTATTTAGATGAGACAGTACTCCCGGATTAAGTTGAGATGCATGTGACTTTTCAACCTCCTTAATTTCCTTCTCTAAATTGAGTAAGCGGATAGCAGTTTGTTTCTTTAGGTAGGAAGCATGTTGGATTAATCTGCCCCTTAAACAAGCTTTGAATGCATCCCACTCAAGACCAGGATTAGCAGTGGATCCTTCATTAAATTCCCAGTACTCCAAGATTTCTTTCTTGATGAAATCATATGATTTCTCATCGTGGAGTAAAGAAGTATTAAATCTCCAACTACTCATAAAGCCTTCAGATCCTGAACTAAAATGAAACACCATTTCCACTGGGGCGTGGTCTGACATAACAATATTACCAATGGAAGCACTCTCAGTCATATCTACCAATTGCTTGGATATCAAAAAGTAGTCTATTCTAGAATAGGAAGAGTGCGGGTTTGAATAGAAAGAATACTCCCTTTCTTGAGGATGTAAAAGCCTCCAGATGTCAACCAACCCCAGCTCTTCCTCCAGAACATCTATTGCTAGTTGAGATTTCTGTATTATTTTTGTATTAGGTATGTTTGATTTATCCAGTACCGGGTTTCTCACCTGGTTAAAGTCCCCTCCAAGTATCACATAGGTGTTCCCAATCTGTTTCACAGTATTGCAGATGTCAACAAAAAAACCTGGAGAGTCAGAATTTGGGGCATATATATTAATAAGAGAGCATCTAATGCCACCAAAACTTGTGTCTAATGCGACCCATCTGCCATCCCCATCCGAAAGTTGCTTATGGATAACAATGTTAAGGTTCTTACGAATTAGAATGCACACTCCCCTCTGCTTGGAGGAGTAGGCACTGAAAAATATTTTACCAACCCAATCCCTCTGGAGTTTAGTGGATTCCTCATTATTTAAATGAGTTTCTTGCAAGAAGCAAATATCTACCTTTTTTTGTTTCAAGTATAGAAGAAGTTTTTTCCTCTTTATAGCTAAGTTTGCCCCTTTAATATTCCAAGAGAGAACTTTAAGTGTTTCTGTCATAATTAGCTGTATCTGTCAATGTAAGCCACATTCTTAATCATCTGCTTCCCTGTGCTAAACATATACACACAAAAAGAATAGAAACGTACACATAAAATAAGAGAACACTCAGCTGGCAACCACTTCCGAACAAGATGGTTTGCCATAACCTTAACCCTTAAACAAAACAATGGAGTAATACGTCCGTGAAACTTGAAGTCCCATCCCCGCTGGACCCCCCCCCCCCGAACCCCTCCTTTCTTTTAACATTAATGTTTCATTTTCTTTTATCCTTTTTTTTTTTCCTTTTAATTTTCCCTATTTTAGCTCCATCTCTGCATATATGTTTTAGTGGAGATCTATAGTAATCCTTCCCCATGCCTTACTGAAACATAGCCGTAGTCCTTCCAAAACCCTGTGAGCCACAACCAGATATATCTGGCAAATAAAATTTCAAACTTAAGAGTCACTCTCATAAAATGTTAGATCTCTCCCCTCTTTCACATAACAGCTCCCAACATTGAGTCCTGCATACAATCAATACAAATTTTCCAGTCCTTCACAGCCATCACTATCAAATAAAAAAAAACAAAACGATTATAATAATAATAACCTTAATAATCATAATAATAAAAATAAATATATAAAATAAATAAGTAAAAATAAATATAAATAAATAAATAACTACATATCTAGAAATACAAAATAAAGGGGAAGGGAAATAAGGTGAAATCTCCTATCATCTCGAACAAAGTCAGATGCTGCAGGAAATCACTTATAATCCCCAATAGTCCTGTAAATTAACTTAAACTACGACTGAATCCGTATGTTCAGTTGGTTTGATCTGGTCTCTCAACCGTTATCGTACCTTGCAGCATCCCAGTGAAGAAAGAAAATAAATAAATAAACAAAAATAAATAAATATCCGCTCTCCTCGAGCGACTGTAACGTCTCTAAACAGTCTGACAGAGTACCAGCTGACTCAATGAGAAGTGAAAAGAAACGCACACACACTCAAAATAAAAAAAATAATAAAAATAAAAATTTTAAAAACAAACAAAAAAAACAAGGAAGCCATTTGTACATATCAAAGGTCAATTCGGATTTTAGCTCACCAAATCAGGGAATGAAGACGGCCTGTCTAGTAGGTAATTTCGTCCACTTTGCTTTATCAGCCTCTTGATGAAAGAAAAGCTCCAGCATCTTCAGGTGACGTGAAGGTGTGTCTGGTGTTGTCCGCGACAACTCTCAGCATGGCTGGGTATACCATAGTGTACCGCAGCCCCTTTTCCTGTAGCTTCTTTTTCACTCCATCAAACTTCTTGCGCTTCTGGATAACGTCCTGAGACAAATCCTGGAAAAAGGAGACCGGTCTGTCTTTCCATGTCACTCGTCCTTTCTCTCTCGCCGCACGCAGAACGGCCTCCCTGGCTGTGAATCTCAGGAAACGCACCAGGATGTGCCGGTCTCTGCCTCCTCGTTGGCCGGTTCTGTGGGAGCGCTCAATTTCAAAGTCCTGTGTCAGCCCGACATCCAGTGTTTCAGAGATGAGTTTCTGTACAAACCCCTGCATATCACGTCCTTCGTCGCCTTCCTTTATGCCCACAATGCGAACATTATTACGCCGCCCGGCATCCTCCAGATAGATAACTCGCTCCTGCAGCTGTGTTACGGTTCTCATCGCTGTGCTCACCGCTGTTTCTCTGACCTCATCTTTATCCTCCAACGTCGAGATCCGTGTTTCAGCTTCAGTCACCCGGTGTCCAAGCGTCTCCACTGTAGATTGGACTGCATCCATGCCTGCTTTCAGTCCGCTCATGTCCGACGCAATACTTTGGAGCAAAGTTTTAATGCTACTTAGCTCAGCTGCGGTGTCTACCTGTGGAGGCGCCATGTTGTCGTCTTCGTCTTCTGCGGCAGGTCGACTAATTTGGCTTCTCAGCCCGTACTGTGTGATGGATTTTTGGACTCCCTGCATACTTCTCCCCTTCTTGTTCTAATATTCACTTATTTTATCTATCCTAAATATCTTCAAAGCCGTTATAGGAGGGTGAACTGGGGTAAGGCCCCACGGAGTGTCGCACTACGCGGCCATCTTGGGTGCTCGCCTCACCGGAAGTCCCATGTCCGGGTTTTTGCCTCAGAGACCGCCCTAGCTGCGCTCCGCTTGGTCTGCCGGTACCTGTCTGCTGCCTCCGGAGTCCTACAAGCCAAAAAGGCCCTATAGGACTCCTTCTTCAGCTTGACGGCATCCCTCACCGCCGGTGTCCACCAGCGGGTTCGGGGATTGCCGCCCCGACAGGCACCGACCACCTTGCGGCCACAGCTCCGGTCAGCCGCCTTGACAATGGAGGCACGGAACATGGCCCACTCGGACTCAATGTCCCCCGCCTCCCCCGGTACATGGTCGAAGCTCTCCCGGAGGTGTGAGTTGAAACTCTCTCTGACAGGAGACTCTGCCAGACGTTCCCAGCAGACCCTCACAATACGTTTGGGCCTGCCAGGTCTGCCCGGCATCCTCCCCCACCATCGGAGCCAACTCACCACCAGGTGGTGATCAGTTGACAGCTCCGCCCCTCTCTTCACCCGAGTGTCCAAGACATGCGGCCGCAAGTCCGACGACACGACTACAAAGTCAATCATCGAACTGCGGCCTAGGGTGTCCTGGTGCCAAGTGCACATATGGACACCCTTATGCTTGAACATGGTGTTCGTTATGGACAATCCGTGACGAGCACAGAAGTCCAATAACAGAACACCACTCGGGTTCAGATCAGGGGGGCCGTTCCTCCCAATCACACCCTTCCAGGTCTCACTGTCGCTACCAACATGGGCGTTGAAGTCCCCCAGCAGAACGAGGGAATCCCCAGGGGGAGTGTTTTCCAGCACCCCCTCCAAGGAGTCCAAAAAGGCTGGATACTCTGAAGTGCTGTTTGGACCATAGGCACAAACAACAGTCAGGATCCGTCCCCCCACCCGAAGGCGGAGGGAGGCCACCCTCTCGTCTACCGGGGTAAACTCCAACATACAGGCACCAAGCCGGGGGGCAATAAGTATTGCCACCCCTGCCCGGCGCCTGACACCAGTGGCAACTCCAGAGTGGACGAGAGTCCAACCCCTCTCCAGGAGACTGGTTCCAGAGCCCTTGCTGTGCGTCGAGGTGAGGCCGACTATATCTAGCCGGAACTTCTCAACCTCACGCACCAGCTCAGGCTCCTTCCCCACCAGAGAGGTGACGTTCCACGTCCCTAGAGCTAGCTTCTGCAGCTGAGGATCGGACCGCCAAGGTCCCCGCCTTCGGCCGCTGCCCAGCTCACATTGCACCCGACCCCTTTGGCCCCTCTCACTGGTGGTGGGTCTGTGGGAGCGGGGTCCCATGTCCCTTTTTCGGGCTATGCCCGGCCGGGCCCCATGGGGGAAGGCCCGGCCACCAAGCGCTCGCCTCCGAGCCCCACCCCCAGGCCTGGCTCCAGGGGGGGGCCCCGGTGACCCGCGTCCGGGCAAGGGACACGAAAATCCAAATATCTTGCTCGTCATCGGGGTTTTCTGAGCTACCTTTTGTCTGGCCCCTCCCCCCGGACCTGTTTGCCATGGGAGACCCTACCAGGGGCATAAAGCCCCCGACAACTGAGCTCCTGGGGTCATTGGGACACGCAAACCCCTCCACCACGGTAAGGTAGTAGCTCAGGGAGGGGACATTCCACAGGTGAAGAGGTTAATTGGAAATAGGTGAGTGTCATGATTGGGTATAAAAGGAGCGTCCCCGAAAGACTCAGTCATTCACAAGCAAGGTTGGGGCGAGGTTCACCACTTTGTGAACAACTGCGTGAGCAAAAAGCCCAACAGTTTAAGAACAACGTTTCTCAATGTGTAATTGCAAGGAATTTAGGGATTTCATCATCTACGGTCCATAATATCATCAAAAGATTCAGAGAATCTGGAGAAATCTCTGCATGTATGCGGCAAGGCCGAAAACCAACACTGAATGCCCGTGACCTTCGATCCCTCAGGCGGCACTGCATTAAAAACCGACATCAATGTGTAAAGGATATTACCACATGGGCTCAGGAACACTTCAGAAAACCATTGTCAGTTAACACAGTTCGTCGCTACATCTACAAGTGCAAGTTAAAACTCTACCATGCAAAGCGAAAGCCATATATCAACAACACCCAGAAACGCCGCCGGCTTCTCTGGGCCCGAGCTCATCTGAGATGGACTGATGCAAAGTGGAAAAGTGTGCTGTGGTCTGACGAGTCCACATTTCAAATAGTTTTTGGAAATTATGGATGTCCGGGCCAAAGAGGAAAAGGACCATCCGGATTGTTATCAGCGCAAAGTTCAAAAGCCAGCATCTGTGATGGTATGGGGGTGTGTTAGTGCCAATGGCATGGGTAACTTGCACATCTGTGAAGGCGCCATTAATGCTGAACGGTACATACAGATTTTGGAGCAACATATGCTGCCATCCAAGCAATGTCTTTTTCAGGGACGTCCCTGCTTATTTCAGCAAGACAATGCCAAGCCACATTCTGCACGTGTTCCAACAGCGTGGCTTCGTAGTAAAAGAGTGCGGGTACTAGACTGGCCTGCCTGCAGTCCAGACCTGTCTCCCATTGAAAATGTGTGGCGCATTATGAAGCGCAAAATAAGACAACAGAGACCCCGGACTGTTGAGCAACTGAAGTTGTACATCAAGCAAGAATGGGAAAGAATTCCACCTACAAAGCTTCAACAATTAGTGTCCTCAGTTCCCAAACGCTTATTGAGTGTTGTTAAAAGGAAAGGTGATGTAACACAGTGGTAAACATGTCCCTGTCCCAGCTTTTTTGGAACGTGTTGCAGGCATCAAATTCAAAATGAGTGAATATTTGCAAAAAACAAAGTTTATCAGTTTGAACATTAAATATCTTGTCTTTATAGTGTATTCAATTGAATATAGGCTGAAAAGGATTTGCAAATCATTGTATTCTGTTTTTATTTATGTTTTACACAACGTCCCAACTTCATTGGAATTGGGGTTGTACCATGTGAGCCCAGGTTGGCTCTGTATAAATGAGAACAGTATAGGAGACAGACAGGTATTTGTGTTAGTTTGAAACATCATTGTTGTAAGAAACAGCAATCTTGACCTACAAATTACATTGGTATTTTAAAAGTGTGAAACGTGCAACATGTATTCTGAAATGTTCCACTCTGAGCAATTAATTATAGTATAGAATATTTTATAATACATTTTTCTGTTAACACCCCTGCAATGTTTAGTTATATTATATTAGTGAATGTTGGTAAAAGTGAAAACATATCTGCTGTTGTACATTAGTAGTATAGCCAGCTCTTCATGGATTATACTAAAATTTTCAAATATTCTCTATAGATATTCATTGCCTTTCATTCTGACCACAACCCACATGTACTAAACATTCTGAAACAATATTTAGACCAATATGATTTTAAACATTTCACTAAAACCAAGACTCATGATTTTCCTTTTTGGGGTCTATTTTCAGTTTTTTTTTTTTAACCAGGTTAAATCATTTCTTAGAATATTGTCAGTTTCTCATTCTAGTATATTCTTGTATTCTGATGTTTTTGTCGCCCACATTTGATGCGTTGAACAGTATGTAATAGATATAGTGGTCTAATTGTGACTGAGTTGTAGGAATTGCTTTTGTTTGTAATGCAACTATTAATTAGCATTTCCCATATTACTGACTGTTTGGAGAAAGCACCTGCCAAACTTATTATGTTTCCCACCAGCATTAGTGTTATAATAATTCCCTGATGAGGCAATATTGTAGCTTTTTAATAGTCAGTGTTTACACCACATTTGTTGCCAAAGGACAAAAAGTAAAAACTGCTGATAATGATTGGTTCTGGCAATGGGAAATGCTTTTATGTAAATGCCTGTCCCTAAAATGTGACCTGGAAACAAAGGCAACTTAGCAGTGAGCGTGCAGCTAAATGCATTAGTGGATCAATTAAACACTAGTCTTCCTTAATAAACAGCCTCTGCTTGGGTTGCTATAGCAACTGACCTGAAAATACAGTGAAAAAGGATGGAAAAACAGAGAGTGCCCAATCCATCATATTACATGCTTTCAATTTGTCTTCATCATGAGAACAAACATTCCTGCTTATGTGTGTTTTATATAATTTGCCTGCTACAACCTCAGTCATACTAATAATGTACAGCCACTACTTGAATATCACACAAAGGTGCAGAATTGACATTTGTATCAGACACATATAAATATGCATTATATTATAGTGGCAGTATAAGGGTCTATTGGGATTCTTAATCTTCTTTGTTAAATTTCACATAACAATAATGAAACGCTATTGCCTCAGTGATTGAATATCACAAATTTAAACCTAATCACAATCTCAAATTTATGAATTTGTGCCACCTCTGGGAAAAGAGCTCAAGATACCAGGAGAAACAGCTTTCATAAAGTGGACATACTGTAGTCCCATGTCAGTATGGATGATATCAAAGAAAGAATATCAAAAGCACATTTACTAGGTTATTACAATGTGTGATTTTCACTTTAAAGACAAAATTGATGAAGGCGCCTAAATGTATATGGACCACAGGGTTGCTTTGGTTAGAGCTTCCACTAATCTGAAGTTTGGCAGTTACACTCCTGAGTCCTCCGGTTCGCAAGTCCATGTGTCCTTGGGCAGGATACTTAACCCCAAGTAACTCCCAACGGTGTATGAATGTGTGTTTGCATATTAGCTCCTTTCTGATGAGTAGGTTGGCATCCTACATCATAGCCCCTGTCATCAGTGTAAGAATGTGTGTGAATGTGTGAATGTGACGTGTAGTGTAAACGTGTTTTGAGTAGTCAAAGGACTAGAAAATTGCTATATAAGTACAGTCCATTTACCATGTACAACAAATCTACTCTGTGTGTGTGTGTGTGTGTGTGTGTGTGTGTGTTTAGTCACAGACATAATAATGAGCAAAATCTTTAACCAGTCTTAATATCAGTTCACAATGGAAGGACAATGGATGTCATCTGAAAGCAACAAGAATTTGTATTGAATTTGGATAAATGTTGGGCAATTAGGTCAGCAAAAAATGCAATTGATAGTCACATGAGCCAGTGATGCATATGCCTTCAGCAAATTTGTAATGCTGCATGCTGAGAGATGAATCATCATAGATTTGTGAGGCCAATGACAGAGAGCAGGGATCTCTGAGAGCTACATTTAAACACAGAGACAGAAAATAATGCTAAAGGATTACTCTTGCTCATTTAAAAACTGCAGTGCAGTGTATGGAATTTATAGGTGACTGGCTTTTCCTATTGTGTGTTGTTTGTTTGTTTGTTTGTTATTTGTTGTAAATATCTTTAAAGTCTGTGTAAAATAAGAATAAATGTGTTCTGAGTTTGACATACCACAGAAAAGTGTGTTGTTAACCACCCTGCCAAATTTGAATGATTTAAAAAATCATCTTCAAAGTTGTGTAAAAAGCAGTCTCTTTCTCTGCTCCCAAACGCTGTGGGAGTACCCGCCGAGTCTGCTGGAACCCCGCCCCCTACCAAGTATCACCTGTCAATCAAAGTCACCACCTCTACCAGAAACATGGATGCTACGTCTGAGAGCTTTCTGCTGCTAACTCGGCTGCTAGTTTGGCGGTTAGCTTGGCGGTTAGCCCGGGCGGCTAATTCAGCTAACTGGCTTACTGTGGACTGTAGTAGTAGTAGTGTGCACTGAATGTATTTATACCTCTACAGCAGCAGGGGCGGGTTTATGCTAATCCGAGGCTGTGATTTTTCAGACCCGCCCACTAAATCCTGAACACAGAAATCTTGAAACACAGTTTGTGAAGCCTAGCTCCACAATTCAAATCTAAATGGTTGAAATGCTTTTTACACCTTTTTTAGAAATACATTTTATAACCTATGAAACTGTCTGAATTCACTTTACACGG
The DNA here is from genome assembly GCF_027409825.1 of Scomber japonicus. Taxonomy (NCBI): domain Eukaryota; kingdom Metazoa; phylum Chordata; class Actinopteri; order Scombriformes; family Scombridae; genus Scomber; species Scomber japonicus. The sequence goes on along the minus strand of NC_070586.1, from coordinate 37,708,906 downwards.
TCTTTAAACATTTTGTATAAATGAGAGAAATCAAATAACAGGCAGCAAAAGCACACCTAAAACAAATGGACTGTACTGTACATATATAGCACTTTTCTAGTCTTCTGACCATTCAAAGCTCTTTTACACTATATCACATGCTGAAGGCAGGGGCTACCACACAGGGTGCCAACCTGCTTATCAGAAGGAAGCTAACATTCAGTCACACATTCACACATTTTGTTTCTTGGGTGCAGTGGTAATTTGATAAATTGTAATTCTTTGGGTAATTTAATTCAATTTAGCTCAGTATCTGGCATAATGAGGGCCTTATCACAATGATGCCTTATGAGTTGTTATTATCACACTATCTGTAATGTTGAAGATTTATTTTGTCAGTGTAAAATCTAGTTTTAGTACTTATTATTATTATTATTATTATTATTTAAATTGATATTATCAGTACATGGTAGACATTCTTAATTGGGTGGTTAATAGAGGCACACACCTAATTATTGCCCAAAGTCCCTATTTTTATTATTATTATTATTATTATTATTATTATTGTTATTATTATATTTTATGTTTTTTTTCTATTAAAGTAGCATTTCAGACTTACAGTTTGACAGTCTGTCAAACTACTAAAGTGCAGTAATTTCAGTCAGAAGAGTGCACCCTCTTTTTAAAAAGTCAAATATCTAGTCATTCACACATAAAATACCAGAGAAGAATGATGACAACGATTATATGTATATAAGACACTAAGATCACTTAGTAACTATGTCCTTGCTTTTAATGACATGTATCTCTTTAAGAATAGCCAGCTTTTTCTGCATATTGATCTAGGCTCCAGACTTAGTGATTAGTAGTGCTGTAAGGGAACCATATGTTTTGTTTTGGTGACAAGAGGCTTAGAATGGTCACTGCTGTATCATCTGTTTCTACTGGATCCATTGTTTGAGCGAATGTGGACCAGCTAATGAATCTGTGTGTGTGTGTGTGTGTGTGTGTGTGTGTGGCGTGCGAGTGTGCATGTGTATGTGTGTGTGTGAGAGAGAGTGTGCGTGTGTGTGTGTGTGTGTATTGAATGGGTGAATCTGAATATTGTCATGGTCGGTTATTTGGTTTGCCTACTTAAAATGCGCCAAAAGACCAAAGTATGTTAATTGTAATGATAAGTTCCCTGCAATTTTGTTTCTGAGGATGAGATAATTTTCTCAAACACAGCACCCTTCAGATAATTCTGTGGATGGAGTGTCTCATCTCAGCTGAAGTACAGGGGTCATTAAGTGCTGTTGTGGGGAGCTAACTGTGGGGATGGACCTAAGCCCCCCATCCCCTCCACTCCTCCCCCAACCTCTCCCCACCATCACTAATACATACACTTCTTCCACTGCAGTGGCTGTGCCACTAGAACTACTTCGGTATGGTATTATAAAGCAGTGCACCATTTATTGCAATTTTCTATATTTGGATTCTATAGATGGACTCAAAAAGAATAATACACATAGATTCTTACATAAGAATGTGACAAAAATGTCTTAACTTTTCCATCAGTGTAAGATTTTTTAAGATACTACCATTGCTAAACTACATCATTGTGTTACCACTAATAAGGCCTTTATAACAAAGGCAAACAACAAAGACATGTTGGTGCCATAAGTGCCATCAATTCATAAAGAAAATCTATTTTTCCTTCAGCGAGACAGTATTTATTGCACCTCAAGCCTGGGGAGTGGAGTGCAGAGCGCTCTGCTAGAGGCCCAAATGGATTTTCAACTATGGACCCTAAACCTTTCAAACCACAACGCTGCTGAATAGCAGTTACAGGTTGCCATGCCAACACCATCTAGAGGTACATTTCAGCTGCATCAGAGAGAAAGCTTGGCCAGATGTCTTCAACAATTTGCTCTGAAAAGATTCACTATCCGCCATGCTCATTAGAGAGCAGCAATCAGAGGAACAGGGAGATATGTCGCTTTCCTGTCTGGATGGCACATCCCTCTCTAGCTCTCTCCCACCATTAGAAAAAAGAGAAGATGGCCACTAAAACATGGCAGTCCTCTCAAATGTGCAGCCTGTTCCACTGGCTGTTTCTTGTGTATATTTTTCTAAAATATTTATGTCTTATTTCTGCATCTGTGACATGCCCAGTGCACTGTGCAGCTGGCATGCTCTGGCAGTGTAGAGAGGCATCTGGCCAACACAGAAGAGAGTGAGCAACTTTGTGAATTATTAATGGCATAAATCAACACCTGTGGTACAGCTGACAGTTTTCAGAAGCAGAGAAGCTGCTGTTGCTGTTGGCCTTGGTAAAGCTCTCTGACCAGCCAAGCCAGCACCTAAGCCAGCAGCTAAGCTAGCCCTCCCTGCTCAGTATAGAACACACATACTACACCTAAAATCATCAAATGTATGAATAACACAAGCCCTTTTTCACCTGTAATCAACATTATAACCTATGCAGAGATCTCAGAAAGTGTAAAGAGATTTTTGCAAATGACTGCAACTTAAACAGTTGAACAACAACAAAATAAATTGAAATAAAACGTTGCCTAATGTTATGCACGCTAATTTGACAGTTTGTCAGATGCACTAGAAGATTACATTTGTTAGTTTACTTTCAAAGTTGTGTCAATCTTTGGAGTGCCCTGTTGTTTGAGTGGTTAGCATGCATGCCACATAAATCAGTATTCCTGGTTTGAATCTGGCCAGGGTCCTATGCTGCAGGTCATTCCCCTCTCTCAGTCTTTCACTTTTGAAAATTTTAAATCATAAAGAAAATGTTTTCTTTTCAAACACATAGAAGATCAGTTACAAACATTTTGGCTCATAGTCACATTCTATCTTTTTAGATTAACCAACCATCAAATGGGCAACTGCTCTGGTGCCCCTGACCATAAGTTCAAGTTCAACTTCAGTTTATTTATAACGAGGGGTCTCAGCACATTTTACAGGTTAAATAAGAACACACATGAAGCATAGGTACCTTATGCATGCAAACACACGCATGCACGTATGCACACACACACACACACACACACACACAAGGCAGAAACCCAGCTACACAGTGTCAGTGCAATCATGACAAAACTGAATTTGAATTTGCTTTGGTTATTTGTATATTTGATCAAATACACTTGTACAGCACAAAGGCACATTAGCTTTACAGCTAGTATAGCACAGTAGAAAGACTGAAGTGAGAAGGCCTTATGAAGGTTCCTGTCTTGTACAGGGTACAGGCACCAAACTAATTTCAATATTTTTATTATTTCAGTTGGTTTTACGCATTACGTTCCTGTGGAAACTTCTGGTACCGAAACAGTTTCTTTTGGTTGGCTGCATCTTTTTTACAAAGTTTTTCTAAATATAGATGTACAGTTTTCTATTAACCTAACTATGTTAAACTAATAAATCCCACCGCACGGGGTGTGCTTGACCGGTGAAACAGTGTCACACTCAGCTCCAACACTCAATCTCTGTCTTTTCCACGTGTTTATTTCTCTTCAGCAACTCCACACATGCTTTTATTTTAGCACTTAAAACAGTGATCGTGCTGTCAGCAGCAGGTAATCAGCTGAAAAACACAAAATATAAACATCACTATGTTAATGGCACGGACATAGCTATGATATTTAACACAAATTATAATTACTTTGTACATCAACTCACCAGCTCAGCTTCACCAGTCAAAACCGAGTCATAATAAAATATAACCCACCGAAGAAGAAATACAAAGTGTACTGCTGCCGCTAGAGGGCGCTATAAATGAAACAATATAAACAGTAGGAGGCAAAATAACATGTTTGAAAATAGGAAAACTCCACACAATAGACTAATATGCTTGTTGATTAATGTGTTGTGCTCTATAAGAAGCTTCAAAGAATGGCTTTGAGCTGTGGAGCAATGTTGGCATAGTAGCTGAACGGGGTATTGCAACTTTTGGGTTCATTGTGGTCATCACTGGTCTAAAAAGTACTTTATAGTCACTTGAAAAGGAGCAGCTATAAAATGATGAATACATTTTTTGAGCTTCACTGCCCCCAGAAATTAGTCTTCTTCTGATAATACATTTAGATCATGAAAGTCCATGTAAAGTAAGAATAAATATGTGTTCTGAGTTTGACATACCACAGAAAAGTGTGTTGTTAACCACCCTGCCAAATTTGAATGATTAAAAAAATCGCCAAATATATGAAATTAGGCTTCAAAGTTGTGTAAAACTCAGCCTCTTTCTCTGCTCCCAAACGCTGTGGGAGTACCCTCCGAGTCCGCTGAAACCCCGCCCCCTACCAAGTGTCACTTTCTGCTGCTAACTCAGCTGCCAGCTTGACGGCTAACTCGGGTAATAGCTCGGCGGCTAACTCAGCTAACTGGCTAACTGTAGACTGTAGTAGTGTGATGAATGTATTTATACCTCTACAGCAGCAGGGGCGGGTTTATGCTAACGCAGCGGTGATTTTCAGACCTGCCCACTAAATCCTGAACACAGAAATCTTGAAACACAGTTTGTGAAGACTAGCTCCACAGTTCAAATCTAAATGGTTAAAATGCTTTTTACACCTTTTTTAGACTTTTTTTAGTGTTTAGAAGAAAATGTCTGAATTCACTTTACACGGTCATTAACATCGGGAAAATCTAAAGGAGATGTGTGAGAAAACAGGTATGGGGTGCCGTTTGTAAAGCGGCTCACGCTGAAAATAACAGCAACATTTTGTCACATTTAGCTTCAAACAATGTTTAAAAAACTGGTGTGAATTTTTGAGAGTCACTTTTTTGCACATTTACAACAATATTTGTCAACTTAGAGATATTTTAAATATTTAAATCCAAATGTTAAATGCTAGATTTAAATGTTAAATGTAAATCTAAATGTTAAATATAAATCTAAATGTTAAATGTAAATCTAAATGTTAAATCTAAATCTAAATGTTAAATCTAAATCTAAATGTTAAATCTAAATCTAAATGTTAAATATAAATCTAAATCTAAATGTTAAATCTAAATGTTAAATCTAAATCTAAATGTTACATTTAAATATTAAATCTAAATCTAAATGTTACATTTAAATATTAAATCTAAATCTAAAGCAGATTCAGTCATGTTCGCGGCCCGATCATGGCCGACAGTACAGTGTACCGGGTGGAGGAGCGAGGGTGTAGGATGACAGATCAGTCATAGTGAGCCCCCTTGTGGCTGGCTGTAGTGGCTACAGGTCATAAGTCCGGCACCCTTCATAAAAGTGACACTAAAAACTCACAGTACTCTTCAAATAAAGTTTCTCCAACCGTGTTTCTTATTTTAGGTAGTTATTATCACGATAATCCATGTCCAAGAGTCCATTTCCCTGGATAAGATGGGGTTTATTCGTTATTTGCCACTATAAACACACTCTGACCTCCTCAAGCTTTTATTTTGGTACTTCCTGTTACCGGCATTTGAATTTGCATATTAGCTAAATATTTAGTTTCACTCGAAACATTTAGATTTAACATTTAGATTTAGATTTAGATTTAACATTTAGATTTAGATTTAGATTTAACATTTAGATTTAGATTTAATATTTAAATGTAACATTTAGATTTAGATTTAATATTTAGATTTAGATTTAGATTTAACATTTAGATTTAGATTTAACATTTAGATTTAACATTTAGATTTAGATTTAGCATTTAAATCTAACATTTAACATTTGGATTTAAATATTTAAATATCTCTAAGTTGACAATAAATGTGCAAAAAAGTGACTCAAAAATTCACACCAGTTTTTTAAACATTGTTTGAAGCTAAATGTGACAAAATGTTGCTGTTATTTTCAGCGTGAGCCGCTTTACAAACGGCACCCCATAAACAGGAAGTCAGCCAGCTGGGCTAGAAGAAGTCTCTGACACATATGCTGTCAACTGCATATGTCACACATCACTAATCACTGAACTGTGATGTATGGCACATATGCAGGTTTTCACCTATAGTTAATGCGCCCAATGGGAGATGGAAACACCTTTGCTGAATAATTTCTGATGTAGCAAACATTTAACTTACATGACTGATCAGTTGTTTCCTGGATATTCCCATGATGTGCAAAAACATGGCTGGTAGTAGCAACTAAGCAACCAATACTTGCTGACATGAAAGAACAAGAAAGATTGCCCAATTGAAACAAATTCCTGAAGACTTCTCTTCATTGTTATCTCAGAGATGGCCAAGGTGACTGGTTTTGTTTCCAGTTCGCAACCTCTATTTCTTTTACTGTGTTTATCACAGTCATGTGTAATATAACCTATACTATCGACTTCTGGCAAAACTACACTTTGTATAGCTTCGTTTATTTACCAGTTCATGGAAATGTGCCTGATTCTGCGACATTTCCAGAGTTTGCTTAAAATATGCTTGTTATATGATGGAAACACTGGCTCTGATGTTTGGATGGATGAGAGTGAGAGTGATGAGATCATACAACATAGTCAACTACGTTATTCAGTCAGTCAAACATTGGTCTGGAATTGGTTATGATGACTATACCTATAACTTGGTTATACTTGAGAGAAAAAATGTCATGAATGTACCAGTTTAGCTCCACTTTCACAGGATAGCTGTGAATGTGTTGTAAAGTCTCACAATTGTAAATCACCAAACATGCAATCCATTTCTTATATTTCAGTCAAATGAAATACAAAACTGAATAAAAATCAAAAACACAGCCCAATCAGCTGATTTCGGTGAGACAGGTGAAAAGACCAACCAGACAAGAACATCAATATTGGAAAATCCTGCAAAAGGCCAGATTACATTCAGTGCTGTTTTTTGTATTTAGTAACGCTTTATATCAAGGTCCTTGTAATAACTTGTACTAACATTATTATGTGTTAATTACACCATATAAGTGATTACATTTAAAGAGACTGGTTGACATATGAAAAACAGTGGTTGTTATGCATATTAGAAGTATATCAATAGAAACGTAAAACATTGTTCAATGGAATTCTACGTTCCATTACTAAAGTGATGTTTTATATCATATTTTCATAATCTTAATTTTAACAGATACTAATTGTATTCCGTTTTTTCAAAGGCCTGTTTGAGGCTGTGTTTTATAGATCATGTGGCTGCCATTTGTATGAAAGTGATGAAAAGTGTAGGATTCTGCTAAAAAGATTCTAGACTTCAGTCAGACTAACATGTTTTTAAAAAGTTTGCAGTGTTTTAACTTTTAGAGAGGGAAGAGATTAATCAGACTTTTATTGAAAATGAAGATTACCCTTTTACTTAGGAATGACAAATTACTGCAGTCCTTTGATGTTTCTTAAGTCTTGTTTTCTAATCCTCTCAGAAACAGACCAACAGTGAAACCTTTCAATCAATCAATTCAATTCAATCAAAACAATACTGGACATCAAAAACAAACCTCACACTTCTGGATCCATCATGGTGTGTGTGCAGTGGCCTGTTGAGCAGACAATAGGTGTGAATCAAACATGTGAACATACATGCAATGATGTATGTGGCACTACAGGCTTCTGGGATTCAGTGAAGCACAATCGGATGATCTGGTTTGGAAAATGCTCAAACAATCCAGACCATGACTGGTATGGAGTCTTCAGTGTTAGGCTGGATGGCTGCACCCATAAACTGTGTGTGGGGAGGGGAAACACTCCATGTTTAATGGAACAGGCTCTGATTGGCTGTTTTATATGTGGAGAATGTGCTGACCTGCCTGAGTGAAATGGACAGCTCAATAAAACACAGCACTCTGTACACACACAGATGGCGTTAAAGTTGATCAGAAGGCACTCCAGCTTTGCAGAATGACAGCAACAGTCTTCTAGTGGTGATGTTACAGAGTGAAGGATGGCTCTGATGCTGAGCTCTGACATGTGACGCTTGCTTCAATTACCACAGTCCCCCTCCTGTAGCAAAGCAGGAAGCAGTCACACTTCCTTTATAGACATCCTCAAGCACTGAACCTCAACCATCCTCCATAAATGCTCATGTGGAACAGCCCCACAGTCTCAACTTGCGTTATATTATTGTGACAAAAAATGATTGAATTCACAAAATTACAATATTTGTCAACATAGTGAGGTCAAAAAGTGACATAACTGCACAGTTGTCAGACATTTCTATAAGGAAAGAATCAGAATTACCATCTGCGGTGCTTTGTCTCCAAGTAAAGCTGATTGTAAGACAGCCGGTCAAATCTCTTCATTAATAAACTAATACTGAATGTATTCTCTCAGGGTTTCTGTCTGAGCAACCAGCTGTGTCCATTATGAGGAAAGCTCTAATAAAATGTCCAAACAGACAACTTTCCATGTTCAGTGATCTGCATGTAGAACACCTTACCTGTACAACTAAAAATGACTGGAGTCACTTTAAACTTCTTTTAAGATTTTGTTGAGCTGTGTTTTTGTATAAAGGTCAATTTAGAGATGCACAGTGTAAATTTGTTTCTTTTTAAATGCAGAGGGATACATTTTCGTGTACACTTAAAAAGAAAAAAATATGGGAAAACCTCAGTGAAATAGCTGCAGGGGAAATGGCACACATTTCTTGGATTGCATTGCTGCAGTGCTTCCATATTCAGAAACTTTGTTTTAAAAAATGTGTTCATTATTAATTGAAGTTGATGGGGCAGAAACAATAGGCAAGGCAAGGCAGCTTTATTTATATACAGCATTTCATAGCCAGCTGCAACTCAATGTGCTTTACATAAAACAAACCTTTAACAGTAAAAATTGGAAACAAAAAAACATAAAAACATGCAATTTGAAAAATAAAAATAAAACCCAATAATAGTAAAAACATAGAAACATTAAAACATACAATTAAAAACAAAAAACCCCACTAATAATAAAAACTAGACTAAAATAGAGCATAAAATATAAGGTTGCAGCATAAAATAACGATTTGCTTTAAGATCATTAAAAGGACATAGAGTGCAAATGAAAGATTAAAATGTAAAGTGCTTTAAAAGAGCTCAATCATAAGCACAGGAGAAGAGAAATGTTTTTAACCTGGATTTAAAAGTGTTCACAGTTGGGGCTGATTTCAGTTCTACTGGTAGTTTGTTCCAGTTGTGTAAAAGCTGATTCACCATGTCTGGTTTGAACTCTGGGCTCAACTATCTGACCTGAGTCAGTAGATCTCAGAGCTCTACTGGGTTTATAGTCTACTAACATGTCATTCATGTATTCTGGACCTAAACCATTCAGTGATTTATAGACCAGTAGCAGAACTTTAAAATATATTGCCAAAAACAATGACCTCAGTTTTGTTCCGAAAAATTTCCAGAAATGTTGGTTCATCCAATTAGTTACTTGCTCTTAACAGTGACACAATGACTGTATTGGACTGTAGTCATCTGGGGACAGTGCTAGGTATCTGTGCCATCTGCATCACTGTGATAGTCTACATTAGAGTTCTGCAGAATTTGACCCAAAGGCAGCATATATAGACTGAACAGAAGGGGTCCAAGAACTGACCCCTGAGGAACTCCACATGTCATAGCCACTTGATTGGAATCATAACTTCCAATGGTCACAAAATAACTCAGCTCTTCCAAGTAGGACCTGAACCAGTCTAGGACTGTTCCGCTGAGTCCTGCCCAAGTTTCCAACCTGTTCAACAGTATACTGTGATCCACAGTGTCAAATGCAGCACTGAGATCCAACAGGACCAGAACTGTCAGTGTTCAACCTTAAGTCATTTAACACTCTAATAAGAGCTGTTTCTGTACTGTGGTGAGGTCAGAAACCTGATTGAAATTTGTCAAAAAGTCCACTGTAGTTCAAGAAATTTCTGAGTTGATTAAAAACTACTTTCTCAACGATCTTGGCTATAAAAGGAAGATTTGAGATTGGTCTGTAGTTGGTTAATGTGGAAGCATCCAGCGTTCTCTTTTTTAAGAGTGGCTTAATGGCAGCTACTTTTAGGAGTTTAAAACATGCCTGATTGAAGTCAGCTATTTATTATTTGTCGAGTTCACAATAGTTTTAAAAAAGTCTAATGGCATTGTGTCAAGACAGCATGTTGCTGAAAAAGCTAATTCATTGCATTTTTCTATGGAAAGGAGTTCTGGATCTGTTTAGGGGGGTTTGTAAGCTTATCAACAGTAGCAAACAGAGTATGAGTGTTGTTGATGTTCTTATTATTAATTTCAGAAAAGTGTCGCTGTCTAGCTTTGAGTAACTCATAGTTAAAATTACAAAGACTTTGTTTGTTGAATTTGAAGTTTAGTTTTTCTCCACTTACACTCTGCTTTCCTGCATTCTGTTTTTAAAGCCTTTATCATCATAGTGTTCCTCCATGGTGTTTTCTTTCTGCTCAAGATTGTCTTAGTTTTAATAGGTGCAACAGCATCCATGACATTTGAGATTTTCCAGTTAAATTTATCCAGGAGTTCATCAACTGACTCTGCAGTCACAGTTGGTGACATAGCTATAGCCTCCATAAACTTTGCACTGGTATGCTCATTTATGTACCTTCAACACACAGAAATGATCATAAAGAGCCAAGTCCTTAACATCAACAGATGAAATATCAACACCTTTAGAGATAACCAGATCCAGAGTGTGGCCTCGAGTGTGTGTGTGGGCCCTTTCAAATGTTGCAAGAGGCCAAAAGTGTCAAGTAGAGCAGAGAGTTCTTTGGCATTACTGTCCATGTTATTGTATACATGAATTTAATGCAATGAATATGATAAAAAAAAAAGTTGTAGTCAGTGCAGGTAACTGACAGCAGTTCAGCAAACTCATCAATGAATTTTCGTGAGTATCTTGGAGGTCTATAAATTGTTAAAAAAAAAGAACTTTTGGATCACCTTTTAATAAAAAACAGAGATGTTCAGAGATGAATAGATCTAAAATCATCTAATGTAATTTCCTTGCACTGAAATACAGATTTAAAGATGGCAGCAACTCCCCCGCCTTTCTTACCAGTTCGACAGTTGTTCATAAAACTAAAATTTGTTGGTGCTGCCTCATTGAGAATAGCACCACAGCTACATTCAGTCAGCCATGTTTCACTAAGAAGTAAAAAGTCTAGATCATAGGTCATAATGACGTCATTAACTAGCAGTGATTTGTTGGCTAGCAATCTGATATTGAGTAGAGCTAACCTTGTGGAGATAACAGGAGACACTGGTATATTTCGAGGTTGACATGCTATACTTAATAAATTGGCAGATTTAATTGAACCCTTGTTATTTCTTACTAGTTTAACAATTCTTCTGTTAACTGTCATCACAGGGATTGAGAAGGCTGTCTGAACTCCATAGGGCCCTGACTTTTCCTGGGGAAGAACATTATTGGTATCAGTATTGCAGCCTAGACCCGGCACATATCAGTCAGACTCACAGATGATATGATTCAAAGGAGGTGGGGGGGGTTCGGAGAGTTTTGGATGATGGTTGTTGGAATGGGAGGGGCTGGACGGTGAGGAAGGTTGAGGGAAGAAAATATGGGATTTGGGCATGGTGTGAGTTGGATTCCAACATTGACAAGGTCATTCATCCTGTCTGTCATCCTCCTCATGTTGGACTGTTGGGGATGGGGGAGACTCCTCATGTTGGGCTATTGGGGTTAGGGGAGACTCCTCATGTTGGACTGTTGGGGTTAGGGGAGACTCCTCATGTTGGACTGTTGGGGTTAGGGGAGACTCCTCATGTTGGACTGTTGGGGCTAGGGGAGACTCCTCATGTTTGGTTGTTGGGGCTAGTGGAGACTCCTCATGTTGGGCTGTTGGGGCTGGGGGAGGTTCCTCATGTTGGGCTGTTGGGGCTGGGGGAGACTCCTCATGTCAGGCTGTTGGGGCTAGGGGAGTCTCCTCATGTTGGGCTGTTGGGGCTGGGGGCGACTCCTCATGTTGGGCTGTTGGGGCTGGGGGCGACTCCTCATGTTGGGCTGTTGGGGCTGGGGGCGACTCCTCATGTTGGGCTGTTGGGGCTAGTAGAGACTCCTCATGTTGGACTGCTGGGGCTAGGGGAGACTCCTCATGTTGGGTTGTTGGGGCTAGTAGAGACTCCTCATGTTGGACTGCTGGGGCTAGGGGAGACTCCTCATGTTGGGTTGTTGGGGCTGGGGGAGACTCCTCATGTTGGGGTAGGGATGATGACGTTGAAGCCTCTCTCTGGGTCTGCGGTCTTTCATGGTCAGTCCTTATCTCAGGCGGTAGCAATTCTTCTCCAGAACGCTGTCTTATCTGTTGTTTTGGATTGTCTTGCCTCTTGTCCTTGGCAGGGGCTGCTGGTGTCTGACACACAAAATAAAAAATGTTGGAGCTTGACAGCTGTACTCCTGACTTGTTAAGGCAAAATCCATCTGCCTTAAAGTTACTTATATACTATATAATTATACTTAAACAACATAATGTAGTAAAGTAAAAATCAGGTAAATGAATTACAGGGAAGCTTAATATTGACAGTGGCACGAATTGTATGTGAACTTACACCACACTGACATAGCAGCGATTTTTCAGAGCTACATTCCCACAGAAATACTTCAGGAAACTGACTTTTGATGTTGTGTCACATTAGAGCAAAGCGAGCAGCATGTCTGATTTTAAAGGTATTGTTTAGCAGCTTTCATGCTCCCTGGCATTAATCAGAGATGTGACCCCCCACAGCCACCTTGTAGTCACTCTATGGGTGAAGCACTTGTAGCTCATAGTCACCATGCACAGCAGACAAAACCAAGGGGAATGTAAAGAGCTATGCTGTACAGATCACTGATAAAAGTATTCAGGTGTAGCTGTCATTCACTGATATTGATGTTACAGGTTAACCTTCTTTCACAGGGGAGCAAAGAATGTTAAGAAGTTTAGCGTCTCAGTACAGAAGGAATGCAGAATAGCAGAGCCAGAAATAATGTTAAGTGAAGGAGCAAGGCCAGAAACAGAATACATACAATAGGCACAACACATCTCTCTACACATCTGAGACCCACATTTCAAAGTGGGCAATGTTTCTAAAGCCTGCTAATGGACTGATGAATACAGCTGCATCAGACCATAATCAACACAGCCCTATTCCTTTCAAATGACTGCTGTATTATTAGTAGAAAAGATTTGCTCAAGTTAATCTGAAATGCTTTAGGAGACCAAAAATCATAAAACAAACCTGTCCAAGCAATTAAAAATGAACCTTGAATTAGAAGCTTTTCATCGTACTACAACTAAAAGTAGCATAATTATGAGACTATACACAGAGCATATTAGCCATCCACCGCATAATGTTAGTGATGGGAGTCAGCAGCATGACCCACTTCCTTTTCCCAACCCTCCCCCAAAACTGTTGACTTTTCTCCACAGAACTATTTCTAATCAAGCCTTTGTCCCAACTCAACTGAGATAAGAGTCTGAATAAATTGTCAGCTCCTGCTGTTTATCAGCTCCAGTGTTTCGCTCCATGCATTTGTCAGCACATCATTAGGGGCAAACGGATGGCTAATTAGTTGTTTATACTGTAATCTGATTAGAAGTTGGATTTGCATTGTCTTGCACCATGGGATCTATGCAGAGACGCTGAGCTCTCAGTCAAAGCTTTGAAACTCATTTCCTCCTGTCATTCCAATACAGAAAGCATAACTGAAGAAAGTAAGGAGTTAGTGAAAGATCACTGCCAGAAGCAACACTCCCTCAGTCAGCAAGTTTTAAGAAGAGGTCAACAACTTGATTTCAATTACTTTAATCTTTGACATGACTTATTTCCATGTTTAGGCTGTTTTTCCGTGGACAACTTCACCAGTCTGTGCCTCTTATATAATCATCTTCTTTAGATCAAAGACATCTCTATTGATTGAGTCACAGAAATGAGAAAGAAAAACAACAGAATCAGTTGTTTCAGTTCCCCAAAATGACTTTTGTGATCAGAAACTCCAGATCAGCTAATAAATAAGACCTTGGAGTAAGATTATTTTTAGGTTTATTTGTCTAAGTCAACTCACAACAACCTGTATCAGCCCACCCACACAAGTCTGCAAGGGACATCCACGGTGGGAAATGAGCAAATGGAAAATTGAGGCTGATTGGCAGCGCCTTGACCCAGCTCTTTTATACATCTATTATGTAGCCAGGTACATCTACACTACCGGCCAAAAGTTTTAAAACACCTCAATTTTTCCAGCTTTTTATTGAAATTCAAGCAGTTCAAGTCCAATGAATAGCTTGCAATGGTACAAAGGTAAGTGGTGAACTGCCAGAGGTTAAAAAAAAGGTAAGGTTACCTAAAAAATTATACAAAAACACTTAAAAATGTAGGTCTTTCCTACAGAGAAATTGCAAAGAAAGTCAAGGTGTCAGTGAGTATAGTTTCACTCAGAAACTGGGGGAAACTGAAAGGAAGAGGTCTCGCAGACCCAAAACCACAACAGAGTCAGAAAACAAGAGAGTCAACAGCTTGCGGGATAAGCGGTTCACAGGACAACAGCTTCAAGCACAGCTTCATAGCGGTCGTAGTAAGCAAGTCTCAGTTTCAACTGTGAAAAGAAGACTTGGAGTTGCAGGTTTGACAGGTGGAGTTGCAACAAGAAAGCCATTGCTAAGAGGTCAGAATAAGAAGAAGAGGCTTGCCTGAGCCATGAAACACCACCAATGGACTGCTGAAGACTGGAAGAAGGTGTTATGCACTGATGAATCAAAATTTAAAATATTCTGTTCATCACGCAGGAGTTTTGTACACCGTCGAGTAGGTGAAAGGATGGTTCCTCAGTGTGTGACATTAACTGTTAAATATGGAGGAGGAAGCATGATGGTCTAGGGCTGTTTTTCTGGATCCAGGGTGGGCTTCCACAGCATTCTGCAGCGATGCCATGCAGTACCCTCTGGTATGCAGGTAGTTGGTCAGGGGTTCATCCTACAGCAAGATAATGACCCAAAACATAAGTCCAAGCTATGACACAACTACCTTAGGAAAAAAGACCAAGATGGTAAGCTTGAAAACATTTTTTCAATAAAAAACTGGAAAGATTGGGGTGTTCTAAAACTTTTGACCTGTAGTGTATGTTGGAAGATGACTTCCCCATTCTGAATCCTGCCTGAAAAGCAGTGATTGGCCAACTGTTTCTCCAACTTGGGAGACAGCTGTCATTGAGCATAACACCAGATATAGTTGTGAGATGTGGACAGTGATTCAGGGCTCAGAAACTCTGCCATTGGCTGGTGTCATGTTAAAACCATTTTTTGTATATCATCCACTACTACTGGTAGTGCAAAAGTTCATGAATTTCTTCAGGACTACAGTGTTCTGATAAATTCCACCTCTGTTTGTCATTTACTGTAATTTCCAGCATTATATGAAAACCTTCATTCAAATGACCCAATCTGCCATTACAAAAAGACCCATCACCCTTACAATTCTGGAAGTGCATCATAACAAGCATTCCTGCCACTTATAAATCCCAACATTTTAACATTTTTTGATGTGGTTGCCTGCTCTGTGCTCAGCAAGAAGGGGCCGCTTTTATTGATTTGTTCTGCTAAGCTAATCAGGCCTGCTGTTTATGGGCTCAGGACGCAAACCAATACCAAGAGCGCCTCAGAAACAGCAGTTTAGAGCCAAGTCGTCCGCAGTGAAAGCAAGAGATAAGGTTTTATCACATCTCCCAAATTTTAAATAAAACCAGATCAGCATAAAAACTGGAATTCAACAACACAAATTCAAATTCATTTCCTCTGCGTCAGTCAAGTGACATCTTAATGTCCTTCTAAATATGATAGACAGCCCTGTGACAGGTGATTTCCACCCCTGTCGCCCTTTTTTAATTTCTAGAAAGTTCCTGAAACTGAAGAAAAATAACATTTGGAAGAAGTGTTATTATTAAAGCCCACAGGCTGATCATTTAGTTTTAAAGGAGCACTCCAGTGATATATATTCACCTGCAGTTGTAAGACAGGCTTTCTCTTATGAATTTGCAGTCCCATGCTGATGACATCACTATGACATCATCAGGATTATTTTCTCAGACTTGACAAAGCTCTTCCATACAACAGGCTAAGCAGTACTTATCATGATAAGTGAATTGATCTTGGCTGGAGTGGCTGTTCGATTGTAGATTGAATATGCATCAAAAAAGAGTAGTTGACTTTAATATTTATGTGGACGTTGATAATGATAGCTTTAGCACTGCATTTATCTCATTATAAGACTCAATTGGCTTCTCAGAGTGTAAATAAACCCACTCTCTGTCTTAACCACACCTTCAACCTTATTCTGAGATAGGGCACAGTTTTTCCACCATTACTTAACTTTTGAATTCCTATTACTGGACTACACGCCATTATACACAAATGGTGCGTGCAATAAAGGTCCAATGCCAGACTCAAGGCTCAACTTTCTCAAAATTGATTAGAGAAAAGTGAATTTATGTGGATTAATTAATTAATTTAATTTAATTAATTTGGGGGGGAAACCATTTTTAAATGTATTAAAATAAACAGTTGTTTAGAGATTGTGATATTGTTGTTGTTATTATTTAAATTTTTGCAAGCATTTTATTTATTTATTTATTTTTGTATTGACAAACAGAAGAAACAAATAGGGTTAAACAAACCTCCTGTGGGGTAGATGCCGAGTAGGATTATCAAACCAAAATAGGAATAAATAGTTACTATAATAGAGTTATAGCCTAATTAGTAAAAACAAACAAACAGAAATAAATATAGCACTTAATATTAAAACTAAATTAATGATTAACAATAACTCAATTATTACCTGACAGGTGGATTCCTAATCACAGGGAAACATTTTTTTTTGTATTTATATATTTTTTAATTTATACATTTTTATGATTGTTGTATTTGGTAAATGTTAAAAATATAAGAAAGAGATTACTGATTAATGATACAATACATTTTGTTACTCACTTTTTTTAATCAAAACCATTAAGTCTTGTGTTTTGTGTCCAGTTTGCTTTTCGATGCCCATTTCTCCTGAGCGAATTTAGTCTTCTGAGATGCTGGTCCAAATTGTATGTTGAGTCCTCTCTCGTGTTATTGAGAGGCTATCTAATTTGCTACTTCTGGTTGTTACATGAGGGTTTCCAGTCAGGATTTAAAGTCCATCATAACACAGAGACAGCACTGGTGAAAGTTACAAATGACCTCCTAATTGGCATTAAAGGAACTGCATTTAGCTGGTTTAAGACCTATTTATCAGACTGATTTCAGTTACTGTACGTTAATGATTCATCTTCCATGAAGGCAAATGTCAGACATACTTTGACCAATATTAGTGACCTTATATATGCTTCCTTTGGGTAATATTCAGAAACATTCCATTGTATTAATTGTTATACAGCTGATACCCAATTATATTTATCAATAAAGCCAGATCAACCCAACCAGTTAATTAACCACTTAATACACACCCCCATTTTTTATGTTGTTAGCCTAAACGACATGCCCAAGTTGTGAGCAGCACAGATCCCACATAGTTTGAGACTCAGAGATGTGTCTGGTATCATTGGAAAGGAAACACTCTCAGGATTCTTGTAAAAGTGGCTGTGTGATTCTGTAACTTACTGACAAAGAGTGGCAGAGGTTACAATGATGGGGTTATTTACTCGCCCATAAGTTTGCCTATACAATGACATGTGTACAGACATTCAGGGACCTCTCAGCGGGATATAGACACAACGAGGCCACGGCCACAGGTCTTGGCTTCATGCAGTCCAAATTTGGAGTCAAAAGACCAAAAGATGAATTTTTCAGAGTTATTTTTGAACAGGTATGTCCATGCGTTTTACTTAGGTCCTTTTTGGAGACTCCAAATGGACACTTGGTTACCAAAGCTGTATAACCACAATCAAACACCTATAACTTTACAACCCCTTTGCCTACAATCAAAATCTTGGTCTCTAATGAAAGCTGACACCATAATATTATTATTATTATTATTAAATATTATATTATTATATATAACCATTTTTTTTGGATCTATCTATCTATCTATCTATCTATCTATCGTCTATCTATCTATCTATCTATCTATCTATCGTCAAGTCGAAGAAGAACCAACCGTGTACCAAAATGCCGTGTGCTTAATGATATATGGTTCAACTCTTTTACGCACCGGGCGCACGCCAGTTACGCTTGGAGTTTGTTTATGGACAGCCAAACATGATAGCTTAGTGTCATACACCGTTGGAAACCTCAGACTATTGGCTAAAAGGTTATCAACTTCATTTCACCGAATATTTCCATAGGCTGGAACAGCTGTCAATCAAAGCCATGTCGTCATTGTCGTCGGTCACATGTCCTCATTGGCTTTGGAGACGTGTACTGCCTAATCCTAAGCACCGATTGGCTTGTGTGTGGTGTCGTCAGAAGCAGGAGAGGCTCACGGTCGTAAACATCTAGTCATGTGTACTCAAGAAATGACGTAAACGGACCGTATATGCTTTGTTATTTGTGTTATTACGTTACGTGTTGGACTAAATACATGGAAATATTGAGGAAAGTATTTCGGTTTTATGGAAACGGATTTCATATTTCACAAGAATGGATATTTGGCGAGCTGTACAGAAAGTCCTGAGTCATAAGATGATCGTTGTGGATAAAGGGAAGACTTTGCAGGTATGTAGGCATTACTCACTTAGCTGAGTGGCTAGCCAAGCTAATCGCTAATACTATTACGGCTGTGAGCAACCATATAAGTCGTGAGTGGTCTTGAATGAATCAGGACAATCTAAGCTTTCCAACAATGTATGGCATGAGTATATATGTTTAAGGGTTGGTGTTTAAAACATTCAGAAGAACGCGTGGCTACGTCCTAACATCCGTCCCGTCCCGTAGACGGAACAGCGTACGTTAAGAGGTTAAAGTCCAAGCATGGTTTAAGGACAGACCTGGATGATCTGAGCTGTTCTGCTACTAAACTGAAGTTCAGTCAGGAGCACTCTCCAAATAGATCATTTATTGCAACAAATGGAAGTGCAGTTTTACTTGTCACTCTAAGATGCTCCCTGGATTAGCCAGCATCATGCTGAGCTACAAGTGGAAAAGACAAACTCCAAGTGTCTTACCAGCATGGGAGATACTGTCTAGCCAAATATCAACAGTGTAACAAAGCAAAGAGAACCAAATATTTTTTCTAGTATCATCTCCAAACATGCCCATTGTATAAAATAAGGCATTTAGGTCTTATTTCATACAATAGATACAGTCCTCAACACTGCAGTCACACAAAAAGAAGCAATGCTGGATACCTCTGAATATTTCCTAAAATTCTTCATCAGCAAAATCAACCCTATATGATTGCAGATCTGAAACACCCCACCTATGATCCGTCCAATTTAAGCTCATTCTCCTCAGTCCTCACCAATTTTAACCAATTTCTCTCTCCTCTTTATTATCTCACATATGAGCCCCACTACATATCCCTTAAACAGTGCTGAACACTGTTTGGCCTAGTATTTTATCAATTATTATTAGCTCCTTGGTCTGTAGCTATGTTGTCATAGCTACAATGAAATGCTGTCAATCACCCTCTCATCAAAAATAGTTAATCTGTTCCTGGCAATTACTGACTGATCTCAAAATTCAGCATACTGGACAAATTCCAGTCAGGTACCAGTTTCTAAAGACTCTCCAGCTGGTCCATAATGCAGCTGCACATGTACAAAAACTATGAAAAGAGATCATATTTCTCCCATTTAAGCTTCGGTGCACTGGCTTCCTTTAAAATCCAGAATAAAACTTAAAATTCTTCTCGTTATCTTCAAAGCCATTATTGGTCAGGCACCATCTTATCTTAAAGAGCTCATAGTACGATATTATCCCACTAAAACACTGTACAATGCAGAGTTGCCAGTGGTTCCTAGAGTCTCCAAAAGTAGAAGCTAAGTAGAAGCTCCTGTGGAGCCATGTTCCAGCCTCGGTCCAGGGGGCAGACACCCTGTGTACAGGCTGAAAACCTTCCTTTTTGATAAAGTGTATAGTTGGGGCCTTCCCAGGCTTGCCTTGGACCAGCTCCTAGTTATGCTGATATATTCCTAAACAGCCGGATACACTGAAGTCCTCTCTCCTCCTCTCCCTCTCCATCTGTATGCATTCAAATACCATTAATGCATATATTAATGGTTTATTATTAATATTAACTTGGCTTCTTTTACATTTACATTTAATTCTCAAAGACTTAACCTGCTTTACACAGACAATATTCAAATGCAATAAGTGAAACAGTAGCCCCAGTCTGTTGCATTTACATTGACATGTACCCTTTTACTGTCAGTCTTCTCATCTGAGCAGGTCTTCAGTTAAGATCCTTCCTCATTCGATGATGTAGTTCATTAACATTTATAAGTTCTACCAATGACCGTAAAGATGGGTGTTATGAAAGCTTCCCAAAGTAAAGCCAAAAATAAGCCTCACTGAGCAACACTTTTTCTCACAAAAAACCTCAGAAAGATGCAGTAAATTATTATATTCAGTCTATAATGTAGCTATAATAAAAATCATGTATCTTAATTAATAAAATAAAACAAAATTTGATATTTTAAACTGATCACATATTGGGAATCTAAATGGACATTTTCAGTTTGTAAATAAAAGACTGTGATGACATTATAATTTTAATTTTAATTGTGACTGAAATACCGCTTGCATAAATGAAAATGTTGGGTACATTATTTATTATGCATTTCAATTTTCAAATTTCAATTAACATTTGAATATTATCCACTGTTCAATGTACAACTTTGAAAATGAAATGTCATAAAACTTTTTCATTTTAATATTGTCACAGAATTCCCATAGGAGTATGTGAAAATGCAAATGCAAAATAGAATATTGCATCACAAGCCATCCACATTCAAATCAAAGCTGAATGAGGCTGCTGTAATTACTGCAGTAGCAGCACAACAAAACAGACAGATTTTGTTTACTTGCTCAACTTTTGTTAATTTGGTAATTGTCCTTGATTTTTGTGTTTCTGCTACCTTTAATTTCACATACATATACATATACATATACATATACATCTGTCATGTGTAAATGTCAGTACATTTATACATGGCACTGACCAGTTTAATATAAAACACAATTTTATACAATATATATAAGTAGGGGGTCTCCGCTCCGTCTCTCCGTCAGTTTGGGGGTCCTTGGCCTGGAAAATGTTGAAGACCCCTGGTTTAAACCAAATATAGTATTTGATAGTTTTACCTTAAACATGCTTTAAAAAAGACAGAAATTGGGGAATTTAAGATGAAGATTACAATTTAATATGAACTTTATTATCACATCAGAGGGAAATTGGTTTGCAATGTGTGCACAAAACCTGGGATACACAATAAAAGAAACATAGACACTAAGAAGAAAGAAATGGAAATGCTGTATAATCTGGAACTGAACAAAACTAAGTTTTTAAAAAATGTCTTCATTTGTCAGAAAGGTTCAATGTCATTCATGGCATTACTTCGTTGTTGTGTCAACAACAGCTCAGAGGTTATAAAATTATCTATAAAGCGTCAAATTTGTGTCTCTGCACACCATCTTATGTGCTGTGAGGGGGGGCTGAGGGAGGACAAAGGGCTGTTCAGACCTTTTCAGTTGAAGAGAAGAAGAGAACTAGTGTTGGTAGTTTGCACAACATGATTGATGCCTTTGTTTGTGCTGGTGCCTGCAACCTGCCACCTCAATTGTTTCATTGCCATCAAACAAACACTGGTTTAAACAAAGGGGGCAACTGAAGCAACACAATGAAGTGTGAGGACTGACTAATCTCTGAATGTTTACTCTGAGTCTCATCCCTGGTTACACATTAACTCAGTGATGGTGAAGCAGTGTCCGTCTGAAGCAAATGAGTTGTGATAGCAAGTAACATTCAAACACATGACACGGATACATCTGATGCACTTTCAGTGTAGACACTGTGTTAACATTCACTATAGATCCCAGCAACACAAAAATGTTGATGTAAAAGTCAGGTAGCCAAAACTGTGCTAGTCTGGCCTATAGTTGATCTCAACCAAAGTGTTGGAGAGATCATCGTCTTCAGGCCTCTCCTCTCTTTAAGGGGCAAGAAGCCTACACTTTATTGATTGGAGGTTGTTGACCTAGACGCCATGACCATCAGTGACTGCTTCAAAACTTCAAATACGCATCTTAATTACAATACATTGTGGTAATGTCATGGATTGTGTGCCAAGATGAGGGTCTGGAGCCTGGGATCAGTGTGTCAGATGTTTTTTTTCAGCCTGGCTGGATTTCCTTGTCCTTGTCCTAACAAGCTGACTGACTGACATTTCCAAGTAATTTCCTCTATCGGCCAGTGTGTAGGATCAGATAATACACCCACACATACGCATAAAGGTGGACCATGCAATGCCTGCTCATATATCCATATCCATGTTTCCTGATTCTTGTCATGTGATCAAGAAAAAAGGTTATTATTAGTTAAATGGCAACAACAAAGTACATCTAGAGAGATCTGTTTACAATAAAATGATATCAATCATCTGTTTTGCTTTTATGTTCAAAAACAGATCAGATTAGAGATGAGAGGTCAGATTAAAACTGATGTATAAAAATAACATTAAAAGAAAAACTGATAAAATATATAAATCACAAATGTGTCACGGCTGTCTGTATGGTTAGACACACAAGTTCAGACACAAACCAAGAACTCTGAGGTGGTGGTGATAAACCGGTTTATTGCCAAGACACAGGTGGGAACAGGTGCACAGGAGGATGGAGATGGAAGCAGGGACAGATATGCTGGGAGGGAGGCTGGCGGACTGGTGGAGCAGAAAGAGGGTTCCAGGGAGACCACGACGGAGCAGGTGAGTAGATGGGTCCAAGAGCTGAAGACAGAGAAAACAACAGTCAATAAATGTCAGCTACGATAACACTGACGAAGAGACAAGAGCCAAGGCACTATACCACTGTGGGTAAGCAGACGATCTGGCGACGAGTGGAGGACTGAACCAGGATTTATGGACGAGGTGAGTAGATGCAGATGAGGCTTCATTAATTACAGGTGTGCAGGTAAGTGTTTCAGCTCCGCGCAGCTCCAGACCAACCTCCAGTCAGAACACACAACAGACACACCCAACACAGAAAAGGAGGGGGAAACTGGGGGAAATGGAAAACACAGGAAATCCTGACAGTACCCCCCCCCCCCCCCCTCACTAACGGGTTGCCTCCCGGCGACCCCCAGGCTTGGAAGGATGAGCCACATGGAAATCCCTCACCATGGCCGCATCCAGGATCAAGGACCGTGGCACCCAAGACCGCTCCTCCGGACCATAATCCTCCCAATCGACCAAGTACTGGAGACCTCGTCCCCTCCACCGCACATCCAGCAGCCGCCAAACAGTGAATGCAGGGTGGCCGTCAATGAGCCGGGGGGGAGGCGGGGGTTCGGCTGGAGGGCAAAGAACACTGTGACGAACAGGCTTCAACTGAGATACGTGGAATGTGGGATGGACCCTGAGAGACCTGGGCAGTTCCAGACGGACAGCAGTGGGACTGATGATCTATATCAGTCCCTTGAAGACAACCAAACTGACTGACCTGCTTGGTACTGAGGAGCTGGAGTCCGATGGCGGTCAGCTGCTTGCTTGGTCCGGGCAGAGGAACGAAGAAGAGATGAGCGGGCCTTTTCCCATACCCTCTGACAGCAGAGAAGGTGCTGCTGGATGGATGGTACTGCCAGCTGCTTCTCATGACTGGGAAACAGAGGGGGCTGGTAACCCAGAGAGGCTTCAAATGGGGACATACCTGTAACGGATGAGACCAGGGAGTTGTGGGCATATTCAATCCAGGGAAGGTATGTGCTCCAGGAAGCTGGGTTGGCCGTCACCATGCAGCGGAGGGATGTTTCCAGGTCCTGGTTTGCCCTCTCTGTCTGGCCGTTCGATTGTGGATGGAATCCCGAGGAAAGGCTTGCTGTGGCCCCGATGCCTTGACAAAAGGTTCGCCAAACCAGTGATATAAACTGAGGTTCCCTGTCAGACACAATGTCCACTGGGATGCCATGTAAACGAATGACATGGTTGGTTAGTAGATCAGTAGTTTCTTTTGCTGATGGCAGTTTGGATATGGCAATGAAATGTGCTGCTTTAGAAAAACGATCTACCACTGTAAGGATGGCAGAATTACCTTGAGACTCCGGAAGTCCAGTCACAAAGTCCAGTGTGGGACCACGACCTTCCCGGGATGGGTAGAGGCTGGAGGAGACCAGAAGGTGGTGAACTCGAGGACTTCCCTCTAGCGCAGACAGAACAAGCCAAAACATAGGAGCGCATGTCCTGGTCCATGGTGGGCCACCAGAAGTTGCGTTTTAGGAGGGATAATGTTCTATTGATTCCAGGATGGCAGGAGAATTTACTACCATGTATCCATTGAAGCACTTGGGCTCGGGCCGTCTCAGGGACAAACTGAAGGCCAGGGGGACCAGTTCCTGGATCAGGTTGAGTGCGGAGAGCTTCCTGGATACAGGACTCAACCTCCCAGGTGATAGGGGCAACAATGCAGGAGGAAGGGAGAATTGTACTTGGTTTGACAGGGACCTCCTCCCGGCAGAACTGGCGAGACAGGGCGTCCGGTTTTATGTTGCGGGAACCAGGGCTGAAGAAAAGGGCCCACCTTGCTTGCCGGGGATTTACTCTCTTGGCAGACTGGATATATGCTAGGTTCTTGTGGTCAGTCCACACCACAAATGGCTGTTCAGCGCCCTCCAGCCAATGTCGCCACTCCTCCAGGGCCATCTTCACCGCCAGCAACTCCCTGTCACCAACATCATAGTTCTGTTCCGCCGGTGTCTGTTGTTTGAAGAATGCGCAGGGGTGGAGCTTGTTCCCAGGACCACGGTGCTGAGAGAGGACGGCTCCCACTCCTGCCTCCGAAGCATCCACCTTCACAACGAATGGCAGGGATGAATCAGGGTGAACAAGGACTGGGGCTGTGGTGAAAAGCCTTTTGAGGCGGAGAAAAGCAATATCAGCCGCCGAGGACCACTGGAACTGCACAAGAGGTAAGCCGGGTGAGCGGTGCAATCACAGTGCTAAAGTTCCTAATGAACCTTCTATAGAAGTTAGCAAAACCAACAAATCTTTGCAGCTCCTTTTGGTTGCCAGGAATAGGCCACTTAGTCACTGTTTCCACTTTCTCCGGGGAGGTCTTGATCTGTCCCTCCTCAATAATAAAACCCAGAAAACTGACCTTCTTGACATGAAACTCGCACTTTGCGGCCTTTGCATAGAGTCTGTTCTCCAGTAGAAGCTGGAGAACGGCCCGCACATGCTCCTGGTGCTCCTCTAGAGATCGGGAAAAGATCAGGTTATCATCTAAATACACAAAGACAAATCTGTTCAAGAAATCTCGAAGTATATCATTTATTAATGCCTGGAAGACTGCAGGAGCATTGGTGAGTCCAAAAGGCATCACACAGTACTCAAAATGCAGCAGGAGCCGGGCTGGAGGGTGGTAGTGGCAGAGGAGGCCTAGACCTGGGAGTAGGGACAGGAGTCCTCTCCCGACGACGAGAGCGAAGCCGGTAATCAATCCTATTGGTCAAAGAAATCAAGGCATCCAAATTAGCAGGCTCATCTCTGGAGACCAGCTCATCCTTCAACTGTTCATTCAATCCTTTCACAAAAGCTGTTCTTAAACCATCGTCGGTCCAATTTACCTCTACCGCCAGTGTCCAGAATTCAATGATGTACTCAGACGTGGGCCTAGAACCCTGGGATAAATTCATTAACTTCATGGACGCGTCATATTGATAATCTGGATGATCAAACACTCCCTTGAACTCCTCTAAGAAATCCTCAAAACTCAGGTTGTGGAATGTATGGCGGGAGAAATGGGCCTCCGCCCAGGCTAGTGCCTTTCCTCTTAACAGACTACAAACATACTGAACCTTGGAGACATCAGAGGCAGAAGACACAGGTCTTAGCTGGAAGACGGTGGAGCTCTGGAAGAGGAACCCTCTGCACAGACTTGGCAGGCCAGAGTAAGGTTCCGGGTCAGGGGCTTTGGAGTCCCTGGGCTCTGGGCTCGCTGGCGCAGCGGCAGCTGTGGGAAAAGCAGAGGCCTGCCTGGTAAGAAGAACAGAAATCTGAGAGGTTAGTTGGGATACTTGTTGAAACTGTATGGCGGAGGGAACTGCATGGCGGAGGGGGGTTGGTTCAGGGTACCACTGTGGGTAAGCAGACGATCTGGCGACGAGTGGAGGACTGAACCAGGATTTATGGACGAGGTGAGTAGATGCAGATGAGGCTTCATTAATTACAGGTGTGCAGGTAAGTGTTTCAGCTCTGCCCAGCTCCAGACCAACCTCCAGTCAGAACACACAAACACAAGACAGACACACCCAACACAGAAAAGGAGGGGGAAACTGGGGGAAATAGAAAACACAGGAAATCCTGACAAAATGTCAAACACCACAGAACAGTCATAGTCATAATTAAGATATATTTACGTCTATACTGCATCTATATCTTGTCTCTTTAATTGGCTATGAGAACAGCCAGCCATGCTAGGTAAGGGGGGGGGGTCTTTTTGTAACATTTGTCCATAATGGTTTAGAAAGGCAACAACTCCATCTGTTGCCCTGCTGATAGGAGCATCAGATGAAAAATGAAAATGATCATATATTTTTAAGCCCAAAGGCAATGTGCAAGTCAACATAATGTCAGACACTGAAAGAGTAATCACAATGGCAAAGGAAAAGTCAAGAGGTAAAGTTAAGCATTCATTAATTTATTCATCAGCTGTATAATTATGTAATAGTATATATTAAATACCAATAAATGCATAAAATAAACAATCTTGAGTATCTTCAGTGTTAATGTATGTAATCAATTAATCCAGTCTGGCAGTGTAAGGCAACGTTTTTTTGTTGTTGTTTTATTTTAATGTTATGTTTTGGCCTTTGGAAAGTAGCTGGCATAGAGGCCAACAGGAAACCGGTAAGGAGGGGGTGTAACATGCAACACAGGTCCCTTGTCAGAGTTGAACCAAGACGTTGCAAATGTGTGGCATGCGGGGCAACCACTCGCCTACTAGTTAGTTAACATAGTAGTTCAGAAAAAAAAGATCTTTTTCTGAATATTTTCTGATTTTCTCAGGATCTCTGTATAAACAACGAAGGTAATCTCTCTTATGTTGTTTCCACAGAAACCACAATCAGGGCCAGGGTTATTTATATTTTCCTGCAAAAAGAGAGGGTAGAGATTTTGAAATTGAAAAAAATTATAATAATTAAATATAGTCAACATATATATAGAGGTAATATATATAAATTCATTTACACACATACATATATGCATACATACAAAACAGTAAGTTAGGTATGGAAATATAAGGGAACAGAATAATAAATATTGATTTAGAAAATATTTAACTTCATACAGTACTTCAAAACGTACGGAGCCCCTCTGGTGACATGGTCAAAAAAAATTGTGGCCACAATAAATTTTAGCTTAATATAATTATATAATTCTGTCATAATGTTTTATTTATTATGACTCCAGGAAATTAAATTTAAATCATTATTTTATTCCAATCATTTATTTGGACATATTGGTGCCTATCCTCAAGGTAAGAACTTAACCAAGAGTGTGCTACACCTCTATTTCCATCCAAGAAAATATTTTATTGTCCCAGTGGGAAATTTTTCATGGACTTCACAGTGTCTGCAGTATATAAGAAAACATAGTAAAAGAACAACAGTAAAAACAACAAATACATTCTTAGATCAATTGCACATGGCCTCTACATCATCTTCATAAAAGTGCACACATGTTGATTTTGATGGATTCCCATGATCTGCATGGCTGTCTGTATTAGTCTTTTGATTTGGGCGTTTGACTGAACTGTCAGATTACCAAACCATGCAGAGATACTATAGTGTAAGAGGCTCTCCACCACAACATGATAGAAGAGTACAGATAGCAGATAACTTCTCCGTGGGCCTTCCAAGCCAGTTTGTTGTCTGTGTGGATGCCCAGGTACCTGTGGGACTCAACCTGCGCTTTGGTTTGGTAAAGGATCAATCAATCAATCACTCTTTATTTTTTATAGCGCCAAGTCACAACAAAACTCATCTCAAGGCACTTCACACATAGAGCAGATCTAGACCGTACCGTATAATTTAATTTAAAGAGACCCACCATTCCCACATGAGCAGCACTTGGTGACAGCAGCAAGCATAAACTGAACATGTCAGAATATTTCCAAACTCCTTCCTTGTAATTTCCTCAGTAACCAATCAATGTCAACAGTATCACATGTATTTTTTACATCTAGGGATACCCCCACTGTATATTCTTTATTTTCTATTAATTTTCATATTTCCTCTACAAATTCCATTAGTGGAAACAATCTTGTCCTATTAGTTCTAAACCCATATTGCAGTTCACACAGTGCATTACGTTTTGTGATTAAATAATTTAATCTTTTTGATATGAATGTGTAGTAACATGCCAGTCAAATGAAATGAGTGACATCTGCACAAGTCCTGCTTCAGTCTAGTTTTATAATAACATCCATATTGACTGAGGCAGGGTATACTTTTTTACAGAGTCAAGCTCTTTGTGTATGTAAGCACATAAAACACACACACAGTTGTGCAAATTGATCATCAGACCAATGTCCCAACAATGTCCTTAACAATGTTAGCCCTTAATGGTAGTAGCATTAAGAAGAAGAACTTGTAGAGGGAAGTTGTGGGTTGATGCACGGAGACACATAAAAATGACAAAATTCCAACAATACAAAGTACCACAGGACCAATGCAACACAGCCAAATGCAATACAGCTGGCACCTGTCACAACAAGTGAGCTCAGAAATATGTGTGTGTGTGTGTGTGTGTGTGTGTGTGTGTGTGTGTGTGTGTGTGTGTGTGTGTGTGTTTGTGTGTGTGTGTGTGTGTGTGTGTGTGTGTGTGTGTGTTTCAGTGACCATATATATTCCCAAAAATTCCAAACCTAACCTTTATGTTCAACATTGTTATTATTAGAATGTGTTGCTTTTCTACAAGCTCTGAAGCCACAGGACAGCAGACCCCTCGTCTGCAAGTGGATATTATTCCTAATCATAATAAAATATGTTCATGCATATTTATGGGGAAAAAACATTAATCTGCTGTTTAGCATTGTCTCCGGACCATGCTCACCTCCACCCCACCCCAACCTGCCTGCAACTAAAACTTCTTCAGTCTGGCTAACATTATAGCTCCCCCCACTGCTTCCCTCTAGGACTACAGCAGTCAGTGTGTTGAGCTGACTTCTTTGTGTTGTTAGTGACAGAGATAAGACTTTTGTCACATACATGGGATTAGGAAAAACATTTGACGTAACTGTCAAATAGTAGACCAAGGGCAAAATGTGTAGTTTGAATAGAAATAATAATAGAAGGAACAATTTACATATGTTGACCAGGAGTAAATACATCAGATAAATAATTTTTTTTTACTCAATTATTAGACAATAAAACAGAAGACCTAATTTATATCAATCACTTTTAATCTAGGTTTAAAATTGCATTACTTTAATTATTAAAATTAATATTGTTTATCTCCAAATCTGGTCATTTTCATGCTTTAGATCCACTGATAATGTGAAAATGGAACACTTGAAAAGTGATGAGGAATTATGCAATTTAGGTCTTAGTCCCTGAATATCTGTTGACTATATTCCAGCGGTAAGAAAGAGTTCCTTGAATTACTTGCTATAATATATACTTTTTAACAATGCATCATTTATATTGTAAATATATATATGTATATATATATGTATATGTATATATGTATATATGTTTTTAAATTGCATTTTCATCTATCTTAATCATTCTAGACATGATATTAAGTCATACATGAAATACAGTATACCCACATTACTCTGTAAACTGTATTTCTATAAGGAAGAGTGTGTCAGTTTCAGGTAAGGCAACTTGACTTCTACTCTTCCTCTCTCTATTTAAACACATTTATAGAGCACATACACTAAATGCTCGCACAGGAATCTCCTTGACAGCGTGGCATCCTGGGTGATTCTCCCTCCCTCCCAGCAAGGGGCCTGTTTTGGGCTACCCTGTTATTGGCTTGCAAATACCCAGTACTCACACAGAGGGTAATATGCAGCAAAATAAAGAGGAGAGAAACTCAAGCTCTAGGGTATGTGAAACTATTGTCAGGCACAGACAATGGAAAACCAACATTGGCTGGAAGGGGAAATTTGAGTCTCCAATCTGTTCGACTTTATGTGCTGATAAGAGACGGGGCTCTGCTGGCGCTTTAGCTAGTACAGAATACAGTAAACACAAACTGTGAGCCAGAGTAGGTCATTGAGAGTTTTCCTTGCCTTGGGCTTAACATGACACTTAAGTACTACTACAAGGGGAGAAAGAAAAGGCAAGGCTGCACACATTACAAACTGCCTCTATTCTCTGCTCCCCGGCTGAAATGTCAGAGCCATTCTTTCAGTATGGAGGGAAGGGGTGGGGTGGAGTAAGGCTGGACAAAAGGCTAGGAATTCTATGGTGATTTGTTGCATTTTCATTATAACTGCTTTGATTGTGTAGGGGAGGTAATCATGGATCTAAACAGGACCTGAAAGTAACTGTTTTCCAAGTGTGTAACTCAAAACGCATCCTGACAAATGAAGCAGTGTTTTCTGCATGATAATCTCACCTGCTGACAAATCAAAAACTGTTTCAAACATACACCTAGTGTCTTTAAAGAAATCAATCCAAACAAGGGAGGAAACAAGGACAACAGAGGGAGTGAAAAGGACATGGACAAAGACCAAAAGGGAAATCCTGAAAAGAGCCTTTTTTCTACACAATCTTCCATGTATTGACATTTATCAAATAAGGTGAACTAAACTAAAAACAGGATCACATTCAATATGTCATGCTAAACATAAAACATGAACCAGTGTAATAATAATAATATCCCACCAGAAAAAAAAGAATTGAGAGAGAAAGCATTGAGAGAGAAAATGCTGCTCTCTGCTGTATTTCATATAAAGTATATAATCTACGTATCATAGGAGCTTTTGATTAGAATTGTTATTTATAGTATTTGAAGCTGTGGTAACCAATGAGTGTTCACAGTGTGAGGCAGCAATGAAGGCAGAAGTAGTTCCCAGATCTCCATCATTCCTCTCCTTACTGTTAAAATAAGTGTTATTCTTAATTCCTCCATTAGCAAGACTCTAAAAGTCACAATGCCACTGATTAGTTGAAGGAGATTGTTCTGTTAATACCTGAATGTCTTGACCTTACACTGCTGACTTATCAACTCAATATACACTGTGTTAGAGCACGATGATAACCTGGTAACTCTGACAACAGTAAAGGCAGACATAAGTAATAAATGATCTATCTATTATGAAGCAAGTGTCAGTTCTCTGAAACTTTAGACTGTACCTTAGTAAACGAAAAGTATTTACTGCATGTAGGCAGGAAAAATACATGAAAAAACACTATAGCATAGACAATAGACCATTAGTAATGAATTTGGTAAAAGGTGTAAACACATTTCAGTTTCCCAGTATGACACTTCCATCCTGACCTCTAGAAGAAAGGCTCTGCTGTATTCTGGTAGTGTGTCATACATTGTACACAATCACAACAAATAGCATGTGCACAAAGAGAGAAAGCAAAGGGGTGGGGATAAGGGGGGTGGGTGGGCAGGGGGGTTATTTGAACTGAGATGGGGCTTGTCATGCAATTGGACCAGGTCCATTTCAGCCAGATAACAATGCCACGTCGGGAGACATTTTGCCTGTCAGGCCACTTAGGCTGAGCAGACAAAGAGGTGAAACAAATCCTGCAGAGGCTACAAAGCTGCAATCCCTCCCAGGCCAGACAGCCTTAGCCTCCTCCCTCCGCTCTCCGCTGGCAGCCGCCACTCGATTAGATAGCTGCTGTTAATTATACCTGGATTGTGAGGCGTTCAGGCCCCGTCGTTAGCAACTATCCATCAACCCAACCTCCATCCCCCATCCTGGTCATTATTCAGAGGGGTGGGTTTAACCTAGTGGACAGCAGTATGTTTACTGGACGAAACAACTAAGCTTACTACAGTCGTGGCTTTAGCCGTCTTACCTTATATACCATGTGATTCCACACATACATATGGAGATTTATTATTATATTTATATATTTTTTACATATTTGTTATTTATTATGTGAACTGCCCACTTTCATGTCATGTCCTCCTGTTCCAGCAGGATATAGTGTGTGTTACATTACAAAACCATGCTATCAACATGCTGTTTCTTTGTGGCTTTTAAGCATGAGGTGTAAAAATAAGACATTAATATGACTGTGCTCACCTTTCAAAGACGACACACTTTCTTAAAAAGAAAAGACATTTTAAAAAATACTGGAAAAAAACCAATACCTTTTATTTCTAGGCATTCAGTGGTGGCTGGCACTCTCCTGATTGAGGCTGGGCTTTGTCTAATTAATTTCAGGCTTGATGGAATGACTGGGGCTTATGTCTCTGGCACCGGGCTGACACACCAGCCCTTTTAAGCTTCAAACTCATTGCCATAATGTGCTCGGAGGAAAACCCTGCAGAGAGAGGAGGAACCAGCAGGCTTTCGATCTTATCACTGCCACGGCCACTCCTGTCTGATTTAGACCCCAGTAAGGCGACACCAACACTGTGGAGATGAGGCTGTGGGTGTCTATGTTTTGTTATTGATTAATATGCAAAGTGTCAATTGATCTATACATCCACACACAAATACGGACACTCACACACATAACAGTTCAACTGTGCCTCACAACACATTTTAATTTCAAGTCATAAAATACTTCATGGAAGCTATCAGTCTGATGTCAGAGTAAACATATCTGAGAGAAGATTCATGTTTTTCAGGTAAAAGAAAAGAGTAAGACCAGCTATTATTAATGCATGGCCAGTTGTTTTCAACAAATGAATGTATAAGACTTTAAACTTCCAAACTATGACATCAGAGCAATGTATTCCTGCTTTAGTGACACAACTAGAAAGACCGTTAATATAATGTAACAACAAAATTGTACAGGATGTTCACGTCAATGAATTGCCTAAATTCAATCAATTATAAGACTGCATGTATTTTTTTATTAAATGAAAATGAAGGGCTGCCTTCCAACAGCACACCTAAATCCAAATAATTAATTCTTGTACTGAATGTTTTTTATATTTTGTTAATCAATTGAGCTGATATTTTTGGAAATGGAGTAAAATCTGAAGAAAACACTTTTGTCCTTTTAATCCTTCGAACCTAGCTGAAGTTCGTCTCATAAGTCATAAGCCAGTATATCAAGTCTGAAAACATCACATCATACTAATATGTGGTGTCAGTGAACTCCGTAAATCATCTTAAAATCACAACACCATTCTATTAGAGTGAAAAAAAATCCATATTAAATAGCTTTATCACACTGAGATAGTACATTTTCTGACATCAACATTGTTCATATATCCCTGGAACACTGATACCATTCATACATGGTTATGTGGGTGTGTTGAAAACCAGTGAACATACAGACAAAGAGGCCAGATCTGTTTTTTGTTTGTTTGTTTTTTTTTAATTGAAAATTGTCCAAGAACATATATTGACATGCCAAATGATGGTATTTCTGGCTGTCCTAACTTACTTACAAATAAGATATCATATGATATACACATGTCTTGTCAGTAAAATGTCATAGAACAGTAGATCCTGTGGCATATTTCATTTGGGTATGACCCTTCTGTGCATCTTTATTCTTTGCCTGTAGATTTACTGTTCTTGAAGAACTGTGGTGTATTCTTTGTCTGACTGAGAGTATTCATATCATGTTTGGCTTGTGTAGATGCTCTTGAAGCTATGGCTCAGATCACGGAAGTCACTGGGCCTTTTGAGGGAAGCTGTATGGCACAATAATAATATGAAGCAGAAGCTTTTTTTTAAAAAGTGATCAAAAGAGATGGACAGTTGTGGATGGCAGAAATGGGGAGAAAATACTATAAATATGCATTCCATTACATTTGGGAGAATTTAATTCAGGGCAAATAATTTGAGAGATGAGCCGCTGCTGAAACGATGGTCTTAATGGACAGGTGTCCACTTAAAATCTCTGGCAAAGCTAAGACTAATGGATTGCTTTATATGCAGCATATTCAGAGAATGGAAAAGGGATTGGGAGAGCTTAAGCGCCTGAAGCACCCTGCATGCACAGCTTCGTGCATTAATATGCTGCTTTAATTTCCACAACTCATGAGTTTGTCAAATGTAACCTTTTTCCAGCTACACATTTCAGGACAATGAAA
The DNA here is from genome assembly GCF_027409825.1 of Scomber japonicus. Lineage (NCBI taxonomy): Eukaryota > Metazoa > Chordata > Actinopteri > Scombriformes > Scombridae > Scomber > Scomber japonicus. The sequence goes on along the minus strand of NC_070586.1, from coordinate 37,674,671 downwards.
ATTAACCTGACTGTCACACAGGTCAGAGAAATACATAGGACTGTAACATGATGCAGGGATGACCAGTAGATGTGCTCTGTTTGTTTGAGCTCCTGTTTATCTCAGCTTGTGTTTTCAATCATGGAGCATATATTTAATGGAATTATGATGTAGGCTTTTTGTTTTGTTGACTGACTTATTGATGAAGGGGACAGGCATAACGACTCAATGTGTTGCTTTGTTTGAAACTTTTAATTCAACTGGCATCAGCAGGGCACATTGTACCAAATAAAATATTAGCATGCACAAAACTCACTAACATATACAGTATATTCAAATAGATATGGGAGATGACTAAATCACACTAGTTAGATTACACAAATAATGTAAATAAATACTGCTGTGCAGATTTCTCAAACCAATCTCCACTTCCTAGTGCATTTCCACATGAAAATAATCTGACTCTGATAATAATGAAAGCAGACTTGATGTTCACTATGAAATGTATGATAATAATGTAAAACAACGGCCACCTGAACGATTGAAGAAACATTCAAAATTCTAAGACAAAACAGCATTAATAAAAAGCAGCATCAAAAATCAGAAATAGGTTTAAACATGAAGACTGATGTGTTCCTTTAATTGAATATGCTCTCTAGTCAGAATGAAACATAAACAGTGAGAACACAGACTGTTAATGGATTTTAGTTTACATTTTTAAGAATATCTAGAACAGACAGACTAGATAGTACGGACTGAATATTTCAGGTTTACAAGATTCTGACAGTCAATACAGTTCTTCCACACACTAATGTGGAGAGGAAAACGAGTCAGGTACAGACTGATATGGATCTCAACAGCTTACCCATTAATGACTGGAAGGGAAGGCAGTAACCTAGAATACTTGAAGACCATATGCCTTTTAAGTAATTATATGCTGCACAACAGTACACTTGCTTGTAGAACGGTGTAGAGATGTTCCTCTGTACCATTAACAAAAGGGAAACATATAACATCAAGAAGCTGAAGCTCTACTGGGTTTTTGTCTTACTGTGTGATAATGTCAACAGGTCTGATGGGAGGTTGATGAGCCAACATCTGTCAGCACCATCCGCTAAATCACCATCAGTCAGCGCAATACAACACACACTTTATGTGTATACACATGCATAATGTGCATGGATCAGTGGCGGACAGCAGGGGACAAAGCAGTTCCACTGCGTAATGCTTGTCTCAATTCTATTTATATGTATGGCACTGGCACACAGACACTAAACATGTACTAAATATAAACATTAATACAACCCACAACATTTAAAAAAATAAAAAGTGAGGTTATCTCAGGGTGTCATCTAGTGGCCATGCTGTCTAACTGCAAATATGTGTTTAAATAAAGTTTAAAAGATGATAATACAAGTGTCAGACAACAGGACCAGTTCATTACGTCCTACACCTCCTAACCCTGCTGTTAGTGCATGGTCAGTGATGCCAGTGTATGGACTTCAGTCTACAGTCTTTTGAGGGGTTGAGGCATTCTATCAAAGTCTTCTTTGCTGTGAGGACATACTGTACGACTGTACACTGTTGGAGCATCTATATATCAGCTGTTGCCGTAATAGACGAGAACACAACCTAAGCTTTGGTTCAACTTGTGATGACCTACAGTAGTTAATTTTGAAATTATTTTCCTGCAGGAACCAACATCAATTTCATCTCTGCTGGTCCAGTTGACAAAACAATCCAGAATGTGTTTAGACTGTATAGTTGTATAAGAGTATCCATGAATAAGTACAAAATATGACTTCATTCCAATGTTTGCAGAACATCAAAATTGAAGAATTGCCAACAGAGTATGAATATGCATGTAAATCCTGTGTGGTAGTCTCTGTCATTAGTGTATGAATGTGAGTGAATGGGTGAATGAGACATGTAGTGTAAAATAACTTTGCTATATAAGAACAGTCAATTTACCATCAACACTACATCTTTACTTTAGGCCTCACTATAAAGACACTTCTACCATTGGCACTGAATGTTAACTGTGAGGTGCAGAATCATCCAATATTAACATATTTCCTAAGACACAAGGAATTGGTTTAAGCAATGCATATACTACAGTAAATACTTGTTAGTGGGCAATTTTGGTGTCTCTGTATTCAGCAAATCCCACAGAAAGACCAAAAACAATATTTACATCTAGACCATCAGACTCTGGCTTTCCTGTGTCTGCGACACTCAACTCGAAGCGCATTCTTTCCTCCTGAAGAAGAATTCTAACTCTTTGTAAAACAACAAACATATATTTCCCAAAATGTTATATGAGTCATTTTTAATATCCAAAAGATTTGGTGCAGAAGAGACAACTTTGCTAAAAGCTCTCTACAGGGTTTCTTAGAGGACCATACACTTTAATCTTGGAGAACAATTTGAGCAAAACGCTTTGTAGCACCATATCGTTTTCTGAAATTGTGCAAATTAAATTCCTATTTTATAGTACAATGTGTTTTACATTGTACTATAAAATAGGAATTTAATTTGCACAATTTCAGAAAACGATATGGTGCTACAAAGCAGTTTTACAAGCTTTGTGCATGGTGAACATTGTTTCCTCTATTTTATTTATTTAGCTTGTCAAGATTAGTTTACCCAAGTGCAGAACACAGACTCACGCAGATGATATTTCACAGATTTTTTGTTCTTCAAAAGATGAGGGTAACTGGGGTTGGTTGAAGAAGGCAGGAGGAATGGAACTGGGAAGGAAGTGGCTGACAGAGGTAATGAGGGAGAGTGAACATGCAGGCAGGTGAGCAGACAGGTAGGCAGGTAGACTGTTGAGGATCACACACGAAAAACAGGTATTAATCCAGTTTTTTTTAAAAACACAAGGAACTTAACACAGAAACTATAACTTGGAAAGGGCCAGAGCATAGCTACCACACTGGCAGAAACAACAATATCGCAATGAGTATGAGAATGCTGGGGTATATATATCACGGAGAGCTGATAAATGATAAATGGTGTTTTGACTGATGAGGCAGTGAGCTGATCGCAGGTAGGAACCAGAGGGCTGCTGCAAAAAGCAGAATTAAGAAATCCAGGATAACTGAAAAAGCGAGGCTTGACCAAGTCACGTCAGTGCATCCTGGTTTAATCCATTGTTCGTTTGCCAAGCCAGGATGAGGATATGCAGCTAGGTCAAGCCTGGTCTAAGTAATTCATATAAGTGTGTGTTCATGGCTTTCTTAGATAGACCCCTTGATCGATCACAGATTTACTGATGCAGACATGGAAAAATCATGAGCCGCACACTTCTCTCCAAGTAAACAGAAGCTTCTAATGGAAACTTATAATGAGTTGAAACATAAATGTAAAAAGGGAAATACGTCTGATGTAATTAAACTGAAAGAAAAGGCCTGGCAGACAATAGTAGAGTAGTCCAAATACGCTTACTAACTAATGCTCCACTGAAATTGTCATAATTACAATTCAAGGAGTTACTGTCATTCTCACAAATGAACATTTGTACACTTTGGCAGAAAAGTGAGAATCTCAGTGTTTGAATTACGTAGAGGGCATGGCAGGGGAAGATGTTGAAGATGTCTGCTGGTGATTTCGACAACCTAACAAAATCTGATAGAGCTGTAAACAGATTTTCTGTATGTCTAACTGAATACAAGAAACGTAGTAAAGCACAGATCATCTGTGGATGGTGAGGCAGTGGCTCCGCGCGCTGCTGAAATTTAGGACAGAAAGCTCTTTTCAGTATTAGTGCTTCTTCTCTAACACGCAAACATCAAACATCCAATCGAGGGCACCCCGTTGTGAAGACAGAAGTGCATGAATGGGACTTAATGTGTTGCGCTCACTGAATTCACTGAACCCACCTTTGCTTCATCAGCCGTTTATAATCATCTCAAAAACTGCAGTAGCCTAACATACGTATTCATCAAACCTCTGACAGCGGTATAAACCACAGTCTTCATAAAAACAATATGACACTAAGCTTAACTAACATAATAACTGACATGTATGATTATAAAAATTATAATTGTTAGTGATACTTTAAATAACTGAATGATAATTTATCTACGGTATTTAAATGCAGGTTAATAAAAAATGAGGCAGGATATCTACAGAAGACCATGAAGCAACTTTAAAACACATTTATTTCTAATCAGAGTGACAGCTGACTGAACCAATATGACACCAGAATTAATCAAGTCTGGCTGTTAGCCTGGTCAGGAGCAGGCTAGCCGCACAGAAAAAATGTTGAAAAATGGTGATTTATCTGCTTCTGCTTTCAAGCAACAGAGTCTCAGCTAAATTCAGCCAGGATAACTAGAAAATCCCAGCTTAATCTGCTATCTAGGTTTTGTGCAACAGCCCTCAGGTCAGCTGCAGGAACATACACAAACACAGAGAGAGACAAAGCAGGGTCATGAAACACAATTGGGGAAACATGGTAATACATAAGAAGAAACAGTGGTAGGCCATGACAGCCCTCAGTGTTTGTTAATCTCCTATTGATAGACTAAACTGTCATATACACTTGAGCTGACAAATGTCAGTGCAAAGGCACTACCAACCTGCTATTCACTCTCTACCAGTTCCTCTTACTGGCTCGCCTTCAAGGCATTGGCTTAATAGTCTTTGTACAGTTCATCAGACTGAATCTTCACGCATGGCAGCCTACCACATCCAGCTGACATGCTAACAATCTTATTGTACATCACAGCAAGAAGACAGAGGAAGGAAAGCATGGGGAGAAAGGAAAGAGGTAGGAAGGATAGAGGGGTGACTGAAGAGAAAGCCATAAAGGATCATTCAAGTGTGCTGAGAGGTGGAGGATGGACACTGTTTCTATTGAGCTTGAGAGTAAGTGGTGGAATAAAAAAGATGAGCATCCTTGCTTAGGATGGACACTGCTGGGATAATAAATGATAACATGAAGCAAAAGGTAAACGAGAACCAAGTGGAGATGTTCATTATTCCCCAGCAATTGTATCAAAGATGTTTTTCTTTACCAGATGTTTGTATCATGTCAACTGAGCCAATAGCAATCATACTTTCTACAAACACTTCCTTTGAAAATCCTAATCACATCCTAACAAGAGACAGGGATTCCATTTTCTTCATGCAGAGACTCAGTTGGAACAGTCTAAGCCACACACACAAACATCAATAGATAGTCACTAAACACCAATAGAAATATCAGGAAAACAGCAGGGAAGCTGTATTTTCTTGACTGCACATAAGTGAATATAATTGCCCTCCCACAGTTGGCAAGGATAATGTTATTATATGAGAATCAATACTGTAGTGTGCTGCAGTAACAACAGAGATGCACAAGAAAGCATTATCATGAGGAAAGCCCCTTGACAAATCTGATTAGCAACCATTTGGGAGGGCTGTTCCCATAAGGACCTACTGTCACACTGACCCTGCTTAACCTCTTGATTTTCTGGGTTCAAGTCCAATTAACCTTTGGAAGAAGCAAGAGTGTCACCAGCAGTGCAGTCGATAGAAGCCCAATAGTAATCATTTTATTTTCTGGTTCATCAAACAGGCCCACGCCCCACCTCACTAATCTCAATCAAAGGCACAGCCATTTGTCATTGTGGTTACTCAGGACAACCGTTTGACCATAGCGGGCTGGTTAGAGTCTCAGATGCCCATCTGTGTTACATTCACTCATCTACTGCATTAACCTCCTATTGGAAACAAGGCTAGAGTATGCTTCCCTGGCCAAAAGTGCACCAACACAGACTGCAGTGGATGGAGAAGTAGTCATTTAAACTGGGCATGCCCAAGGTAGAAGTTCAAAAATTACCAGTACCTTCATCTACAATACCAGTCACAAGTTTAGAAATACCCTAACTTCAAATGATACAGACTTCCATTATAAGACCGTCTGAATCCTTATTCATATTTTTAAGGTGCCACAATAAGAAACTGATCCCATGGACATAGCTAATACTGGCAATTATATGACATATGGCATATTATCCCCCCTTGTAATTTTAGTTGATTGTGATGTGCAGGCTTTCAGTGCCCATAATTAAATTCATATACTTTTCCTTTTTCCATGATGTAGCAAAATAGAATGTAAAGGTGTGGGCAGCAGGAAGTAGATCTGACCACTTTTTAATACCATAAACATTGATCTTTCCTGAGCTATAACCAAGTTTTTCAATTGCCTTACCCTACACCTATCCATGGTTTATTTTCCATTACCACGCTCTTTTCCTAACCTTGGCCATTCTATAATTGCCTTGTGTAGATATTGTAGAAAGAAATCATAAAAAAAGACATTATAAAACATTGGTAGTGTACATAATCCACATAATTGCAAAGAAGTACATAAATACAGTTAATTTACAGACATGAGAACAAGAACAAGAACACATATGACAACATTAGAAAGAGTTGAATTTCACTCAGAATAATGAAAGTGGCCTGTCTGCAGCTCCAGAGGTTCTCCCTGAAGATGGTTGTGATGGGCATCTGGCCAACATGGAGGCATAGCTGTCAGCAGTTAGCCATGAACTTTGTGGCAACAGTAGTAGACAGGTGTTACCTCCTTTGCACCATCCAAGCACTGTAAATAATGTGCCAATCATACATATCATACATAAATGAAGCGAAACCTGAAAAGCATCCTCTCCCACCCGCCCTTCCCACCTGGCGCACCTGAAGGCTCTGAGTTTACCTTCCCATCGAGGGGAAATAAGTGTTGTTCCTTCTCATTTCCTACTGTGCTGAGATTGATTTTTCCTTCTGGGGAGTGATGTTTAATTCTGTACATATTCTACATTTACATAATAATCTATTACACATGTGTTGGCCGACTGAACTGTAGTTCACCCAGAACTAGCAGAAATCACATTGTCCCTTTACAGTGGATCAGATTATATACAGCTGGGGCTCATTATGTGCTTGTTATAGTTCATCTGTGAAAATGTAGCCAGGGCCGAGACTTCTGAATCACTGCTGACACCTCTGATTTGTTTGGTGATTCAAATAGGTCTGGGGCCCGTTTCAGAAAGCAGGTTTAGTGAGAACTCTGAGTTAGTTAACCCTGAGATGAGGGAAACTCTGGTTTTTCGGTTTCACAAAGCCAGTTCAGCTTAACTCTGAGTCAGTTACCCTGGCAACATACTCCGTGAACCTAACCTGCTCAATGGCAAGTTTTCTTCAACTAACCCTGAGTTTCTCCTCCTTTTTAGTTGAAGCCTGCAGACTGAAGGAGCTGTCAGACATGGTGTGTCCTTTTCTTAAAGAGTCAGTTAATATTGAAGCACAAATACGAAGCATAAATCTCCATCAGAGGGTGATCAGACCCTGCTGGGATGTTTTATCATTCTATGATGATGTTCTGTTTGAGTGTTTCCATTTTTCTGTACAATCGATAATTTATCTGAACAATATTCTCAGCCCTCGTATCGTCTGTACGACACCACATGGACATGCTCTCAGTTCAGAATAAGTTCTCTGTTCAAGTTCATGTTTCCAAGGCAACCGTCTGTCGGGCTGTCACAAAGACAATATTTGAAGGTGATTGATAGCCAAGTGGTTACTGCGCATGCTTCACAGTGCCAATGTCGCTGGTTCAATACCAGTGAGGAACTTTCTCTCTCTCTATACCAATTACGGTGAAAGTGCCAAGTGCCCAAACATAAAACTAAATTTGACTATTTCACTGAAACGTTTACTTTTTCAGTGTTGTATGTATAAAGGCATGTAGGTGTTGCTTTCAAATAGACAACATTAAATACTGGCAGTGTTGAGATGGCTGAAAAATTGACTTTCTTCTTTGCTTAGAAGATTTCATCAACTACTGAAATATATATCACATGCTGAATGTAGCATTTAAATGCTGTTTAATGAGGTAGGGCAGGCTAAACAACACCACAATTGTTTGTAATCAATACCTTACTTGTTTGAGCTATATTTTTATATTTCATATTCAGTTGCTGCCAAGTAGGCCTACGGTTTGTACCTGTTGGGGTCTGCATGAATGTTAAATGTGCCACTCACACACACATACACAGAATATAAATGTTGAATAAGTCGACCACTCGAGACAAAATGTTTCTCTTTTTTTTCCATTAATACTCACTGTTGACTGTCTTTTCTTAAATATATACTCATCATCTGCATGTATTCATTAATATTTCTAACTCCTTTGGGGAGAAGTAGGAGGACTGAGCCCTTTGTTTCTCCCTGTTGTCATGGTGAATCATGTTATCTGTGCTCCATTGATGAGGGCTTGGTATCTCCTCATGCACGAGCTTCACTCAGAGTTACTTTGACTCAGAGTTGATTGAACTAACTGTTAACACTTGTTCTGAAACCCAAAACTCTGAGTTTGACAGCTCAGAGTTGGTCAACCTAGAGTAAAGGTTTTAACTCAGAGTTAGTTAAACCTGCTTCCTGAAACAGGCCCCTGGTGTTGTTATTGTGTGATGTTATTTTCTCTGATTGGAGAACATGTCCGCTGATCAAAGCTTTGAGGATGGGATTCAGAATTGGCTCATCATCTTCCTACACAGCTACTCGCCACAGCCATGATAAATAGCAACACAAAGATGGCTACAAAAATGCTGACAAGCATGAATGAGATGCTGTAAGTCGACTTACAAAAATAATGACTCTTAAATTAACATATTTTTATAATTTTCAAAAAAAATGCTGAGTAGAAACTAGTCTTCTCAGGTCACTCCCCTGAATAGATAAAGATGAAATAAATGAAACAAACACAAAATGCTTATTATTATTATTATTAGTAGTAGTAGTAGTAGTAGTAGTAGTAGTAGAAGTAGAATTATTATCATTATTATTGTTATTATTATTATTATTATCAGAGAGCAAAGGGTTAACAAAGCATCAGACAAAACTGCAAAAAGTACCTTTTATATGTAAGGAATGATCTCTAAGTCTGCTACAGGAAAAAACATGTTGTAGAAATAGTGTGTGGGCAACAGTGATCTCTGAGAAAAAATATTTGCCTCACCTCCTCTCTGATAGCTTTGGTGTCATTAATTTTCAATTTTCAGAGAATGTAATCGTTCCATAACCTTTCCCTACCACCACTCTGAAAGTATTTTGAAGAGCCCCTCAAGGATCCTTCAGGATATTTAAAGAAATGTAACAGGTTAGTAATTGAACCTCACTTGATTCTTTCAAGAACTATTTCACAACTCTATGGCTTTCTCTCCGCTTTACTTTGTTTGGAGAACATAAAGTGTATTGATCTGTGTCTGTACAATACCTATTCATGCAGTTCCTATGTGCCTAAATAAACCCTCAGTTGTCATGCCTTCCAGTAAAATATCATGTTTATATTATCTTAGCATGCTCTAAATAATAGCACATTATAAATAATTCTCTATCAACCACACTAATGTATATTTCATATAATATGCCAAACAATAATGCTATCGGCATAATAAACTAACCAACAAACACTACAATTAAACATGCATGTTAGACAGAGATAGAGGTAGTTTCCATTTAGAACAGTAATCCAGATGATGGAGATGGATGTTCAATCTAATAATGGGAGCAAGGGATGTCCCTGCTGGGATGGAGTGGAGTGGAGTGGATCCATGTGTTTTTGTGGACTGGGAAGCAACAAATGTATCCAAAATTAATATTTTCCAAACTGTGAATTATAAATATCACTTAGATTCTCTAACTTTGACCAATCACACTTAAATCTTACAACTTGAATTAAGAACCCCAACTAAAGAATTATACCAACCCAAGGTCCACCTGGGAAGAAAAAGCTAGTAGGTGGACATTTATTAATTAATGTCACCCAATTTAAATTGTATGCGTTGTGGTTGACTCCACCTTTAAAAATGAGAATTGCATGGCTATTGCTGAAAAAAGATGGCTATAAATAGTATAAAATAAGGGTTTGACAGTGACTTTTTTCAGGTTTATAATCAACAAGAGCTGGTAACTTGAACTTTATCTGAAGCCCAACTTTATTATTATCCTAACCTTTCTCCATGAACAGGAAAAATAGCCTGGCCATACTGTCAATGTTAAATTCAACTCTGTTGCTCAACTGTGTTGGATTGTGTTGGATTGGACAAAAGACAGGAATTTCCATCTGCCTGGAGCTGGACAGACTCCGAGCTTGTCGCACTTTAGGGATGCTAATAGTGTGGCTCCACTGCCACCAGACAGAGGGGTCATAAAGTCAATACAGAGGCTTGCTGAGTGTTAACAATGTGCTGCTGGGAGAGTGAGCAGAGGATGAACAGGCTTTGTTGTGCCACATGGCTTCCAGGCTGAATATGGGCCATGAGGGAGTTGTTCACCCAATTGTTCCTCTCTGGGTGACATGCATCTGCCTCCACAGCAGCTCTGTTTAAATATATACTCCCCCACTCACCACTGACAGATGTATCTTCATTCCAGGATTTATTCAGATTTTTCTATCTTTGAACAGGATTAGGATTATTTAGGGGGGATTAGTGTTATTTTTTATGGATAATGTCAAAGCTTGTGTCAAAGGGGATGAATGTTAGGGGGTCATTGCCTGTTTGATGTTTGAGCTTTTTGTTTTTTTGTTTTTTTAGACTGCCGTGAAGTGCTCTCTCTCATGTTGTGCCTGTAATCAGGATATAAAGTCTCCAGTTGTGCATGTGACATTTAGAATTCACAAAACAAACAATAACATAGCTAACAAATTAAATGATATTCTTTAAAAGTACCAATCCAATGTACAAACAAAAAAGATGCCTAATTATAGACCTATCATGTATACAATGAGTACATACAAAGCTCCCATCACTGAACTGAAGGGAATTAACATGGACTATTATGGGTCATAACTGTTATGTGCTGTGGTGTTTAAATGTTGTGTTGTAGTGTTTAAATGTTCATGAATTAATGTCAAAATGGCCAAGATTCTTAGGATTTAAAAAAAATACTAAATAATTTGAGACTTCAGTCCACTACAGTATGTTACAAATGAGCAGAGCAAGTGGACCCTTAAGTACAGGCCAAGGTGTGTGCATTGGGTGCAGGCCAAGGTGCAAGCTGAATGCTATCATGCTGCAGTTTAGCTGACTGAGGTGGAGGATGGGATTCAGATGTGTAAATAAAGTCCTCTGCCCACCCAGGTAGCGATTTCCTCAACCAAGTCTTTGAAGACAATGCCCAGCGTGTCAATGATAAGGGTGCCTCTATATCCTCCATACAAGAGGCATATTCAGCCACTTCACTGATGCACAAAAGTTTATAAGTTACCTCATGTCATTTCAGAAAACACAATCGATCTTCAGGGTCTGTAACTGGTTGGATCATTCTGCTAAAAAGAGTGGAGCAGGAGATTGCAGGCAACAGGAACTGAAGAATTAATCTTTATACGGGATTCAGGTAGCCTGGGTAAACCCATGCTCTCATAATGAGAGCATGTTGCTTGAATGAGAGTCTCATTCAAGCAACATTCCACTTCGCTCAGAAAGTTAGCATCCAGCATGGCGGCCACGGAGCTGCAGCAACCATTCAAAGCAGCAGTAGATTGTGTGCTAAATAAATTCGAAGGTAAGTTCACGTTGAAAAAAAAAACAAAACTTGTCAGCCAGGGCTTCTGGTTTACCTGTACTGTGATAGTTTTTGTTACACTGATGTCCTCTCTGCATTCTCCTCCACATTGACCACTTGTTGTTCTGTGGCTGCTTCCTTTGACACAGACCAGTTAGTGCTCTCAAAGCAGTCTTGCAGTGCTCAGAACCCAATGTCCGGAGAGCAGTGACTAGATCACCTCGAGTTTACCGCTGAGTGTGCTGCTTTAATCAGCCAGTGATGATGTTAGCCCCTCCATGTCTATGGCAAGGTCCAGTACGTCCTTGTTCAGTCGTCTCTGTGAAAATCAGGGCACAACAGTCTCTGATCTCCTTCCTTGACGTTAGTTCCAGTTTTTTTGCAAAGTATCCCGTTCGAAGGTTGTTGACTTGCTTACTGAGCGTAAATGCATGGTCTGACTATTGTATTTTTTTGTCAGTGCAGCCGATGATGACGCACCACAACGGCAAGGACAGAATTGTCTGCTCCTTTCAATACCAGGGTCAGTCTCTCAACGAGCAGCTCCTGCCTGGTCCAACGCTGGGGCCATCACTCCTAGGCGTCCTCCAAAGGGCCTGTGTAGCACCAAAGAAATACCTCTCTATTAGGGGTGTGACAATACACGCAGCTCATGAGACGAGACACAATATTGTGTTCACGAGATCGAGACAAGATTTGAACTATATTTTTAAGAAAACTTCAATTAGGAAATACATGACTGTTTTTTTATTTGAAATTCACAAAATGGAAATTGAATTGAAATGTTTTAACTAATCATCTTGTAATGAATCACTTTAGTTCTACTTTTAAATATATAATTATCATATGCAGTATGCAGCACTGTAAAAGGTTTCCCCATATAGACATTTTATAGATGGATCATTTTGGTATTAATGGAAATAACAACCATACAAAAGTTAGATACAATCACTACTACTAAAAAGTAAATTATAAAGAGTAGAAACAATTCTAATATATAAATATAAATTAAATAAAGTATCCAATTATCAAAAATGATAACATATCGCTAATAAAAAAACACAAAATAAAAGTAAATTGCACAAATCCTGTATCATATAAATATACAAATAGAACAAAATGTGAATGAGCCCCTTAATTATAGCTTCGCGAGCACAAGATCTCGTCACACCCCTACTCTCAATGCCTCAACTAAAACTGAGTGCAGTACTAACAGGTGCCCAACTGGCTCAGGTGACCCAGACTGAACAGTCCATCCCCATTGACCAAGTCATCTGCTGGTCAGACTCCACTACTGTGCTGCACTGGTTGAGGTCAGAGTCCTGCTGTTACAAAGTCTCCATCAGAACGTGGGTGGCAGAGATCCAGAACATGACCAACATGGCTACTTGGAGGTACGTCGACTCGGCCCATAATCCAGTAGATCACATTACCAGGGGCCTCCCTCTAAAAACGCTGATGCAGCCACATCAGTGGAGACTGGGAACAGATTTCCTACCAAACCACCTGATCAGTGGTCAGTCATGCCCAATACCTGTACAGAGCATGACCAAAGCGAACTTAAGAAGACCACCTTTATTGGAGTTGTTACTGCAGCGGCTGCTACACAACTAACTGACCCAAAGCAATTACACACCTGGAAAGAGCTCATCCATGCTACTGCAAGGTTTCTTCACGGGGCGGCTATGCCCAATACTGATACAGTGTGCCAAGCCTCAGATTACATCACCGCCCAGAGAATGCACCTAGCTCAGGCTCATGCAGACTCCTTCCCTCAGGAAGTAAAGGCCCTCAAAACTAAATTCTCACTAAAAACTCATTTCCTCATATTAGTCATCTCAGCGCCCTTGCACCTGAGTATGATGAAGCCACTGGACTTCTCAGAGTCGGGGGAAGACTTCGTCGAACTGCAGATATGGAACCAGAGACAATCCACCCTATTGTCCTTGACCCATCACACTGTATGTTTTTCTAGACTTACATTGAGGAATTGATGGTGTAAATTAATTTCACACAATGCTTTATATTTTTTTGTTGTTGAGAAGAGGAAAAAGTAATAAAAAAGGAACTCCAACACACTACCAACACCCTAATTTACTCAACAGCTAAGCATGTTTGTGACAACGTGCTCTCATATCTTTTTCTCTAATATTGATCATCCATAACAGCAAAATATATGTAAATAGTCTAGTAAACATCTAAAATGCTATTTATTTTGTCAAAGTACAAAATAGCCTTTGTTTAGCACAAAGCAAAAGAAAACATCTCAATGTTTTGTTAGGGTGACCATTCTCTACCTCTCTATAGGTGGCCTATAAATAACTTTAGAGGTAATAAAATAAAAACCAACTTTAACTTACATCTTCAAAATGCTACACCTGAACCTAACCTAAATTACAAAGATTAAAACATCCAAACATTAAATTAGAATTGCATCTACAACCACAAACAACCTTTTAACCACTTAACGCACGCTGTTCCGTCTACGGAACGGGACGGATGTTAGGAGGTAGCCACAAGTTCTTCTGGATGTTTTAAACACCAACCCTTAAACATATATATTCATGCCGTACATCGTTGGAAAGCTTAGATTGTCCTGATTCATTCAAGACCACTCACGACTTATATGGTTGCTCACAGCCGTAATGGTATTAGCGATTAGCTCGGCTAGCCCCTGAGCTAAGTAAGAAAAGCTATAATGCCTACATACCTTCAAAGTCTTCCCTTTATCCACAACATTCATCTTATGACTCAGGACTTTCTGTACAGCTCGCCAAGTATCCATTCTTGTGAAATATGAAATAAGTTTCCATAAAACCGGAATACTTTCCTCAATATGTCCATTTATTTAGTCCAACACGTAACGTAATAACACAAATAACAAACCATACACGGTCCGTTTACGTCATTTCCTGACCTGCACGTCCATCTCAGAGTACACGTGACTAGATGTTTACGACCGTGAGCCTCTTCTGCTTCTGACGACACCACACACAAGCCAATCGGTGTTTAGGATTAGGCAGTACATGTCTCCAAAGCCAATGAGGACATGTGACCGACGACAATGACAACATGGCTTTGATTGACTGCTGTTATAGCCTATGGAAATATTCGGTGAAATGAAGTTGATAACCTTTTAGCCAATAGTCAGAGGTTTCCAACAGTGTATGACACTAAGCTATTAGGTTTGGCTGTCCATAAACAAACTCCAAGCGTAACCGGCGTGCGCCCGGTGCATAAAAGAGTTGAACCATATATCATTACGCACACGGCATTTTGGTACACGGTTGGTTCTTCTTCGACTTGACATATGCCTTATAGCAAAATAAACAGATAGATAGATAGATATATAGATAGATAGATATGGCCAAACAAAAAAATATGGTTATATGTAATAATAATAATAATAATAATAATAATAATATTAATAATAATAATAATATGGCGTCAGCTTTCATTAGAGACCAAGATTTTGATTGTAGGCAAAGGGGATGTGAAGTTATAGGTGTTTGATTGCGGTTATACAGCTTTGGTAACCAAGTGTCCATTTGGAGTCTCCAAAAAGGACCTGAGGAAAGCGCATGGACATACCTGTTGAAAAATAACTCTGAAAAATTCATCTTTTGGTCTTTTGACTCCAAATTTCGACTGCATGAAGCCAAGACATGTGGCTGTGGCCTCATTGTGTCTATATCCCGCTGAGAGGTCCCTGAATGTCTGTACACATGTCATTGTAAAGGGCGAGTAAACAACCCCATCATTGTAACCTCTGCCACTCTTTGTCAGTAAGTCACAGAATCACACAGACACTTTTACAAGAATCCTGAGAGTGTTTCTTTCCAATGATACCAGACACATCTCTGAGTCTCAAACTATGTGGGATCTGTGCTGCTCACAACTTGGGCATGTCGTTTAGGCTAACAGCATAAAAAACAGGGGCGTGTGTTAAGTGGTTAAAGAAAGTTACCTTCAAGAAAATTGACTACAATTTTCTTCTTAGTTGCTTTTCTGGAGCTATCAGCTCTCGGGGAAACCACTGATTATGTTTAAACATCTCCATATGAAGACATAATATAGTGATCTTTTATGCCACTACCATCCGTACTCATACACAACATTTTCTTGCTGGGTAGGAAGGAATAAGCCTCCTGGAGCTCTTTAGAAAAGACTGACTCTCTGCGACTCTCTGCGGCTTGACAGAATCAGTATGCTCATAACCATGAGCATACTGATTCTCTCAGAGAGAGCCACAAGCATCACAGGCTAGCAATAGCCAACGACATATTGATCGGTTGACACACACACACAACCGACAAATCAGTGCTGAATTGAGACGTGTGGTGTTATATTTCTATATTGATTTACATTATGAGTGCAGAATATGATCAATTCTATGTACACTGAAAACAAGTATAATTATATATATATATATATATAATTATATATATTATATATATAAATTATATATTTTATATATAAAATAACCATTTTTTTAGTAAATGTTGATAATTGGGACATTTTAGTGTTTTTCAGATATATTGGGACAATCGTGGACAAACTGGGTCCCTGTCCAGGCAATTAAGAAAATACAAGGATTACTTCAAAATATTATCATATTGAGGATAACAAATGATTTACATCTTTATGTGATTAAGATAAAGATACCAGAACAAAAATGACAAATAATGAACTGGACATACACATAATATCCATGTTAGGACCACTAGACTTGCTTTGTTTTAAAGCAAGTACGTTGTTTTAATACCATTTAGCCTGTTAACCCAGTTCCTCTAAATCTACTGAATGACATAACAAAAGCTGGTGGATCACTTGTGTTACATTGTGTGCATACTGTGACAATAGTTCCATCACTGACAGTTTACATGCCAAACCAGCCTTTAAACAACAAATTACAAGTAATACCAGTTGATGGGTGGACACCAGTTTTGTTGCCAGGGTGCCTCCATGTGTGTCCTACAGATCTATAGGTATTAGAGGATCCTACAACTGTTCATTTATTTCCAGAAGCCAGTCTCTCTTAGCATCACAAAAGCAGAACCATGTTAGATGTCACAGCTGATGTTGTAAAAGACAGTTGGGCAACAAAATATCACAGTTTGACCTCATGAATTGCAAGTAACAGGCTACACTTTTCATTTACATCTGAATAGTGGCCTCAAGTCTAGCAGACAAGCACTTGTAAAGTAAGTGCAGAGAGAAGAAGTAAATAAACACATAGTGGTGGAATCAGAAAGAACAATTCAACTGGTTATCCTGAATGTAACATTTGTTTATCTCATTGAATGGAGATGAAATTAGTTGTGTAGGTGCCTTACATTACATTTAATTTGCAGTCCAGTCTTAAATTAGCATCCAGGCAAAGAGGTTAAGAGGGGGATTGGAAGTAAATCTCTTGCAAAAATATATTCTACATAGGAGGTTTTACACTCTGCATCTGTCTTCATGCTGTGCAGCCAAGTGTTGTCCACGACCATATAATTTATGCATTCTCCTATTTGGCATTACAACATCCCTCTCCAGCTCCAAAGCTCAACCCCCTCCTGTCCTCCTGACCCTTGCTTAGGCAGAATATAACATCTGACCTGTGTAGGAAATTTATCACAACATTTCAATTAGAGACTGGCAAGTCTCCAAGGCAGGTGGCTATCTGGAAGCTGTTTGACCTTGCTGCCAAGATTAGCTCAGCTTTCCAATATGATTCTGTGATCTGACCCCCCAGTGCTCTGCACAAGTCAGGTTCCTCCCCCAATTGTTGCTTTCCAAAGAGCTATTAAGAGGCTCCATAAGGAAATTGGTGGGCCACAGTGGGCACCATCAAGTCACCATGATTTTCTTATGGTTTAAGAATCTTCATCCCTACTGCCCAACCATCTACACAGATATTTTAGAAAGAAATGTTATTTTGTTTTTAAGGCTGTTGCCACAAGTTAACATTTCACTTAGCATCTTATCTGAGGGCATAAAACATCTCTTCATACAATTAAAGGTTTGATTACCTCAGGATAACAAACAGCTTATAATTCAACACCAATTATAGCTTTATTTGGGTATTTCAAGTATTGTTTTCTCTGGATCCTGATTTTAAAAATGGAGACAACGATGGAAAAAATGGATAGATGACAAAGATATCTGAATAAAAGTGACAAACGATGAACTAGACCTGCACAGTTACTGTTATGACCACCATAGACATGCATTTTTATACAATGTAGAATTGTAATTTCAAGCACTTTGTTTTCATGTGACAAAACCCTAAAATGTCTTTGCTTTATGTCTAACAGTTACTCTATAATTGACAGCTTACATGCCAAACTAAGCCCCAAAGTTCTTACTATCAGGATTCTTATCAGATTCCACATCCAAGTTGTCAGGAACTGTCCAAACACTGAATGGTGTCAAGTTCCCTCTGACCACTGAGAAGACATGGGAGGGGGTTGACTCCTATGCAAGGCACTGCTCTTGTCCTCTAACTTCCTCCTGCTCAGACTCCATCCTCCTCAGTCATCACAGCTATGGGGACTTGTGGCACAAAGCGAGGCCTGTCCCATCCTGTCTGAGGATGTATAAACAGCATCCTCATCTTTCACAATTGTTGTCTTTATCAGGTGCTCAGCCTGTGATTGACAAGTGAACCACAGCCTGCTGATAGACGTTTCCTCTCAAAGACAAGAATAGTGAGGTCAGCATTGTGTTATCAATATCCACCTAGCTGCCACATTCTTTTGTTATCCACTGTGTCGTGGTGCAGACCAAGGTGGAAGTTTATACTGTTGAGTCAGATTAGTCATCTGTACAGTCATTGAGCAATTTAAGTAGAAATACTGGAAATCCACCCAAAAGCATTTTAAGAAAAAAGGTTTTTGTTATGATGAATGGCTTTTTGAGGACTACCATTTTCTTTCTAATAATTTGCCATTAACAACAGCCTGTCAGGTTCAATTCATTTAACCTGATTAGAAAATTCTGACTCTCTAGTTTTTTGACTAGAGAATGACCGATATGCTCTTATAAACAATGTATATCATACAGGACTCACAAAGACAAAACATCCTCTCCAGCTCTTCTTAATGTGTCACATTCAGTTGTTCCAAGACTAATATTGTCTGTCATCAAATCATAAAATCAATAGTTTATCAAGGCTGTGATATACTGGTGCTGTACAAGCTCAAAGTTATCATCCCTATGGAGACAATACATGTGAACAAATGGCAAGCATTTAACATATCGTATTGATTTTCACTATTGATGTCTTTATTGCCTTCATAAAATAATGACAACACATGCAAACCTATCAATCTGCAGTAAGACTGACTGTGCTTTAATTAAAACTTAATTGGTTGATTGGTCATATATCAGGTTACAAATGCAGACATGCAGTGTTTGAGATACAATCCTAATGTTACAGGACATGGAGGTATACATTTCACATTTTTTCAAAAATATACAATCATTTGTATTGGGGTATTCTTTGTATCTGTGACCAAGACAGAGGCAGACTTAATGGTTTGTGAGCACAAGGCAAAGGTAAACCTGTAGCCCCATGAATCAAAATGATCACACAAGATCCACTTGAACTGGCATACAAATGGGCCTGCTGTGGTGATCCTACTATCTCTGCAAAAAATGTCTCTATCATTACCTGAACTAGAGAGAACCAACATTAAAGACTGTGTAAAGTGAATTCAGACATTTTCTTCTAAACACATTAAATAGGTCAATGTATTTCTAAAAAAAGGTGTAAGAAGCATTTCAACCATTTAGATTTGAATTGTGGAGCTTCGCAAACTGTGTTTCAAGATTTTCTGTGTTCAGGATTTAGTGGGCGGGTCTGAAAATCACTGCTGCGTTAGCATAAACCAGCCCCTGCTGCTGTAGAAGTATAAATATATTCAGCAAACATTACTACTACTACAGTCTACAGTTAGCCAGTTAGCTGAGTTAGCCGCCGAGTTAGTAGCCGAGCTAGCAGTCGAGTTAGCCGCTGAGTTAGCAGCAGAAAGCTCTCAGACATAAAGTCCATGTTCCTGGCACAGGTTCCTGGTAGAAGTGGTGACTTTTATTGACAGGTGACACTTGGTAGGGGACGGGGTTTCAGCGAACTCAGTGTTTGGCAGCAGATGCCACACATGCCAAGGTACTGTGTCTTGAAAACTATTGGCAACATTTCCATGAAGTTTGCTGTAAATGCTCATGATCCCAAATAAGTGGACCCCCCCCCATTCAGATCAATCTGTAATTTGTGTGGATATGTCTGGATTAATCCCAGTCAGGAGAACCTAGACTAACATTACAGAAGAAGGTCAGCAGAGCCAATGGAGAACTGCACTAGAGTTCTCAGTCATGTGACCCTTGCCTTGCATGTCATAGCGGTCAGTTAAGTATCTCCTGAAGTGACACATACATATTTCTCCTTTGCAGAGGGCAGGCTCATCTGTTGCTTTTTGACTTTTCAGCATGTTTTTTTCCTTAAAGAACACCAAACTCTGCAGATCTAATCACAGTGTATAGGCCACCTTCAGATAGGGTCAGCCTATAAAATCACATTCTGATTGCAGTGTGTTCTAGGTCCATATGGGTTCCAGTGTTTTGTTGAATCTTTGGCCTTAAATATAATCAAAGTGCTCAAGGTAATCTAGTGGCATTCATTAGGACTATTGAAGACAATAGGGCTAAATTGAAAAGGCCATTCAAAAACTGACTTACAGTACTGTTGGCCTTAGGGTATGACTCCAACATACTTTTAAGTCTTAGTTTTTGACTTGATATTTGTGCCTACCAAATTTCATGAATTTACATTAAAGTTTAAAGGTGAGAGTTTCAACTTTGAAAGTTTTTAGGGGAACCATTTTGGCATGTCCAAGCCCAAGACCCATATCAGATATTGAGATGTGCCACTTCCAATGAACGTGCGATGTTTCAACATTTGCAGCATCTCAGAAATGCTAAAAGTAATCAGGGGGGTGCTATAGAGCTTCCTTGCCATGCCCAACTTGATAGGACAAAATCAAAACAAAATACTTTTGAACATGTTTGGATATTATCATGAATTTTTTTCCCATCCTAAAGTGCTCAAGCATGTGTTCATGAAATGAAAACTGATTAAATATTTCCAAGACGGCTGAGTTCCTGTTGAGTGAAAGAATTCCCAAAAACAAAAAGCTAAAAGAAAATTTTCCCAGAATGCCCACTTACTTACGTCATGTTAGTTGATGGTGTTAGGGCCTGGACACTAAACAAGCATATGAAATTTGGGGCAGATTAGACAAAGTCAAGGGGACTTCCTGCTTCATGGCGACATATGCAAATTCCACAAAAACTCAAGATAACTTTTCATTATTAAGGTCCTTAGATGACATCAATGTATTTTAAGGTAAATTGATTAAAATCTCTTGATGAGTTTGTTCAGATAGAGTGCCTACAAATGGAAGCATAAATTGAAAAGGAAAATAGAAATGGCTGATAATGGTCTAATAATTATAACAATTAATTTTTGATATGTGAAACTACTGCCAGGTCATTTGTGACTGCTTGTCTAACACAGGCCATCTTAAAAGGCAGACAGAAAGGTTCAGGGCATGGCCACTGTGGATGACCTTTGAACTGAACTATACTGCTGAGCTGACTCTAAATATGTATGTGTGTGTGTGTGCGTGCGTGTGTTTGTGTTAGTCTGTGTGTGTGTGTGTGTGTGTGTGACAGAGAGAGAGAGAGCCTGTGTCTTACTGTGTGTTGATAGCATGGCTCATTCTTGGCTTGCTCCTGTTTGAATGACATATGTAACCTGGGTGGCAGCCTGAAACAGATTGAATTTGTCAGCTAATGTTAACCAATGATGAGGGTGAACCACCTCTGACAGCACATAGCATTTTTTTTGCCAGGGGACTCGTTCAATCTGCATTCAATCACTGAAAGTAATTTCTGGTTTTGTTTTAGCATGCGCATCTGGGACGGGTGGCCAAAAGAATAAAAGCACTGCACACTTACCACGACCCCGACCTCTGCTTCGCCCACAATCCTTTATATGGGGGCCACGTTATTTCAGCTGGGTCAGACTAATGAAAAAGCCTCCCACTCCTCTTCCTGTGCAGTGTCACAGCTGTAACTGTTTCACAGGTGGGCATATTTATATTGGCTGTTTATGACATTGGCTGAGTCCAATAGAGGGCATTTCATATTCAGCTGTGTCCATTTTTATTCAGAATCCTTCCTTAAATGTGTGTTTACACTGAAAGCTGGGGTCAACACTATCTATTCATCAATGGGTAAATCACTCAGGTGAGTTGGGCCTGTGTGTGTGTGTGTGTGTGTGTGTGTGTGTGTGTGTGTGTGTGTGTGTGTGTGTGTGTGTGTGTGCGTGTGCGTGTGTGTGTGCGTGTGTGTGTGTGTGCATGTGTTGGGGGCAGTTATCAGTAATATTGAGAGTGGCCAACAGTAACTTATGCAAGTTCAAGGACTTTATTGATCAGTTAGGTGGTTTTAATCAAAGTGTGCCTTCACAAGCACTCCTGGTGATTAAATAAGTTGGACAGAGCTGACTTGAGCTTCGGCTTTTCCATTGCTTTTCAATCTTCTTCCAACTTGCTTTTGTTCTGCAGAAAAATCTAATGGTTTTGTTGATTTAAAATATTAAGATACATTTCATTTTATAGCACTTTTTAAAAAAAGGTGCATAGTGCTTCACAGAGCAAAAACAAAGAAAGTAAATGAAAAAAATACACTAAATATAAAAACATACAATACAAGATAATAGGATGGAAACTGTGAACATGAGAATGTCTATCTACAAAAAGTGGAAGTTGGAAGTTGTAACTGAGAAAGCAGTCTGGAATTCAAAATGATTCCAATTATTTAACAGGCACCAGGAGTTTAGTGCTGCTACTTTGGTAACACTGGAAGAAATGTTTTAATATTCTAAAATACTGTTGTATTACGGGTACACAAAGTGGCATTCCTGAACTTGAAAATGTGCATCTGGACCTTACCTGATGCCTTACACTAACAGCAAACTAAATTCAAGCTAAATACACAACTTTAAACAAATTAAATGTTTATCATTAAAGACCATTTAAAGTGAATCCAGACATTGTCTTCTAAACACATTAAATAGGTCATAAATGTATTTCTAAAAAAGGTGTAAAAAGCATTTCAACCATTTAGATTTGAATTGTGGAGCTAGGCTTCACAAACTGTGTTTCAAGATTTCTGTGTTCAGGATTTAGTGGGCGGGTCTGAAAATCATTAGTACAAACCCGCCCCTGCTGCTGTAGAGGTATAAATACATTCAGCGCACAATACTACGGCAGTGTATTGCTGCCCTGCTAGGGAAAAAAACGGATCAGTATCACGTTATAACATGAAATGTTTCACCTTATAACGTGATAGTTTCTTGTTATAACAAAACTTTTCACGTTATAACATGATAGTTTCCGCTGATATTGAATGCAGTGGATAATATTGTGCGATTTTGTAGAAATCTCAACAGTGGGGTATCCGTGTTTTGGGCCAAGGTGATTAGGGCTGGGACGATCCGCAATCAAATCGTATATTGGCGATTGCCAGGCGATTTGCTGTTTATCAAGGCGATTTTTATGCATTAAGAGATGTTTATGAAGGAAATGCATGACTGTTAGAGAAGCCCCGTTTACCAACAGACCCACAATCCACTTTCTCTCTTCTCTTCTCTCAGCGCAGGGTAGCCAGCCCTGTGCTGACAGTGACAAGGCGCATCTCTTTGATCCGAACTGACACAGCCCGTTTGCTCATGCTTCGGGGTCGTTCAGTAGAGTAATTGCAAATAAATATTGTTTTAATGTGTAACTATTGAAATGTTCAGACAAGGGCTTTCATAAATTCCTACAGTGTTGCAGGTTAAAAGTTAATGACAGCGACTTGAAGTGAGGAGGAGCAGAAAGGCCGTCTCCAGCTTGTCAGCGCAGCGGTGTCACTCACTTTTGCATGCATGTGATGCAAAATATTAAAAATAACGTCATTATAACAACGACACGTGCCCCACCCCCCACGCCGATTTAATCGTGGATTGGCAATCTAGAGCAATGACAATCTACAATTTGAAATTTAGAGGCGATCGCACAGCCCTAATATTGATGCCGGTTCACTGCAAAAGGCAAAGTGCCAGTTCACAACCTGATTAACCGGGGTCCGCCTCCGCCTGAGACCAATTTATCAATTAACATTTTATGTTATAACAAGAAACAAAACAGTTCTGTTTTGTTTTTTTTCTGGTGTGGCAGCAATACGCTTCCGTACACTACTACTACTCATAGACTGTATAAAAGAAATGAATGTAACATCCATGACCTCACCCATTGGTTTGTGAACTGCTGCTCGGAAGCCAATAGTTTCGAATCTAGGCAGCGCCATCTTGAAAATTTCAGGTGCATGCTGGGAAAAATAAAAACACGGATTCTACAACTACAGTCTACAATTAGCTGAGTTATCCGCTGAGTTAGCCGCCGAGCTAGCAGCTGAGTTAGCAGCAGAAAGCTCTCAGATGTAGCGTCCATGTATCTGGTAGAGGTGGTGACTTTGATTGACAGGTGACACTTGGTAGGAGGCGGGGTTTCAGCAGACTCGGCGGACACTCCCATAGCATTTGGTAGCAGAGAAAAAGGCTGAGTTTTACACAACTTTGAAGAATAATTTCATATATTTGGCGATTTTTTAATTCATTCAAATTTGGCAGGGTGGTTAACAACACACTTTTCTGTGGTATGTCAAACTCAGAACACATATTTATTCTTACTTTACACAGACTTTAACATCTTCAGCATCCTCAAATAAAATTAATCCCACTGGGTCATGAGAGACTCGTCCTTCTTTTAAGACCTGCAGGGGAATGAATACAAAGGAGCCATCTGCCCTCTGATTGGACAGATTGACTCTAGATTTGACCAAAAGTCTGCACTGCAAAAAAAAAAGAAAGTTGGGTGAACTCAAACTTTGATAAATGTTTAAGTTGGGCAAGTAAACTAAACATTTTAAGTTTTGCTTTTGAGTTTGCTCAACTTTGAATTCTGATTTTTGTTAACTCAACCATAAGTTGCACAAACTTATAATTTTACATTGTAATTACTTTGAATCCTTATTTCTATGAACTCGACTGTAAATTGCAGTAACTTATAATTTTACATTGTAATAACTATGAATTCTTAGACATAGAACCCACTTTAATTTGGTTAAGTTTAGGGATGTCCCGATCCGATTTTGATATCGGAAATCAGTCCGATATCAGCCAAAAAAGTGAATATCGGATTTTATCGGACTGAATCTAAAAACTCCGATATAAACGCTCCGATATAAGCTGTCCATTTACCGCTCCAGCACTTCTATAATAATAGGTGACTCTGGTTTGATCACACTCCAACACAGTAGGTGGTGGTAATGCCCCTTAATTAACGTTGGTGCCGGCCGCGGAAGAAGAGCGTCTCTGATCCAGCATGCACAGCCCACGTGATCACAACAACGACAACGTGTGTGCCTGCAGCAAGGTGTAGTGATGTCTGCTGTGTGGAAGTATTTTACTGTAAACTCGGACAAAGACGTTGCAGCTAAATGCAACATTTGTCAGGCGCAAGTGTCCCGTGGAGGGACAGAACCGGGAAGGTTCAATACAACCAACCTCATCGCACATTTGAAAAAACACCACAAAAAAGAACATGAGGATTTTCGCGTGAGCAGCAAGGCGAAGCAACAAGCCTCTGGCTCGCTTCAGTTGTGTTGGTAACCAGTGGTTATTTTGCACTTTAAATATAACATTTTGTTTTTATTGGATTTGTTGAGGTAATACTCTTATGTTGAAGGTTAAAATTTATGTAACCAATTGGTTAATAATAAATGGGTCAGTTTTTCCTATACCTACTGTTGCTGACTATTGTTTTCTGTTATATCACTACAACATCAGTAACAGTAACAGTAACATCACTTTATCAAGCCTTTTCTAACATTCCACACAACAAAATAAGGAATAAATATATGTATGATTCGTGCCTATATCGTATCGTATTGATATCGGTATCAGCCAATACTCAAGGCTACAATATCGGTATCGTATCGGAAGTGAAAAAGTCATATCGGGACATCCCTAGTTAAGTTAGTATCAGAATAAAGGAATTTAGAATTGCAAACTGCAACATTAATAATGTAACTCAATTATCAATTAGAACCAATAACTTCCCATCAAAAGTATAAATAATTACAGATTAAACAAATACATTCGAAAAATGTGTTTTATTTAAACTGTGCCTGCATCAAATCCTTTCCAATAGGGCCAAGTAAATGAAACTAATGACAACCAATTGTCCTAGCAGTCAACTTGTGCTACATTGTAGACCTGTAAACATCTTTGAGGTTGAGTAATCTACTCTAAGATAAAAGATGGAACATGAGTCATGTATACAAGACCATACAGAACAAGTATGATACACTACTATGAGTCTAATAAATCTGCTAACAAGGTTACTGAGAGCAAGAACTTTCAGTCTCAAAATGATCAGCAAATGCCTTTGTAATACTGCTCAATGTGTCATCAATTTACAAACATTGAATCTGAACATGTTACATGTTTAAGAAAAACCCAAAAAGTGCAAGAAAAGTATAAGGGAGTAGGAGTTTGAGGTAGATAAGAGTTGAGTGAGTAACAGGAAGAGTAAATTAACATGGTGTTGGCTGGACAGAAGGGAACTTTTAGAGATCAACACTTCCAGATCCAACATTCTCAGTTAACTTGTGGATTCACTGAAGGAGTTTGTTTTTTAGGGATCTGACCCTTGCAGAGAGGTCTGTTCCAAGTTCCATGAAAACCTTCTGAATAGTTTCAAATGTGTACCTGAGATCTTTTGGGTACTTTAGGTTTAAAGCATGGATCAGCCCAAAGAGGTAAGCAAAAGCAGTTGGCAGGTCAGGGAGATCTTGAAGGACAATCTCTTCTTCCACAACAACAGCAACACTCGCAACACTTGTAGGAGCTGCAGTATTATCATCCTCCAACACAGTGAGGATACCCACAATGAGGCCCTTCGTCTGCTCCTCTTCTGGGTCAGTGTCCTTGTGATGATAGACAGGAAAAGACCAACACATGATTTGCAAGTCAAACTGCAAGACATCAGTTATTAAACTACTGTGAATCAGAATAAGCTATTACTCTAAAATAATTCAAAATAATTTAATACAATTTTTTCGAACTAGAATTAATTATGAGTTTGACATTAAATATTTCCATCCCAAACTCCACAACCAAAAATGAAACCCCCATATAAACCAACTGTCATAGTCAGCACAGTACAACTATTGAAGACACTCTGGACATTGGGACAGATGAAGAGAACAAGGAGGACAGTGAAATCATCTAGAATGTCTAAAAGTTTAAGTCAATGTCAAATACAGCATTATAAACAGTACAATAACATATATTTACAATTTCTATTTATAACCACTCACAAGACAGTTCCTGAAGAGCTTCTCCTGACTGTCACGGACATACCAGGGAAGGCCCTTCAATGCTGCAGCTTGTCGATGTACAGTGATGCCAGTTGTCTGAAATAGAAAGAATTGTATGACATATTACATTATGTAACTGACATACAGCAATCTTAAAGTAAACATGCAAACAGATGTCATTTTCCATATCCAGGAGGCTAATTTGGTATTTTTCAACCTGGGCCCTATGACAGTTGCTCAATGTCAAGGTATGTCCACTGAAAGTATTTGCCACTGACAGGCTAAGATTGTTATTATAAGAGTCTGACAACATTATGAGAAAGATCCCTACAGATCAATCTTTTTTTTAAAGATCAAAATCTCACAAGAAAGAGCCACTATATATCATATCTATAACAGTAATTTTATTTCCTTGGTCAACACTACCGGTTCGCTTGTTTGTGTCAGTCTCTTAGGTTATGTACCCGTGCATTTATTCTGAGGGTTTAAGCATCACTTAACATTGGAACAATTGCAACCAAAAATATGAATAACTGCAGCTTCATAAAAATAAAAAATGCCACAATTCCCTTTTATATCCATAATGTTCAGTTATTAAACTATTACATCTAAAATTCACCTCTTGATCCAGGCTGTTAAGGAGTCGATCCATCTCAGAAGGAAAAGCTGTCCTCCTCGCCCGATAGAGTCTCAGGAGCCTCCAAGTGTGTTGATTAAGGGCTGCTCTGAAGTTGTCTATTAGGTTGAAACTCTTCCCTAATCTGTTGAAAAATGTGAACAGGAAATTTAAATCCTCAATACAAAGTCAATACAATTTCAACACCATCTTCATCTTAAAATATGCATTTTAATTAACACACTTAACTCTTCTACTCTCTTATTTTAAAAAGACTAAATCAGAAACACAACATAATATATTCTTGGTTCACTTGCTTACCTCTGCCTCGCAAAACAGAGCAGGCCACCGTTCCAGAACCTCTGACACCATAGGCTGCAGCTCTACGATTTCCGTGCGCCTCAAGGAGAAAGTCAGCTCCATCTTTTGTCTGATGAGTACAACATTCTTATTCTTCTTCTGAAACTCCTCAACCAGAACCAGTCTTTCATCCTCCAGTGAGTCATCACTATGGTTTTCTGGATGGTCAGGGACATGGTTGATCTCACCTCGCTTTGCTCTCTTCAAAGAAGGACCTGCACCATCATCTTCACAGCTCCTCTTTTTCTGGTTAATGCTAACCTTGATACAGCCTGCCTGACGTAGTTTAGACCAAGTTTGTATTTTATGCTCATTTTCCATCCATCATACCCCGTTTCACTGCCTGGTTCTCGAATACAGGGGTGTCTACTGATGAGAGCAGAAGCAACTGACTCAAAATGTCCATCTTCATGTCTCTTGTTATGCTGATACCTTTCTTGGTCTCTTCATATGCCTCATTGCCTTTGCGCAACTTCAACTCGACATCATAGGAGAAGGATGGAATGGGGAAAGGTGAAGGCCACTCTGAGACACTTCGCACATAGTTCCTGATAAAAGCTGAGGGACTCTGGAGTGACTCTGCTGGATAAACTGGCTGTGTCCAGGGAAGACCCTGAATCAACAGAGTCTGACTCTTGCTGAGCAAGTGGAGGTATCTCATCCCAAAGAATATGCAAGATAGCACGTTCAGGTGGCAACTCATGAATGTCAATCAAATTATTTAACCAAATTCGTTGGGAGGTTTTCACCAGCAGCAATAATCCAGCCTGTGTCACAAGAAACAAGGATACAAGAAGACATAAGGATTAGGTTGATTAGGTAAAAAACAAGACAATTTCCTGAAAGTTAAATTAATAAACAATGTAGCAAGATCTTACACTGTGTTTGTTCTACTTGCAAAGCATCATTATAATACATGAGAAATGGTCACCCTAACCCTAACCCTAACCCGCACAGGTGAGCCATTGGAGCCGACAACCCTACAATTTCAGATTCACCTAAAATGTTCAAGGTACCAAGATGTGAGCTTTTTGCACAAAGACCACTTTTTCAGTGTTAACTACTATGGTCACTATTTTATAGAATTCTGGCAGGCCACTGCAGTGTCCAGATGACAGAATCATACCCTCCGCATATCGGGTCTGATGAAAATAAATGTCTTTAGAAAGGGACACAGTTTCAAGATGTGGATACTTTCTCTCAATCACTGTGCGCAGGGCAGCATCCAAAGAAGATGTTTTGATGTCAGTTACTTTCTCCACATGTAACATTGGCTTGAAAAGACTGGCTATCAAACTGGCATGCCATCATCTGTTGGTGTTTTGAGAACAGTGTGAGAAGCACATTTTTAAAATTTTGAACATCATGCATAGTCTTCTTGAAAAAGCTATGCTTTGACTCAAACCTCATTGTCCATAATTCCACTAATGGACCAAAGCAGTGTAGAAGGTAAGGATAATGTTCAGCAAAGTGGTGCTTTGGGCGCAAGCTAAAGTCAGGAAAAGTGTCTGTGAGCAGCTTTCTGTGATCAGACAACTTGATCTCCAAGTAGTGCAATATTTCCTCTGAAAAAACAGGTGAGACAACAATTTCAACAATTTCTTTGAGGTCCTTCAGTATCTCCCATGCAGGTTCTTGTTCTGGTATGCTCTTTCCAATGAGAAGAGGGAGAAATCGTAACAGAGTCCAATTTTCATGGCCATTGCCACCTATGCTGCCCTTTTCAACATTTGGTTTAGAAATTGTCTTTGGTTTATTCACCCTGTCTGAATATTTGTAAGGAAATGAAGTGATAAGGCTATTCAGTCTGTCCAAACTAATATAGCCTTTTGAAATCTGGAGGAAAACCAGTGACAGGGTGAAAGTATGACAGATTACTTAGTACACATTCACATTTAACACCATTTACATGTGGAACATTTTCATTATTAAGTTGCACCAGAAATGAATTGTGCTGTTCTCTGGAGCGTAGCTGAAAATCACAAATTGCAGTAGTTGCTATTTCACCTTGGTTTGTCAAACAAAATCTACAGAAATTGTTTACATTGAAACTCTCCTGAAAGCCAGCAAGTGCGTGAGCTCCTAAATTGTCTGCACTGACACAAAATACTGAATCTTTTACATAGTTATTAAGAGTTTGCACAAACACCCCTGTTTGTTCCAGTGACTTTAAATCCTTAATTAAAGGACTGAGAAACGTTTCATAACTAAACTGCGTAACATCACAAGTCTTTCCAAGGAGAGCTAGATGAATTGAGTGTAAAGTGGAACGAAACTTTGGGGGTAAATTAAGAATCACCCAATAAACAGCAGTAATCTTATGAATTTTCTTCCATGTGCCTAATGGGTTACACAAATTCGAAATCATCTATATATAGACCTAATGTAATAAACAACTCCTGTTCTCCAAAAAGCTCATTTTGCTTGAAGCAATTACCATCTTGAAAAGTCTTGTAATACCCTGGATAACACTCTTCACTGAAAACAAGCTTTTCCAGAAACTCAGCTCTATTCAATAAAAGCTCAATAAGCTAATTCACAGAAACATAAACAAAGGTTTTTTGTTAAGTCCGGTCGTACAACTCAGTTGGTTCAATGATGGAGAAATGCTCCCTGAAATATCTATTTCTCCTATATTCCGTTGATATCCTTTTTCTGATGTAGTAACAAGAATTGGATTTTTTTTCAAACAGAGTTACTTATCTCTTGAACAACTTCTTCCTCAACTTCAATATTATGTTTTGCAAAGACCTCTTTGAGAATTGCAGTTGTATGAAACTTGGAAATGGAGAAAATATCATTCAATTCTTCTACAATTGCCTGTATTGCATGTTTCGACACATGTAGCAGACATTGCATACGAAGAAAAAGGGAAGCTAATCTGTGCTTGAGTATTTTGGAATCTACATTCTCTACACAAAGAGGTTCACCATTTTCTGTGGAATCCAATCTCGGACTACTTGTCAATGAAAATCCAGCTTCAGCATCAACATTATGTGGCTGGTCTGTTTCATTGGACTGAAAATCACCAACTACACTGACTGGTGTCAGAAAATCTCTCAGTTTATGGTTTTTATGATTCCGTGGGTTGACCAGTTAAGCTATTAAGGCGGTTGGTTTCAAAGCTGCACCCTACGAATGGGCAACACACTACCTCTGCTAAGGTGATGCTGAAAATGAATTCATATTTTCTTTTTACAGCAAATGTCCTTGAATTCACACAACCAGCACTGAAATGATAAGTTCTCTTGCCTTGGGACAGTCCTGTGTAATCTTGAAAGGTGTGATTTCAAAGCACTAATGGTTCTACAAGTGCAACAGCAGTCCCTGTGGATGCAAGGCCAGGTTGATCCTCTGTGATGAAGTCGGTAGTGTTTCAGCAGAACAGCTTCAACGGCGTGGGTGAATTTGCAGAACTTGCACTGCATTCATGTCAATCTGAAAAACAAAGTGACAATTTGCTGGGAATTAGCAAACCAGTCCGTAGAAATTTAATGACAACAGCAGACTGGACACTAGAGCTGACATGACTGACAATACAATTTTTTGTCCCGTTTTTAATTTTTAATACATTTTGCTACAATAAAGATGAATTACAATTAATTCATAAAAATGAAGGACACTACTCAACAAACTAACACCTAAAACAGTCTAGGCAAGCCTTGTTTTTAGCCTGCCAGTTGTTGATTGCTGGCTGGTTAAGAAAGTCAGCAATCAGTATAAAACAGAGCAGTCAGTCAATAAAATACATTTTCAACGTTTTCAAACATCGTGATTCAGTGGAACCAGGACATCATTTAACATATGGCCATAAATGTGCACAATATATGTTATGGCTGATTGATGCAGTAGAGATTAGATTACTTGAGGGCAAAATATCTGTACCTTCGCACGCACACACACTGGTTACCTGAGTTCCACCACCTGTACAGATAATAATCATGTTATAGTTTAACGTTAACTTCTGAAACACCGCTGTTTCGACATACTGTCAGTCAGTTACTTAGACCAGCAGATGGTTGAGAGAATTGAGAAGAGAGCCAAACAGCAAACTAATCTGCACAGGCTGCAGTCCGGTGACCGGCTCCGTGCTCTCTCTCTGTTACTACTGTCAACCCAACCCACTCACCTGCTTCTGCCTGGAAGCATAAGACAGAGCAATGCCGATGTTGAATTGGTATGAGTGTTATTACCACAGTGTAGTAACGTGGCCAATTCTTCTGAAAGATGACATGAAATGTCAGCTAAAGTTGTGACCACAATTTCGAGCATGAATACCCTAATGGCTACTCTTGTAGCTGTAACAAGTTAGCGAACATGAATTAACACAATACCAACCATTCAGAAGAAAACATGCCTGTCCTGTTTGAATGGTACTTGTCCAGACAAGCTAGCGGATAACTAATGCAGCATCGCTAGCATCAGTTAGCCGCTAGCTTTCGCTAATGACTGTTAAGCTTTTTGTGTTTAAATGTTGAAAATGGGCAACAAACAACTAGCCTGCTTTGTTGTGTTAACTGACATTATTGCCTCAAATGTCAATAATTTATATTTTCAAGTTTTATCAACTTAAATTACTGTTTTAGGCCAAAAAATATAAGTTGGCTTTTTTACAGTTTGTGAGTTGTGCAACTTGCAGTTTGAGTGCAGCAAGCTCACAGGCTTTTTGAAATCCCATAGTTAAAAATATTCCTGTGGAAATTGTATTTATGCATACACAAAATGCAAAAGATGTAAATTATATCTCTGCACACAAAACTTTTTCACACATGCACAAAATATTCGGTCAGCATATTAATGACCAGTACAACTACATACAAGCCAAAATTCCCTCAATAGTTTTCTTCATCTTCATCTTTTCATCATTGCACATTTACAAGAACACATACTGAACTTAAAAACATGCATGCCATTCACACTCACATACACACACACACACACACACACACAGGTTTAGTGTACATGTACATGCACATATCCACCCTGACACAGACACACGCCCGTGAATCCAATCTCAGCCCAATCAACACAAGTGCTGGTGTTTCCTTCTCCCTGCTGCACTCTACAAACAGATGTTAAGCAAGAAATAAAGGTCATGCAAGCGTTAAAGTGTTACTGATCTGTTTCTCCTTTTCATCCAGTGATGGAGGCCGATCCAGGAAGGGGTTATCAGATGATTCAGAAGCAGATAAAGCAGGCCTGAGGTGTGGGCCACAGCATGGTTGGATCTGATTAGACAGCCAACAGGTGAAACATTGGGGGGTGTTTCCACAACACCAGCATCAAGTTTGCTTTGAAAGATGAGCAGTGATCTCTGAAGACAGGGAGAAACATGACCAAACTGCAGATCTGAATCAGTGACAGTGTCCTCCTGTCAGATAGTCATCTCAGACTTTCAACATTTGTAAAGGCACACCAGTGTGATTTGATTTGCTCTGATAGAAGGATCAAGCAGACGGAGATAAAAGTTGTATATAAAGTGCGTGACATTGTCTGATTGGCAATCTCATGAGGGTTGCACACTACCTGCATGTTTATATAAAAAATGTACACTATGTTGTTATGAATATAGCTGCAAGCATGCAAGGTTTCTCAACCTTCTCTGGAGTCCCAAAGTTCTCGTGACCCTTATGTCAGGAAGCATACTATGGATTTCTATGGTACTTTATATTCACAAACATAGGAGAGGCTGAATATAGATGACCTAACAATTGGGCAATAAGTATCATATTTTTATAAAGATTGCAAGGTTTTGTACACATGCATTCAGTGAAAGATGGGGCCCAGAACACTACAGGGGCAAGGTGTACTAAACACTGCTAAAATAGGTCAGAGGGTTGGAGGACAGGCATGTTAGAAATATATTCATTTTAATTGGGGGTCAAACTGAAAGTGAGTGAACAGGAAATAGTGTGCACACAACACTAAATACAGAAAGTCAAAGCAGAAGCAGGAAGCGGTCCTGTAAACTGTGATTAGATGCCTTGAGAAACGACTTATGAAGCCAAGTTTTTTTTCAAGTTAATTTGAAGTAATTTTACTTTATAATAATAATCTTTCCCTTCATCTTCTCTAACCGTAGGCTGAGTGTAAAATGTGAATAACTTAATAACTCAAGTTACTGAGAAAAGTATATTAACATTTACACAATTGCGTATTCAAGGGACAAAGAAGTTTAGCTTCAATGTGGGAAAATAAACAACCATACCTATGAACAAACAGGAGAAGGCTGGCGTTCTCAGATGATATTTAGACGTCATAGGTGATAAAAAAATGTTTATAAAAGCCGCACTGAACAAGCATAATCAGTCACGCCTCATAAGAAAGTGTTTGGGCTTTTGATAGGTGTGTAAATGTTATCTTTTGGACGCAGTGTATACGCGGCTTTTCTAATCACTCCAGTGTCTAAAGAAATTCTACTGATAAGGATTTCCATTGTTTGTGGTAGGAAGATAATAACAAAACGATCCAGTGGGATGCTGATAGGGGTTAAGCCTTCCTTGTGAGCAAAAAATTAACAATCATTCTCTTGTTAATTGTACGGCCTTTCTGTTTGGGTTCCAAATAAAAGTACAATTCCAGCTAAGGTGTATGAGCTGTAAACATTTTCTTCTAAATGGTTGCAAGGTGACTCTTGGCATGACCAAGAGCTGGGGTATAATGAGGTAACACAAAGAGAGATGATCCACCACAAAATACAATAAAGTGTGCTTGAGAGATGGGGCATAGCATCTCAGAGCACTTCACAGCGATATATGAACTACTCAGAGTCTACCACCTACATAACATATCACTGGATTTTGTTGCATATTTTGCTCTATTACTGGATTGCTATTCCTGAGCAAGAATCCACTTTACAACTCATGTCCAACACAGTGATATCTATGACATAAGCATAGGTGGTATGGTAAAACACAAAAGATAGTTTCAGTATTGATTCACCACAATATTCTTAAGTTACTTTTAGAGCTCCTGAGTAGCATCTTCGAGGCTAAGTGATCACACAATGTCATTATACTCTGATTTCACAGGCCTTTTTAAGTCCCTCTGTATTAATCCTGACAATGTGCTGGCAAAAAGTAATGCATTCATGGCTGCAAAGTGGATTGGGAGGCAGATCCCATCAATGTCACATAGTTTAGGACTGACATCGTTATACACAAAAGCACAATGAGCAAACAAAAACAGATTCTAAAAATTAAATGCACAGAAAAAAAAATCTGTACATTACTTACATGTACTTTACATTTATATTACATTGCTCTTGAAGGAGGCTGCTCTACATCAGCTCTGCTCAGCATTTGTCATGAACACAACACCATTAAAAGATCAAAAGATGGTCTACATGCACAGTATATTAGGTATAACTGTCTCTCTTCAAGGTTGCTCACACAAAAAGTGAAACAAACAGTTGCTACACAAGCAAGCTTCAGCTCATTTTGAAGACAGGATGAGGCTTAGGTCTAATGCAAAGACTTAATCAGATGCCTCAAATGCAGACTCACTGATTTACTGACATACTGACTTACTTTGGGGGCTGTTTATGATGCCACCACAACTCAAAAAGTCAGAAGTTGGCCATCTCCAATGTGTCACAGGAAAAGTGAGATTGTTTTCTCTCTCCACAGTCGGATTTTCACACCAAATGGCTCAAGTTTCTCTAGTCCTGTCTTGCCTGTCAGATTTGTAAGAAATGGTTGCTTCTACTGAAAAATAATCTGAATTTGTCTTCAATCAATCTTTATTTGTATAGCGCCAAATCACAACAAAGTCATCTCAAGACACTTTACACATAGAGCAGATCTAGACCGTACTCTTCAGCATGATGTAATAGAATATTTGATCACAGGATACCCATTTAGGTTTTTTTTCCTGCTTAATGTGCTAGCACCAAATCTTTAATTTGGATCAGTATAATGATACTGATGGAGGAAACACTTATGACATAAGGGTACAATATAAAACTGAAATGATCAGGCCCTCACACCTTTGTGAACACTGGGGTGCACCCAGGGGTGGATTGTCCATAGGGAGTACCAGGACTTTTCCCGGTGGGCCGGTCAATAATGGGCCGGTGGCTGCCGTTTTTTAATTTTTTTTATTTGTTCATTTAGTTTTTGCTGCGCCTTGCCATGGTTACTCTCCTGGCCCAGAGCAGAGACATGCACCGGCCCACAGAGCTCCGCTGCAGCCTGCAGACACATTAGAGGCCCATTGGCTTGTCTGTCTAAAGAATACCTGGCCCAGTGGCCCTATGATAGGCTACAGAGGCCCATGAGTCCCACCCACGCTGGTTCTTGAGTGGGTAACTCTCAGCAGCAGGTGTCGGACAGTGAGTCAAGTGAGGCTCCCGCTGCCATGGTGGTGCAGGAGCAGGAGGTTGAGGAAGACTCTCCACCATGTGGAAGTGATGATAGAGTTTTAAGCAGGTGTGGATAAACACTCATTAAATGTTCAGAACGGTTACTAACTGTCTATGAACTTTACTTAACATAATAAATAACTCTGCATAGTGTGGTGTGTCACAACTAGGCCTAAATCTAGTTATCTAAAGTATTGGAAAACAATCATATTCATATACTATCCTGAGTCATTGACTAGTTGCTTTTAACCACTTAACCACTATTTTCATCAAAGGATGCCACATAATTACAAATCTTCAAGCTTACCACTCAACTCACATGTTGCAATGTGATGTGGTTTGAGCATGTAGATCTGCTACTTTCACAATTTTTGATAATTTCTACCTATAATGACATCCGCCAAATCAGGTCACCAGAGTTAAAGTGTTGTAAGTGTCAATATGCACCGTTCTTTGTGCCTATAGTCTAATATGTTCATGATGGACATTGATCTAACACCATAACACATATGTAGTCTATGATGCTTTACATATTTTTTTCAGTCAGTGTTTATGGTTTATTGCTCATTCAACAGTTTCACATTATACAGTTAAAACTAATTCAAGCCTATTAAAGTCTCCAGAATATAAGGGATATTGTTCAGTATACTACTGTTATTAAGGGCTTGTGTGTTTAAATGTACATCAACGTGAGTTGGCACAGTATCTGAGCATGGATTGTAGTGGGCCGATCTGGACCAAAAAGTCCAGGGCCGAATTTTTGTCCCAGTCCAGCCCTGGGTGCACCACAGTTGGGGGCTTTTACACATCAAATTTAAAGGTGGGGCTTTGACTGTGAAATCATGTAGGGAGCGTTATCGAGCCATATTACCATGTCAAAGCCCAAGACGTTTTGCCTCTTGTGATGAATATGCAAAATGTCATGAGTTGTTGAGCATTCCTAGCAGGTCAAAAATGCTAAAAGCAATAAGACGGCACTAAAGAGTAATCATTAGATAAATAATAATTCTTCCAATTACAATAGGGCCCTAGTTATGATTCACTCAGATAGAATAGGGCCTTTGCACAACTTGGTGCTTGAGCCCTAATAGTAATAATAATAATAATCTCTACAAAAACAATAAGTTCCTCACACTTTCAGTACCAGGGACTGTTGGGTCCTGGAACCTTTCATGCTCGAGCCCTAATTAATACTGAATATTGAATGTGTAATAGTTTTAAGGTGAGGTGTAGGTTCACATTCTCACCACAATGCAGCTGAATTGCCAGCAGTTTATTGAGATGTGGACAAAGGCTGCAACCTTGGCATTCTGTTCACAAGCCACATTTGCAGGCCATGCAGGGCCAGTTTGTGGTAGATAGCTTGTATTGTCCCAGCCATCTATTCTCACTGTTCTGGAGATAAAGCTATTCCTCCTTTAATGGATTCTGCTGGGTTTTGTGTTACAATTCAACCTGAGTGAAAAGCTGGTGCCTACTGAGGAACAATTCAGGGGAGAATGTGACATATCCAAATGCCAGTTGCTTTTTGAGTGGCCAAACAACATGTGCTTTACATGCTCAGTATTCACTGCCTCCCATTTACAGAGCTAGATTAACAGACATACAGGTTTTGCCTAGTGTAGTATTTCGTCACACTATCTCTTCTTTCTCTGAAATGAAAATTTGAGGGATTATCTGACATATTTATCATGAGGTTACAAGTGAAATGCTGTACATTAGCTTACAGTACATTATTGTGTGAGTGTATAATATCTGATGGGACACATCAAAGTGGTTCTTATGTCTAGAATTCAACAATGCTATCCATATTTCAATGCCCTTGTTGGAGTGGATGTCTCTCTTTCTGCTTGATCCACTGCAGGTACTGTCACTGAAATAGCTAGCTACCAGCATCAAAATATCCACAAGCTGAGGCACAATGGTCAGAGTACAGCTTGAATACTTAAGTGGGGGGAGACAGGAAAGTGGGAGGGGGTGCACTTCAGTATCCATTCATGCCCATCTTTGACATATTCCATGGCCTTGAAGTCTCTGTAGAGCGTGGCAGTGCTCTCTGGGCTTTGTTTACGGATCATGGCTTGTTTACTATGAAGCCCAGCACCAACCCTGAAGAGATGTGGGCCCAAGATGTTTTATCTCTTGTCAGGGCCTGCTTCAATTAAATTAATGGAATCCATTCAGTTTTCCTCTTTCCCTTTCCCTTTCAGGGCCCAGCCACGGAGGAGAATACATTAAAAAGATCTTGGAGCCTTAAGATGGTGCATCATGGTATGAGCTTCAGTCAGTCTTTTTTTCTTGCAGATTTAGTTCTTCTTTCTTTTGCTAAATTAAGTAATCAATTGTACCTCCAGTTCACCAGATATGGCTTGTCTGTATTTTGAACCTTGAATGTAAAATTGTTAAAACAATTTAAAATCTGTACCAAATAGTATACTTTTTCATAAGGCCCTTTATGTAGACTACATAATGGCTAACTGATTACTTTATTTGTGTTATCAGTATGCATGAGTAATTTTTGCCAAATGATCCCTCTTGTTGGTGAGCCTTTAATAGTCAGGTCATTGGTAAATGTTCATGAGTTTTTTTTATTTTCCAAGGAGTTATCAAGTCTGCAGTTATAAATGTTAATGGGTTATTAATAAAGGGTAATAAACAATCAGTTCTACAGTGTGAATTGGTGATAACTTTAAAAAGGCTCATGAGTTTCTCACTCTTTAATAAGAAATCAGCAAAAGTCAGAAGGTCATCTGCAGTTATAATTGTTAATATGTTACTGATAATAATAGCCAAGTCTTCAGTTGCAAATGTCAATAAATGTGTGAGAAAAGAGTGTCCAGCTAGAGGACCAAACATTTTTCTCAAACTGTATTATAATTGAAATATGACTAATATATTGGCCAATATCAGCTCATTGCAGATATATCAGTATTGACATATGACAGCCTATAAATGACCAGAAACATATGTACAGAAATTCCAAAGATATGTTTTGTCAACGTTAAAATATCCTGCCAAGTACATTTGCACTTTACCCTATTCAGAGCAACACACTTTTGCAATATTCTCAAGCACTTTATTCAGCTGTTCTTTGCAGCTGTATTAGTATAGTTTTGTGTAGTATTGTATTTTATCCTTGTTTTGAATGTGTTCTTTGTCTCAAAGGAGAGGAAAATCTTTCTTCTACATGCACAAACAGCAGCTTGTCTGGACACAAATACTCTTATCTAAGCACACGCTATCATGCATATATTTGCTAAACCGTTATCATTAACAACCAGCAAAGTTACAAAAAGGCCTCTCATGTATGTTTCTAACAATTGTAATCTCCTCGAATTCCAGCACTCACTATAATCGGAATCAAATCACAATTATAACCAATGTGAGAATCATATTTTAAAAATGCTAGACAGAGTCACTGTGAGATAAGAAAAGTTTGTTTTGGTAAAGACCAATGAAAATGAACTTTAGAGAAGGGCTTGGAGTGTGAGACATCCTGCTGCTGTTGGTTAATCATTACATTAGTTTTTGCTTCTTGTCATACTTTTATGCAAGCTACATTGCTTTCTTTTAGAAACCTGTATTCACACACAGCCAGTGGTCTGATGCAACACATAAAAAGGTGATTAAGTAAACACAAACATATGGCTACCATCAGTGAAATGTTTACTATAGGAAGCTTTACAAATGGCTTAAAACAAACTAAAGAGACCCCTTAATGATTTCAGGTTAATTAACTAATAACATGAATGTGATTGGGTGGCTGTGACCTGATTTGTTTACATTGGTTTTGCTGCCTCAAAGTTCATTTTAGTGCAGACATAAAAGCATCTGAGGAAGATTCTTATCAATAATACCATCAATCAATCTTTATCAATCTTTCTTTCATATATAGCGCTAAATAAAAACAAAAGTAATCTCAAGGCACTTTACACATATAGCAGGTCTAGACCATACTCATTCTTTTAATTAAGAGACCCAACATTCCCACATGAGCAGCACTTGGCGACAATGACAATGAAAAACTCCCCTTTAACGGGAAGAAACCTCGAGTAGAACTGGGCTGTAGGTGGGCGGCCATCTGCCTCGACCAGGTGGAGTTTAGGGAGAGAGAAAGAGAAAGGGTGAACAGGGAGAAATGAGAAATAAAGAGGAGGGGGAGGAAGGGAGAAGAGGGAGAGAGGAGAAAGTGGCACAGTGACAAATAATCAATTAACACTGAAAATAATAGGAGTGTTGGCTGAAGTCAGGAACTTGGGACATTGGGACATCCTTGAAGTCCCAACATCAACGCCCCCAGGCTAGGCATAGAGAACTCTGGGTAAGAAGTTTAAGTTAGTGAAGGCATTAATAGTACATGGTACATTTAGAAAGTAGAATTAACGTGACTCATTACAAGATGATTAGTTAAAACATTTCAATTCATTTTCCATTTTGTGAATTTCAAATAAAAGAACAGTCATGTATTCCCTCATTGAAGTTTTCTTAAAAATAAAGTGTATCATCACACCCCTAGTTAATTCAATTTAAAGTCAGACATAGACTGCATTATTCCAAAACTAAACTTAATAGAATGAATCAGTGTCTCCCATGTGTGATAGATGTGGCAGAGCCGAAGGTTCACTCTGACACTTATTCTGTATATGTATACTTTTTGTATACTTTCTTTTGTATTTTTTCTGTACTGACTAAGGTTTTGATCCTCTGGGTTTTTCTTTGTTTTTTTTAATTCATACTCCTGACGGTATCATGAGAGGAAGCACTGGACTACTTTGGCTATTGTATATATCCTCATATAGCCTCTGTCTTTCTTTTACTACTTCTGTTACTTCATGTACTGTAACAATGTCTGTTACCTCACTTGCCTGACTTAAATGTGTCTGGAATACAGTATTTCTTCAATGCATTGAGGATTGTGCTTCCTACTTTTATGTGAAGCAAAAGTTGAATATATATTCGTACTGTAGTAACTATCTTTAAAAACACAATTAACAGTTTCGTGCTTTTTCAGATGAATCCTGAGGTGTTCAAAATATTGCTTCTGTGTTAAAACTACATGAACTACACACAAGACACGAAAATGAAACTATCTGCCCTGACTGTTGAGTCTGTGTATGATTTCTAGACAAATGTGCATGAAGTGCCCCCCAACTTTTAAATAAACAAGGACAATCTGAGTACAAGCAGGGTAGTGACCGGCCTTGACCAGTGTGTGGATGGTTCAACCTATAATGTTTTATGAGCTCTAAACGTTTTGATGACCTAAAATTGCATCTTTTGCACGACCATCTCATATCACAAGAGGCCTACTCTTTCTCCCTGTTGAATTTCTCCTCGACCTCCTCTCCCTAGACCTCAACTCCAACTGTCCACAAAGTCCACTGGCTCCTCCAAAGGGCACCCTGAAAATGAAGAGATACAATTTGTGGTATTAAAACAATAGTCTAAATTCAGCCACAATTTTAATATTATGTTATAATGGATGAATAAGGGAACATAACAAAACAATATCATATCATTCATACATTATTTTGTACTTGCCTGAATGATGAGAATAATGTTCTGTTCTGATTTGCTTCCTGTTGATAGATAGAAAAATATTTCGTAATAGACTTCATAAGAAATAAACTGTATCATGAACAAACACAAATGAACATTTTGTTTTGTCTAGCTAAATAAAACAATTAACACATGACAGATTTATAGAACTTGTAATGAACAATTGATTCTACAAAAACATGAATCCTGAGTAAAATAATAAACAGACCCTGAAGATTCATAAAAACAGGGTCTGTAGGATAATCTAGTCCAGTAAATCTAGTTCATTCATTTTAAATTAATTCCCCCTTAAGTGCTGAATCGGAGGCTGGCGAATCAGAAGCTAACTTCAGCGTTGTGCGGTATGCTAACTTTAAATGAACTTATCACTTACAGTGACATATCTTGCGTCCAACTACATGCAGACTTATATATTATCACAAATTTAAAACAGACGGTAATAACTTACCTGTGAAATGACCGTCGCCTCGTCATCCCCTGCATCCTCGTAGTCATCATCATCATCTGCATCAAAGATTCTTCAGCTCGGCTGGTTCCGGTAGTGAACATTACAGTAGGGCTGAAGTGGCGAGCCAACCCCTGAACCAGTAGAAACGTTTGTGTCTTGTTTTGTTTCTTTTATTGATACTTGAGGTTATATTGTTATTGTTATTATTTTGTAAGCATTTTATTTTGTTGAATTAGAAAGGGAAGAATAGGATTGAATGAACCACCTGTGGGGTAGAGACCAAAATGGGAATAAATAGTTTAATTATAGCCTAATCAGTAAAAGACCAAACTAAATTTAGCACTTAATATAAAACTTAATACTAAATTAAATTAATAATTAACAATAATTACTCACCCGACAGGTGGATTACAGATTGTATGTAAAGAAAAGAGGGAAAAGTTGAATGACGTATAAGGCTTTTCAACAGGTCAATTTTAAAATAATAAAAATGGGAATATATATTGCAGTAGTTCAAACATTAAGAATGTAAAGTACACATAAATTCATATTAAAATAGTAAATTAAGTCTTTTATGTGTTTTTTCATCTCAATGAATTAGAACTGATCTGAAAAAAGTCATGTGGTGCGACCATGATCTATCTTAAAATAAATGAATTTCCTTAAAATGCTTAAATATTTTAGTTTTTAGTATAGTTTTGAGTAATATAAGGTGTCTAGAAACAAACTATTTGCATGTCTTTTGAGTTTTCATAAATAATAATCTCATATTTATGTTCTATAATGTCACAGTTGCATTCTTAAATGTAAGACTTATTTTTCCTGTAAATTGCTTAAAAAATATTTAAAACATTTAAAAATACAATTCAGTTAAACATACTGTATCAGTGATTAATATTACTTTTTTACTTTTATTTTACTGTATCACTTTGGACTATTGATATATTTTATCGACAAAAGTATTGAGATACACCTCTTAATCATTGAATTCAGGTGTTTTATTCAGACCTATTGCCTCAGGTGTATGAAATCAAGCATCTAGCCATGTAGTCTGCATTTACACACATTTGTTAAAGAATGAGTTGCTCTATAGAGTTCAATGAATTCAAGCTTGCTATGTCAGTTTGTGAAATTTGTTCCCTGCTAGATATTTCACTGTCAACTGTAAATTATATTATTATAATTATTAT
Source organism: Scomber japonicus (assembly GCF_027409825.1). Classification (NCBI taxonomy): domain Eukaryota; kingdom Metazoa; phylum Chordata; class Actinopteri; order Scombriformes; family Scombridae; genus Scomber; species Scomber japonicus. The sequence goes on along the minus strand of NC_070586.1, from coordinate 37,631,118 downwards.
ATTATTATTATTATATTATAAGAACAACAGAAACTCAGCCACAAAGTGGCAGACCACGTCTAGTTCATCACAAAGATGTTGTTGAGATTATGAGCCAGGCCTTCTCATCCAACATCGATGTCTGATCTCAGCAATGCTCTTCTGAATGAATGGACAAAAATTCCCACAGCCATAATCTTGTGGAAAGCCATCCAGAAGAGTGGAAGCTGTAATAGTTACCGTATTTTCCGCACTATAAGGCGCACCTAAAAGCCTTCAATTTTCTCAAAAGCTGACAGTGCGCCTTATAATCCGGTGCGCCTTGTATATGGTTATTACGGTAATATTTTGTGGCCTCCGTAGTCGGGGCGTCACCAAAGTGACAGCGTTCCACACAATTTGGCTCTATTTTGACCCCAAAATGGCTCCTTGCAAGAGACACGCTTACGACGCAGAGTTCAAAGGCCATCGGTCACGCAGTTGAACACGGAAATAGAGCAGCGGCGAGAGAGTTCAACGTTAACGAGTCAATGGTGCGGAAGTGGCGGAAGCAACAAGACGCCCTGTGCCAGGTAAAGAAGACTAAACAGAGCTTTCGAGGAAACAAAGCACGATGGCCACAGTTGGAGGACCAACTCGAACAGTGGGTTGTTGAGCAGAGAGCAGCAAGTAGAAGTGTCTCTACAGTCACGATTCGAATGAAGGCAAAAGTGCTGGCACAGGAACTTAACATAAATGAATTTAGAGGCGGCCCTTCTTGGTGCTTTCGGTTTATGAAAAGACGTCATCTCTCCATCCGCACACGAACCACTGTTTCGCAGCAACAGCCTCAAGACTACCAAGAAAAGCTGGCCACTTTCCACGCATACTGCAAAAACAAGATCACTGAAAAAAAGATCCAACCAGAGCACATCGTCAACATGGACGAGGTTCCACTCACCTTTGGCGTCGCCATCAAAGCTAACTCGAAGGGATGGATGAATGAAGAAAAAATGAGTGAGTGGCTGAGAGAAATTTATGTCAAGAGACCGGGCGGCTTTTTTCATGCAGCTCCGTCCCTATTGATCTGCGACTCCATGCGCTCCCGTATCACTGATGGCGTCAAAAAACAAGTGAAGCACACTAATTCAGTGCTTGCCATCATTCCGGGTGGATTGACAAAAGTGCTCCAGTCGCTAGATGTTGGTGTCAACAGGGCTTTTAAAACTCGACTGCGAACTGCGTGGGAGCACTGGATGACAGAGGGTGAACACACCTTCACCAAGACGGGGAGACAGCGCCGAGCCACATACGCCACTATCTGCCAGTGGATTGTAAATGCCTGGGCTGACATCAGCAGCGACACCGACTCTGATAATGGCGACTTTGACGAGACGGAGCCGGGCATGTTGGATGCCGAACTCGCTCAGCTGTTCAATTCGGACACTGAGGAAGAAGAATTCGAAGGATTCCCCGATGAGGAATGAACTAAAAAAGTTAGCTTTACATGCTTCTTTTGTGTGTTTACAACTGAACAAGGCTGGTCATGGTGTTAATATGGATATTAACATTTGAACAACATTGAGTTATTGTTATTACCTTGCACTATTTCGAGTGATATTGTGTTTGCACTTACATTTGATTTACCTTAACGGTATCAGACGGTTTCTTTTACGTGTTTACTGAATCGAGGTAACATCCCCCTTCACTACCTGATAAAAATGTTGCACTACCTGTTATAACTTGCTTTTGGTTAAATGAACTGTGTCGTGAAAACACTACTTCACAGCTGTTAATTTATTTTGGGAACAGAGCAGCGAGAGCGCTGATTTATTAAAGAAGTTTTACTGACATCTGATTGTTCTGTTGACATTCCCTTTAGCGTAGCTCCATTTTAACAGAAGAATATCTCATTTAGGGTAATATCCACAAACTGTTGTAAACATATGTACATTGTTGCTGCGCAAATTTACATTTTGGCAACTATGTTTCAGCGCTAATCTCATCTAATGAGATGGATGCGCGCTATGCGCGGAACACAGCAAGTCCATTCTTGGTTTGGCCACACGGAAATCATCCTCCACATTTAGACGCGATCTGTATTTATTTTTAATATATGTCAGTGCAGAGAAAGTCTTTTCGCACAGCTATGTGGAGCCAAACGGCGTCAGTACGTCCATTGGATAGCTGTGGATATTCCCTCTCGACTGAAATCCAGAACTCAGCAAACGTCTTGGAATTAAAATCTGTCTTTAAAGTGCGGTCACATGACAGCTCAACCAGTGCGTCCTCCATGCAGGCTGACAGATGACTTGCGGTGGTTACAGTGAAGGGTGATCTTATCCAGTCATATTGTTCTGGAGCCGTTTCCTCAGGGAAATACTTGTCAAAGTGTTCCAGGAGGGCTTGAAGGTGGGTAGTGATAGACTTCTTCACAATGTGAACACTCAGATCATTTTCCTCCATGAATTCGTCCAGCTCAGGAAACATGTCAATCCTGCCCATTTCAACGCGTGCAGTCCAGCGATCCACTTTTCTCTTGAATGCGCGGATTTTATCACTCATTGACATGATGCTTGTGTTTTCACCTTGCAATGACAGGTTAAGTCAATTCAGTCTGTCAAAAATGCAAGACAGATACGCTAGCCTTGTTAACCAGTCAGGGTCAGTCAGGTGGTCAGCGAGCTGGGACCCGTGCTCCATCAGAAATAAGCGCACCTCGTCCCGCAGCTCAAACAGGCGGCTGAGAACATTTCCCAGCGAAAGCCATCTGACTTCTGTGTGGAGCAGCAGACCTTCATGCTGCGATCCCAGTTCATTGCAGAGAGTGGCATACAACCTGGTGTTGAGTGGATGTGATTTAATGTGATTGATAATTTTCTGTCTGTCTGTACACACACCGATGCATTCATCCCAAGACAGTCCCTCTTCTTTCAGTTTGTTAAGTTTTGTGAACATGTCCTCGCCTGTGCATGTTTCCTCCAGCGGGGCGCAAAATAGCAGGTCCTCGTTTTCCATCAAAACTATATCTAACAAAACCAAGCAGCTGGGCACAGTTCGATACATCTGTGGATTCGTCTAACTGTATAGCATATTTCCCTTTCTTCACTCTGTCAATCAGCTGACTCTTTATGTCCTGGGCCATATCGGTGATGCGCCGGGAAATGGTCCCGTCAGACAGCGGCACTGATTCCAGCTCACGGGCCAGTTTATGCCCATGCATTGCGCGACTCATAGCGATGGCAGCTGGTTTTATTAGTGTTTCCCTGATTGTGTGTGGCTTTTTTGCCTGTGCAATTAAATATGCCACCTCATATGAAGCCTTCTGAGCTTTGGTTGGGATTGTTGTTTGGATAATTAGGATTTTCTTTTGGCCTTGCAACTCTTTCTCCTTTCTGCGGAAAAAATCTGTCGGTTTAGCGGCAAGAGAGGGGTGCTTAGTGTTCATGTGTCTGAGCATGTTTACGGGCTTTAGGCACTCATGTGCAAGCACCTCTGTACACATTACACATTGGGGATGTTGTATTTCGTTGACAATGACGGATGTGAACCCATATTGTAAATATTCCTCTCGATACTTGCGACACTTGGAGGAAGGCTGATCCGACTGCTTATGGACCCCCTTATGGCGGGCTCCTCTTCCCGCGCCAGAGGTTGATGGCCAAGGCGATTCTCCACTCTCCTCTGCTACCCTCTCCGCTGGCTTCTCTACCCTCTACGCTGCCCTCTCTGCCCTCTCCGCCGGCTTCGCTGCCCTCTATGCCCTCTCCGCCGGCTTCTCTACCCTCTCCGCTGGCTTCTTTACCCTCTCCGCTGCCCTCTCCTCTGGCTTCTCTACCCTCTCCGCTGCCCTCTCTGCCCTCTCCGCGGGCCTCTCTGCCTCCTCTACCGGCCTCCCTGCCTCCTCCGCTGGCCTCTCTGCCTCCTCCACTGGCCTCTCTGTCTTTTCTTTGCTTGGTATTAACCAACGTTTCATTTTGAAAAATCAGCAAAAAATCATCAATGAGCTAGTTCAGAGAAAATCTACTGGTCCGCTTTGTGATGTTAATAGCTAATAGCTTCTATTCTGTGTGCCTTATAATGCGGTGCGCCTTTTAATGCAGTGCGCCCTATATATTAAAAAAATTATAAAATAGGCCATTCGTTGAAGGTGCGCCTTATAATCCAGTGCGCCTTATAGTGTGGAAAATACGGTACAAAAGGGGAACTCCATATTAATTCCTGTGGATTTAAAAAGGGGTATCATGAATGCTCATGTAGGTGTAATGGACACGTGGCCCAATACTTACTCTATACTCTATATAGTGTAGATGAACATGCATATGAAAATTGCAATCCGTCCAGGTAATGAAAAACATACCAGAGTGATATGTACGTCATGGTGCTTTATTTTTGGCTTTCATTTTTACCTTTGTCTTCTCCTTGCAGGGTACACCGCTCTTGCTGCAATGTCAGAATTAACACACTGCCAATGGCAAGCAGTTTTTACCTTGCATGGGAGTGCGATCTGGTAAAATAGATTATAACAGTTAGAAATAAAAAATGCATTACAAATAAATGCATAATTGCCAAAGTAATATTGCATTTTTTTCATGATATTATACAAAAATTAAATTTAAACTGTTGCTTCTGAAATGACTCAAATTGCACACAAATATATTCCAAATAATACTAAAATAAAGGAATGAATGTAAATAAATCATTGACTGAATATAAAAGTGTCTAATCTTGGACATATCCGTCATTGAAAACACACTGCAATGGTCGCACCACATGATATTTTCAAGTTCAGTCAAAATTTACAGGCACAGAACTGACCACCTAAACAAAACAAGCTAGCTTGCCACAAAAAGGTCACTATGAAATTTATAATCAAAATATATATTTGTAGAAATAATGTCACATTTATTGTTTTCTTGAGGTCATACCACATGATATCAAAATATGGCAACTACATACTAGCCATTAAAAAGCTTCATTTTTTCCATATTTTAGAACGAGTTACAAACCTGTAAAGAACTGAAAATGGTCATTTGTTGAATTTGCAGCATTAGGAGGTCATAATTACTGAAATCAAAATCTATTTCAATAAAAAAAAGCGTCTTAACAGGCCAAGTTACATGTTAACATAGGACCCCTTGTGTGATATCACCTTCACAATTCTTGCATCCATTGAACTTGTGAGTTTCCTAATGCTGCAAATTCAACAAATGACCATTTTCAGTTCTTTACAACCTATAAAATGTTTTGAAACTGCGTTGTGCATAATAATTTGGAACAGTGCATTTTGAGTTTTTTTATTTTTGAAAAAAATACTGTTATCATTGGGACGTTTGTTCAATAAAATTTGAATTATACTCTAACGGTTGATGACTTGAAAATTATACTGACTGTCATTCTCATTGACTATTTAGGAAAATCTGAGAAAAATATCATTTGCATAATAATTTGGAACGCGGTGTACACTACGAGTCACATTCACCCATTCACACACATCCATACACTTATTGTAGAGGCTGCAACATAAGGTGCTAACCTGCTCATCAGGGGGAGCAACATTCATACACACATTCACAGTTCAGTTCAGTATTTTGCTCAATGAAACTTTAACATGCAGACTCAGGGCCGGCCCTAGGATTTTGTTGGCCCTAAACAAGATTTTATATGTGGCCCTAAAACACTTCCAGCACAAGCACCAAATCACACACACTGCTCATAACTGGATGAAGATGAACGTATACACACAAACTAGAGATAGGCAAATCCATTAACAGTAAATCTCTTACTTTATTTTAAAACATCTATTAACAATATATTAAAATATGATCAGTTACGAAAAAAATGAAAAGTATTCAAAATGATCAATATTAATGTCAACATATTTTACATGATCAAAGCAACACTCCTGCACATCACAAGGTCTATAAACAGTGTTGGGTACTTTGAAAAAGTAATTAATTATAGTTACTCATTACTTCTCCCAAAGAGTAAGTAATTGAATTACATCAATGTCAAAGTAATTAATTACTAGGAAAAGTAACTATTTTGTTACTTTAAAAAAAGGTTAAAATATGTCAAATTACTGCCTCAATTAACAACTGGCCCACAACATGTTCAAAAATACATTATGATTAAGAAATGTACTAAAAAGAAGTAAATAAAAATGTATACATGTAGCAGATGTGCAGCGATTGAATTTCATTCCTCAAAAAACAATAACAATATAAACTTCTCTTAATATAACTATGACAAATTGTACTGACGATTGGTCTAATAAGCAGCAACACAGAGCTATATGGACGCTTTGCTCCCACACGCACTGCATTGATAGTCACACAAACACACGCACAGTCTCTCACTACAGGAGAGGAGGACTATTCCAGGAGATTGTATCTCATTTGCGGATGTCAAGGAACTTCCGGGAGAGTTGAGATGTCTGTTATGATTACAACCCAGTTAATCAGAGGGGGGATGTGCGACAACCACTGTGCACTGTGTACTGAACACGCCCTACTGTCTTTGGTTATGCCCCTAAGTGCAGCCACGCTTTGGCAGGAAGACAGAGAGAGAGAGAAAGAAGTGCCTGTTTGGTTGAACAACCGGATTTTTTTGGGCAGTAACGGTAAAGGCGTTGTAACAGGGGAAACAGTCATTAATTTGATTACTCGTAAAAGTAACGCCATTAGTAAACTTCTCTTAATATAACACGTCATTAGTTCATTATTCCCATCACTGTTTATAAGTAAAGTCAAATGAACACCAGTAAAACCAAAACTAGTGCAAAATATTAAAAAATATTCAAATTTGAGAGGCTAAGAAAGAAATAAGTAAAGACAATGACAAATGAACATGAACACCAATACGTCACACACAATGTGTCTACGTAACCATGGAAACACCTGTAGCCTTAGCCCTATAGACGTCTGGTTGCAACTGTTGTGGGTATAAAACGTTGGATAAATTGATTTGAGCATCCTGTAACCGCGAAACAACTCGTTTCACTGCCAGGGCTTCATTCATCCGTCACATCATGATATTTGGACAATCTAGAAGAGCCACACAATTACAATTACAATTACTTTATCACAGTTTAAGTTAGCAGGCGACTAACCTGAAGTTAGCTTCCCAACCCGCGGACGTACTCAAGACGTTCTCAAGATTTAAAATCTCCTTGTGTGAACTACACAGAGATTTATCTGTTGGTGATAGACTTAATCAACGTTGTGTGAACTCATTTGACAAGGGCTTAAATGTAACGAACGTTCATTTATATGTAAAAGTCCAACACTGCAGTGTGAAGAGGAGGCAACACAGAAAGTCATGTGTGTATGTATGGTTGTTATTTCCATAAATACCATAATGATCCATCTATAAAATGTCTATATGGGGAAACTTTTTACAATGCTGCATACTGCATATGATAATTCTATATTTAGAAAGTAGAACTGAAGTGATTCATTAAAAGATGATTAGTTAAAACATCCATCCATCCATCTTCTTCCGCTTATCTGCCTAAGCAGGGAAGCCCAGACTTCCCTCTCCCCAGCCACTTCGTCCAGCTCTTCCCGGGGGACCCCGAGGCGTTCCCAGGCCAGCCGAGAGACATAGTCTCTCCAGCGTGTCCTGGGTCTTCCCCGAGGTGTCCTACCGGTGGGACGTGCCCTGAACACCTCACCAGGGAGGCGTCCGGGAGGCATCCTGATTAGATGCCCGAACCACCTCATCTGGCTCCTCTCGACGCGGAGGAGCAGCGGGTCTACTCCGAGCTCCCTCCGGATAACTGAGCTTCTCACCCTATCTCTAAGGGAGAGCCCAGCCACCCTACGGAGGAAGCTCATTTCGGCCGCTTGTACCCGCGATCTTGTTCTTTCGGTCACTACCCAAAGCTCATGACCATAGATGAGGGTAGGAACGAAGATCGACTGGTAAATCGAGAGCTTCGCCTTTCGGCTCAGCTCTCTTTTCACCACGACGGATCTGTGCAGAGTCCGCATTACTGCAGATGCCGCACCGATCCGCCTGTCGATCTCTCGTTCCATCCTTCCCTCACTCGTGAACAAGACCCCGAGGTACTTGAACTCCTCCACTTGAGGCAGAATCTCATCCCCAACCCGAAGAGTGCATTCCACCCTTTTCCGGTTGAGGACCACGGCCTCAGATTTGGAGGTGCTGATTCTCATCCCGGCCGCTTCACACTCGGCTGCGAACCGATCCAGTGAGAGTTGGAGGTCACGGTCTGATGAAGCCAACAGGACCACATCATCTGCAAAAAGCAGTGACCCAATCCTGAGGTCATACAGGGAACGGACGGCCCTTATCAGGGAGTCCGATACCCCGTATTCCCGGAGAACCCCCCACAGAATCCCCCGAGGGACACGGTCGAATGCCTTCTCCAAGTCCACAAAACACATGTGGACTGGTGGGGCAAACTCCCATGCACCCTCAAGGATCCTGCAGAGGGTGTAGAGCTGGTCCACTGTTCCACGGCCTGGACGAAAACCACACTGCTGCTCCTGAATCCGAGATTCGACTATCCGACGGACCCTCCTCTCCAGCACCCCCGAATAGACCTTACCAGGGAGGCTGAGGAGTGTGATTCCCCTGTAATTGGAACACACCCTCCGTTCCCCCTTCTTAAAAATAGGGACCACCACCCCAGTCTGCCAATCCAGAGGCACTGCCCCCGATGTCCACGCGATGCTGCAGAGTCGTGTCAACCATGACAGCCCCACAGCATCCAGGGCCTTGAGGAACTCGGGGCGGATCTCATCCACCCCCAGGGCCCTGCCACCGAGGAGCTTTTTAACCACCTCGGCGACCTCCACCCCAGAGATAGGAGAGCCCACACCCGAGCCCCCAGGCCCTGCTTCCTTACCAGAAGGCGTGTTGGTGGGATTGAGGAGGTCTTCGAAGTCAGTTGACAGCTCCGCCCCTCTCTTCACCCGAGTGTCCAAGACATGCGGCCGCAAGTCCGACGACACGACTACAAAGTCAATCATCGAACTGCGGCCTACGGTGTCCTGGTGCCAAGTGCACATATGGACACCTTTATGCTTGAACATGGTGTTCGTTATGGACAATCCGTGACGAGCACAGAAGTCCAACAACAGAACACCGCTCGGGTTCCGATCAGGGGGGCCGTTCCTCCCAATCACACCCTTCCAGGTCTCACTGTCGCTACCAACATGGGCGTTGAAGTCCCCCAGCAGAACGAGGGAATCCCCAGGGGGAGTGTTTTCCAGCACCCCCTCCAAGGAGTCCAAAAAGGCTGGATACTCTGAACTGCTGTTTGGACCATAGGCACAAACAACAGTCAGGATCCGTCCCCCCACCTGAAGGCGGAGGGAGGCCACCCTCTCGTCTACCGGGGTAAACTCCAACATACAGGCACCAAGCCGGGGGGCAATAAGTATTGCCACCCCTGCCCGGCGCCTGACACCAGTGGCAACTCCAGAGTGGACGAGAGTCCAACCCCTCTCCAGGAGACTGGTTCCAGAGCCCTTGCTGTGCGTCGAGGTGAGGCCGACTATATCTAGCCGGAACTTCTCAACCTCACGCACCAGCTCAGGCTCCTTCTCCACCAGAGAGGTGACGTTCCACGTCCCTAGAGCTAGCTTCTGCAGCCGAGGATCGGACCGCCAAGGTCCCCGCCTTCAGCCGCTGCCCAGCTCACAGCGCACCCGACCCCTTTGGCCCCTCTCACTGGTGGTGGGTCTGTGGGAGAGGGGTCCCATGTCCCTTCTTCGGGCTATGCCCGGCCGGGCCCCATGGGGGAAGGCCCGGCCACCAGGCGCTCGCCTCCGAGCCCCGCCCCCAGGGGGGGGGCCCCGGTGACCCGCGTCCGGGTAAGGGACACGAAAAACCAATAGTCTTATTCATCATCAAGGTTTTCTGAGCTACCTTTTGTCTGGCCCCTCCCCCCGGACCTGTTAGTTAAAACATTTCAATTCAATTTCCATTTTGTGAATTTCAAATAAAAGAACAGTCATGTATTTCCTCATTGAAGTTTTCTTAAAAATATAGTTAAAATTGGCGGTGTTTAGCTCAGTGGGTAGAGCACCCGCCACATGTGTTGAGGCTACAGTCCTCGCTGCGGGCGACCCCGGTTCGAATCCCGCACCGAGTGGTCATATCCTGCATGTCATTCCCCCCTCTCTCTGCCTCCAGTTTCCTGTCTCTCTCTACTTACTTGTACATTAAAGGCAAAACGCCCCAAAAAATATACTTATATAAATAAAAAAAATATATAGTTAAAATCTCGTGTCTCGTCTCGTGAGCTGAGTGTATCGTCACACCCCTAGTTATTAGTGTATAATGTGAAAAGGATGGGGGAGCTTACACACCTCTGGGGGGCCCCTATGCTTATGTCCTGTGTGTGAGAGAGAGAGTGAGTTAACTCTAACTTGCTGCTGCCTACCAGTCAGGAAAGAAAAATACCAACATAGGGGTTGACCTCCATATGTTTCAGCTTTTTTGCTGTTCTGGTAGGCAAATTGGTAAGGATCCAAGAGGTGTTGTACCTCTCATCTTAGATTCCCTATCATCATACTCTCAAAGGCTTTCATAACTGTAGATGTTAAAGCAACAGGTCTGAAGTCATTCTTGTTCTGAAGTCATTCTTGTCCTTTGGACAAGGTTTCTTAGGGAATGGGATAATAATTGCTTTCTTCCAATCTTTTGGGATAGTGTGCTTGTAAAAAGAAAGCTGAAATAGAGGGCTCCATGCTGGAGTTAACTCAGCAGCAAAAGTTTTAAGGAGAAGGGCAGATATACAATCTGGCCCGCTGGCTTTCTGTAACCCTTTGAATATCACATGGTATTGTACACAGTACGCTATTGCACTCCTCCATGGCCCTATTTGCTTCATAGTCAAATCTCATAGAAAAATGATTAAAATCATTTGCGGTCCCCAATTCATTCATTACATGCAGTACTTCCCTTATTACAGTTCAGATTTGTCATGTCCTTAACTGCATGCCAGAGCTGATGAGAGTTCTTCTTTGAGAAAGCTTCCCTATTGCGCAGGCTGTGCTGCTCCCATGCCTCTCTGATCTTAAAGCTGCTCAAAAGGAGCAGCTTCATCATGTCGTTGCTGCTAAGTGGCCTCGTAGATTTCCTTGAATCGGCCCCTCTCCCGCTCAACGGTGTCACAAAACTCCTTCACCCGTGCCAGACAAAACTGTACATCCAGTTTTTTGTCCTGTAGTATTGAAAAGAGCACGTCTGAATACTGAAAAATGCCATCAAATGTGTGAAGCAAAAAACAAAACTCAAAATCATCCAGACGTGCTTTAAATCCATCAGCACAGCACACATCATACTTGTCATGATGCTCCAGAATGTGATGAAACAGTTCCTTTAAGGCATCTCTCTTCTCAAAGACTGTACTGACCACTCTGGATGTGTATTGCCACCACGTTGGTGCCACACGAGGGAAACGCCACTGGCATATTTCATCCAGTAGTTGCGTGCGCCGAGGCGATCTAGAAAAAAATGCAGCAAGGCCATTGAGGTGGGCAAAAAAGATCTTGCATTCTTTAAGCTTTGAGGCACCCTTAGTCAGCACTAAATTTAGCCAATGTGCATAGCAGTGTATGAATAAAGCCACAGGTGCTTTCTCCTTAACTTTAGCCTGCACCCCATTTGATCCAGATGACATGACCGCTGCGCCATCATAACACAGTGCCACAACTTTATTCAGGCATTCATTTTCCTCCAAAAATCGGATGATAAGACCTGCAATGTCATCGGCTCGCTTCCCACTGGTAACGTCTTCAAATCTGACAAACCGCTCCTTGACACTTGTGCCTGTTTTGTAACGCAGGACCAGTGCAAGCTGCGCTGCATTACTCGCATCTGTCGTCTCATCCACCATAACAGAGACAAATGGTGCTTTATTAAATTCCCTTCTGATCTCTCATCACTTCAGCAATAGCAGTGATCAGGTCGTTTTGTATTTTGCCCGACGTCCCACTAAACACTTTATTAGTGGACAGGTGGTAATGTAAATCCGCGTTGTTCTCAGCAATGAGAGAAAGAAGCTCCACATAGTTCCCTCTGTTTTTGGATCCAGCGCTTTCATCGTGTCCCCGAAATGAAAGCCCATGCTTGCCCAAAAAAATGACACAGTCTATCAGTGTTTTTAAGATTTCCCTATTTTTCTTCACCTTTTCGTTGTGGAGCTCCGTTTCCCTGCGCACTTGCTCGTTCAGCTGTAGATCCACTCTGGTTTCCCCAAAAGTTTTGGAAAGCACCGTTGCTTGTAAGTGTCCGGCAGTGCTTTGGTGTCTCATTGCTGCTTTGGTTAGGCAAGTCAAATTTGCAAACCCAGTGTGGCTCCAAACACCATGTTGATCAGTAGCAAATAACAAGCAATCCCAGCAATACAATTTGCAGTGTTCCTCAGAGCCTGTGAGCCAGGGGTACCGCTCATAGTTAGTGGACTGAAAGTGGCGGACAAATCCTTTTCCCGATTGTGACAGGCTTGCTAGCTTCGGAGTTGCCCGGCTTTTCTTAACAATGTCCAGCTTTTCTTGAAAAGACCGTCTTGAAAATGGCTTTGACAGTAAATCTGCAACCAAATCCATATCATCTCTTCCTTCAGCCATTGTGGGTTGACAAAACAACTATTAAACCAACACAACTATGTGCAGCTCGCAACAGATGCAGTCTGCTTGCTCTGGCTCTGGCTCTGGCTAGCACACTCTCTGACTATCCAATCAAAGGGTGTGAATACGCTGACGTTACCGTATGCCTGCTAGATGGCCTTGGTGTCGTCAACTCAAAATCTGATTGGTTAAAGCAACAGTTTGATCAACACTTATTTTATGCTACAGGGCCCGCAGGACTGATTGTGAAGGCCTCCAGGCAGATATCTTTGACCCTTGCAACAAATGATGGCTGAAATGTGATTGGATGAATGCTTTTATATGAAAATACACGTTTGGAAGCAGCGCAACCAGGGGAAAAGCTATGAAAGGAAGTGAACAGACAATTTGGAATTATTTAATAAGTATTCATGGAAAATATAATTAACATAAGTCTGTTATTCAGATATTTTTATGCCAGCAGAGAAGGCCTTGCAGGCCCTAATGGCCCACCACTGCATTTAATGTAGTTCCTAATGAAGTAAATAAATGAAACCTCAGCCGATCAAAATCAATGTACCTGTTCTTCAAGACATCTGACTAATGGTATAACATAATTAAAATCTCTTCAGGCTGCTTCTCTCACACAGTTGATGACAGTCAAATGGATTTGAGGAATTAGGACAGGAAACACAGGTATTAACACATTCTTTATTATATGCTGTCCTAATCGCAGCTCTGGTCACCCTCTGAATGGACCAACATGAAAATTACCTATCAGCTGTCAGGGGAAAATTACTGGAGAAGATTGTGTTATAGCTCTTGAATCTTATGTCCATCAATTTTGCTATTATACCCTTCTGCTGAGTGAATGTCAGCAAAAACCCAAGATGCCACATGCATTGAAATAAGGGATTATTATACTGGAGGAAAAGTGAGACAGGACTGGGATGTGATTTTCTGTTGAAACTTGACAGCATAAATACTTTGATAGTTCTGACTGAGCCCAGTGTGAGCACAAACAACTGACATGAGATATACTTGCATGCCTAATAAGACTGTCAGAAATGTAAGTCCTCTGTCATCATTATCAGTCATCTCCTATTTAACATCACCAATTTGACTTGCAGTTTGGTGGAAGCATTAATAAATACTAGGGGTGTACATAAAATTCACAGTTTGGCATGTACCTCGGATTTGAAATCCTAGTTCGGTACATTTTTGGTACCGCAGAAAGAAGAAAAAAGAAAGGTAGGTAGGTTTTATTTTGAGAAATGTAAACTTCCAGCAAAGACTCATTGGCCAAAACTATCACTGAAACTGTCATAGTGGAAAAGGAAAACAACTTTTCTGTTTCTTGCAAGGGGTCAGGACACCTGGTGAGAGCTATTTTATGATGATTTATGGTCCATCTTGATGTATTTTGAAACCAGCTCTACCTCCAGCAGCTACAACAGTAACATGCTGCTCTAACACTGATCTGTTAGTATTAATAATCTAATTATGTCATATACAATATTATTGCAGTCAGAGGGACCACACCACTACTTTACTACATTTTCTCTGTCATGTCTGACGAAATGCTGTCTCACCACTTCAGAAATCAAATGTTTCTATTAATGTTACTTCACTCAAAGGCATAGTGAAAGGCAAATAATCACAGAGAGGGGAGGGGGACAGGGAGATGCAGTATCATTTTACTATTTGCTTGACACTATTCCTCTCTTGAAAGAGGTTTTCTTGTCATTCATACATTTTGTCATTTATAAATCGTTCCCTTATTTCCGGTCAAGTACCATCGTTTTTTGAACATGCAGTTGTCATCTTCCAGCAACGTAATTTATTTTTAATTGAGAAAAATATTTTTTAGATTTTTCATTTTGGTTTCCATCCCTTCGGAAGGTGGCCACTCTCTGGAAGACATCCTGCACTTCCTAAAATCTAGAACAATGCGTCCGTTGGGCGCTGCAGTATGTTTACTTGCCAAAAGACACACACTCATAGCAATATGTTTCCGGACCCACATTCATAGATCAAAATTTTTGTTAGGTGAGTTAATATTTAACTCTGGAACAAAAAGAAGGTTAACCCTGAGACAAAGAGGAACATAATGAATGAAGTTATGTCGTGGAAGGATAATTACATGGTTGGAAGGCTGTATGGGTGAGTAGCTAACAAACTGTAGCATTAGCATTAGCTACTGTGTGGACTGTGTTTTGAGTTTCGCCACCTTGCGTTAATGTCATGCAGTGTTTGGCGGCATCGTGAGTATTTTCCAATAGTGATTTGCTCTTGTTAGGCATTTTAAAAATGTTTGTGACCATGGATAAATGTTCATGACATGAAGTGGCAAAGTCAGAATTTTGTTCCCTGACATTTTGGGAGCGTGTCTATGTTCCCACAGCTCTATGTTCCCACGTTTCTAAGAAATTATTCGAGTTTAGACCCTATGTTCCCACAGCCTTTTTGTCCCTTCTACTCACGGCTCCTCTAGCTGTAGCGCTATGCTTTGAAGTGGCCTCCTGCAGTAAACCTACCGTGGTGATGGAAAGTATGAGAGCTACTGGACTTTTGAACAGCTTGTTTAGTTTTTAAAAACTTCGAGACGGTTCAGTTAACAAGTCAAAAGTAAAATGCAACCTGTGTCAAACGGAGTTTAACTACCACCGGAGTATGTCGAGTTTGAGTTAGCACCTCCACGCTAAACACCCAGGTGCAGCCAAGCGAGCCTCAGCTCCACCAAAGCCAAGCGAGCCTCAGCTCCACCAAAGTACCATTTTGGAGTGTGGGAGTCGCAGCAGAGCCGCGGTGATGGAAAGTATGAGAGCTACTGGACTTTTGAACGGCTTGTTTAACTTTAAAAAACTTTGAGACGGTTCAGTTGACAAGTCAAAAGTAAAATGCAACCTGTGTCAAACAGAGTTTAACTACCACCGGAGTACGTCGAGTTTGAGTTAGCACCTCCATGCTAAACACCCAGGTGCGGGGTTGAGCATAGCTCAGCGGGTAGAGCGCCCGCCCCATGTGTTGAGGCTATAGTCCTCGTTGCAGGTGATCCCGGTTCGAAGCCCGAGCCGAGCGGTCTTATCCTGCGTGTCATTCCCCCTCTCTCTGCCTCCTGTTTCCTGTCTATCTCCACTGTCCTGTACATTAAAGGCAAAAAGCCCGAAAAAATATACTACGCAGCAGAGCCGTGATTGATTCCCAGTTAAGACACTCTGGTAAGAAATGCTTTACATTATGGGCTTAAAACTGCCTTGAAATGTAAAATGACAGGGTTTTAAACATGCAATTCAAAACGTGATTAATCGTGATTAAGTATGGAAATTCTGCGATTAATCGCGATAAAAAAATGTATCGTTTGACAGCCCTACAAATTAAGCACTGGGGCGGGCACAACGCTGTCCTGATTGGGTCGTCTTTTTGCGCTCACAAGATCAGATAGACCAGGCTTTTCACCTCATTGGGTAGACCAATCCATCTGATACGGCATCACATGGGCTTTGAGCATTGGCATAACCAGGGATAACCACTTATGGAGCCGAATTTTCAAATTTCACATTTAAAACATTTAAAGACTATGTAAAGTGAATTTTTAAAAAAAGTGTAAAAAGCATTTGAACCATTTAGATTTGAATTGTGGAGCTAAGCTTCACAAACTGTGTTTCAAGATTTCTGTGTTCAGGATTTAGTGGGCGGGTCTGGGCGGTGATTAGCATAAACCCACCCCTGCTGCTGTAGAGGTATAAATACATTCAGCACACACTACTACTACTATTACAGTCTACAGTTAGCTGAGTTAGCCATCGAGCTAGCAGCCGAGGTAGCCGCCGAGCTAGCAGTCGAGTTAGCCACCGAGCTAGCAGCTGAGTTAGCAGCAGAAAGCTGTCAAACGTAGCATCCATGTTTCTGGTAGAGGTAGTGATTGACAGGTGATACTTGGTAGGGAGCGGGCACTCCCACAGCGTTTGACAGCAAAGAAAAAGGCTGAGTTTGAAATTTCCTCTGAAATGAGGCCAACGCGGAAGTAACTTAGAGCTGCATTCTATCAAAAGGCCACCAGAGGGCGACCATTTTGTGTTCAAAAGGACTTCCATCTCTATACAAGTCAATGGAGAATTCACCAACTTCTCACTTGATTTCCGCCCATGACTCCGCCTCATGCCCATATAAGTAGAATCCGTGTTCTTTTTTTCCCGGCATGCACCTGAAATTTTCAAGATGACGCTGCCCAGATCCGAAAATATTGGCTTCCAAGTGGTAAATGGACTGTACTTATATAGCGCCTTTCTAGTCTGTGCGACCACTCAAAGCGCTTTACATGACATGTCATATTACCCTTTCACACACATTCATACACTGATGGCAGGGGCTACCACGCAGGGTGCCAACCTGCTCATCAGAGGGATCTAACATTCATTCACATTCACACACCGTTGGCACAGCAACGGGAGCAATTTGGGGTTAAGTGTCTTGCCCAAGGACACATCGACATGTGGACTGGAGGAGCCGGGAATCGAACCACCAATCTTCCAATTGCAGGACGACCGCTCTACCTCCTGCCCACAGCCGCCCTAAGTGGCAGTCACCAAACCAATGGGTGACGTCACTGATGTTACGTCCATTTCTATTATACAGTCTATGGTTTGAAGCGTCATTTCATATATTTTTTTTAATCATTAAAATTTGGCAGGGTGGTTAACAACACACTTCTGTGGTATGTCAAACTCAGAACACATATTTATTCTTACTTTACACAGACTTTAAATGTTGGAGTTCTATCCAATCTGCTGATGTGGGACTATCATGTTGGAGACTGGGGTTTGTTTCCCACATGGGCCTAAAAGATTCAAGCGTAACACTGGGTGCCGTAGACCCAGACAAGTGTGGGGAAAATTTTGGGGGGTGAATGTAATGAATGCAATTGTAAAATATAACTCTAACCCTAATCCTGTGGGAACATAGGGCCTAATTTTGAAAAAAAAAGTTAGAAATGTGGGAACATAGGGCTTGTGGGAACAGGAGCTGTGGGAACATAGAGCTGTGGGAACATAGGGCTATGGAACAAAGAGCTGTGGGAACATAGAGCTGACACCACATCTGACACTGTGGTCAGCAGCACGGGGGCACCTCAAGGGACTGTGCTGGCGCCCCTCCTCTTCACCCTTTACACAGCGGACTTTCACTACAACTCTGAGCTGTGTCACATCCAGAAGTTGGCATACTGAATAGATTTATAAAGCATTTAAAGGGGCTACACCATTGCTGATGTGCACCTTCTCAAAAACTACTGTAACTATGGAGGCTACAGATGCTAGGTGTCCATCCAATTGTAGCACACATTTTGACAGACCTTCCAGTGAAAGAGGAAAAAAATAAATTTCACTCAATGCACTCCTAATTTTTTGGAGTAATTTTTCCTGTTTTTTGGGGTAATTATTTTTCTGTTTTCGTGGTAATTTTTTTCTCTGAATTATCGAGACACTTCGAAATCATGCGAGAACATCCAACCTGCAGCCTGAATGCATTTTAAATGCATTATCTTGTATCCATGGAGCATACCATATATGTCCAGCTGATCCTGGAGAAACATTGCTATGTCCAGGAGATCTGAATGGGCTTTCCTTCTGAACAACCGCAAAGTCTTCAGGTTCCTGCGCAAAGTCGACAAACTAATAGTAATATCATCTATATGGCCTAAATACAGGACAATCTCCCAGTGTCTTAAACCCAGATCAAAGTAAAACTTGATTAAACTAAACAAGCAGGTCATGTTTGCTTCCATTACATCGAGCTCTCAATGAAGAGTGAATGTGTCCAATGTTTTGAATGCCCTCGAAACTCAGAAAAGAAAAGTAGCCAGAAAAACAGAAAAGAAAAAAAATACTCAGAAAATCAGAAAAAATTACCCCGAAAAACCAAGCATAAAAATAAATTACTCTGGAAAACAGAAAAAAAAATTACTAATAATAATTACCACGAATCACCGATCAGAAAAGAATTTATGCAGAAAAACAGAAAAAATTACCTTGAAAAACAGACAGTACTCAGTACTCAGAAAAAACAGTGAATGCAATACGCTTCCTTACATTTGCATCCTTTGCCATTAAACATTTGTTAGGAGATGGGCTGTCGTAATAAGCAACTGGTGTAGCTAATTTTCCTGTCTGGGGCCATTTAACGATATCCAAGGAGGAGGGCACAGCAAAATTATCTTATTAAAAAAGTGGCAGTCAAAGCACAAACGCTCAAAAATAATGTAGAAAACATAATATAATATTTATGCGAGTTTTATGTGTTGATATGGGGAACGTCTTAATACACTGGAAGAACTGTGATTGTGATTTCATGGGCTGCTTTAGTTTCCTACAAGCCTGTGATGTTGGCAGAAATTGTTAAGAGTAAAGACAACATGAAGTATGTTAAAGAGTAATCTGCTACTTTTCAGACATAAACATCTAACAGAGATAACTCCACTGCAAACCTTCTGCCCACTGATCATAGCTCTGTATCTCTGTACTTTGTGTGAAATGAATGAAATGGAAAGATTGTAGAGCTGAAAACGTCAAGATAAACAAACTACTTAATCAGGTAAAAAATAGTCAACACACTGGATATGACCTAGATGAAAAGCTTTTCCAAAAAATGTTGTCTGTGCCAGTATTTGAGGCTTACACGAATCCTACTTAAATTGCTATATAATATAAAATTCACTGTTTGCATAAGAAACCATAAGTATGAATGAAAAAAACAGAACATAAGAAAATCATAAGGCAGTGAAAGCCTGGGGAAAGCTAAACCTGGACAAAGAGCTAAAATTACTAATTGGTTTACTGATCAGTTGTACTTTGTTCGATTGATTTGCAATTAATTCTGGTTTGTGGTGCAGAAAAGACAGAGGCTGGCGCCAACCTTGGAGCTTGTGGATACCTTATACTCACTTAGAGGGTGAAGGGGGGAGAACATCAATACGATGTTGTGAGTCTGGCCTGGGACTCACGCTGATACTGTCTTCTTCATTTGTTGAGGCTGTGAGGCAGAGTGTATGGAATAATACATTTTCTGTCCATTTTAAAAGGGAAGTGATGGATGATTTATCCTCAAGTGCAGGTGGGTGGTGTGTAACCCTGATCTGCCAGTGCCATTAGTGTGGTCTTATGCTTTGGGATACACAGAGTGGAGTTAATGTTTTATACTCCATAGGGATGTTTTATACAGAGCTGTGCAGTAAATATAGCTACTCTTCCAATAATATGGCATATCACTGTATAAATACAGCATGTCAGTAGCCAATACACATCTTTTATAATGAACATTTCTGCTATTATACTATTCCATACAAATGAATATGTCTATGTATAGATATTGTGGTTGGAATAATAAAAGAAAAGAGAAAAAATATTTAACAATAATCTTGTCTTTACATTCAAACTGATCCTTTTCCGGTCGTCTTATTTTTAAAATAACCTTGAAAATTTAGAATATGCTAGCATGACACATTACTCGAAGGACAGGAATTTGTTGGGTTTTTTTGCACTTCTACCGAGTTGATAACAAGCTTTCCAATCTGGATCACTGCACGCTCACATAAAGGGGAGGTGTTTGCAGCATCTTACCAATCGCAAACATGGAGAAACTCTGCAGAGCAGCCTACTTTACCATGGAGGAGCAGACAATTATTATTCAAAAATATGAAGAATTCAAACACATCATCCAGGCCAAAAGCAACAATGTTGCCACAGCAAAAGCCAGGAAGGAATGCTGGCAGAAAATGGCCGACTCTGTTAATGCGTAAATTTGTGAGATTATACAATATTAATAAATTGGACAATATAAACAGACAGCACTCTGATCACACAATTTCACTTTATTACGGCACAGACGTTTCGGGCAGAGTGCTTCCTCAGTGCCCTTCCTTCGTTGCGACATTAAGTTTAATATTCAACATTCAAAATACAAACCTATTTTGCGCTTCAACCATTTGAGTGAATGATGTCAAACCAACTGTATAAAATGCAGACTAATATCCCTCATGTGCATCAAGGATTATTTTACAAATATTTATTTTCGTAATTTTTTTTTTTTTACAATTACAATAAATAAATACATAAATAAAGTTATTATGCTCCCTGACCTTTTGATCTCAAGATGTCAAACCTACAGAATAATATCCCTCATGTGCCTCAATGATTGTTTTTTTAATATACATTTTGGCCAATTAAAAAATTGCATCTATCCCTAAAAACTCTTGCTCTCCGAAGCGCCCCTCTCGCAATCCGCGCACCAATGTTGACAGGATCTTTTAAGAATGGGAAGGCCATTTTCTAAGAGAACTGATTGGTCAGGAGGTGGTGCTTTTATACTCATTGATCTCTTATCCAGAACATGACCTGCTCCGGAGCAGGTTACCTCGATAAGAGAAAGTACAGCTTCGTAGTACAGTTCAATATAAACATTTCCATGCCATGGCCATTTTAAAGATTTTTATTTTCAGTGGGTTTTTTGCCTTTATTTTAGTAGGTAACTGGCAGAGAGGCCGACAGGAATCAGGGGAATGACCTGCAGCATAGGTCCCTGGCCGGATTCGAACCAGGGCGCTCCCATGTCATGGTAATTTTAAAAACAAATTAAATGTATCAGTACATTTAATATATACAGTGTATTGTATGTGAATGTATTAGGTTTCATAATATTGAGTATAATGGATACTTTTGTCTGTCATGGTGAAACGTTGACAGACGTTGCACTAATGAAGTGTAGAATCATATTGCATTATCACATGTAGAATATTAATGGGTAAGGGTAATTTCCACCTGAAGGTGTGGAATGGAGTAGAGCCTTAAGTCCACTTACTGATTAGAACAGACATGTCCCTTAAGTCGGTCCATTTGTCCGTTTCCTCTCCCTTTGCTTTTCTATCCCTGATATGTGGTGCATGGTAGCAGTCATAATGCCCTCCTACTGGAGGAACAAGAGATAAGGAAGTGAGAGAAAGGGAAGAGAGAAAGTGTTGACCACAGATGCTTTCTGAGTCCAGACTTAGCTTTTTAGTGCTGGGTGTGTAGTGATCTAGTTACCCAACGTGCCGCCACCACGTTCAGAGACATACTAGAAGCTTCCCCAGAGACACAGGAGAGCAGCTCCTCTGTCTCCAGCATGGCTGAGAGAAAGATCTGTCTCAGACATCACTGTGTCTGACCAACCACCGTCCTATTACCTAGTGAAAATCAGACATGTGTTTCCAAATCATCTACTATGACTATACAAATACTAAAATGTGAGTCATGGGAATATTTACCATTATGTTAGTTATGCAGAATGAGTATAATGCCAGGGTTTACTGGTGTTACTGGTCTCATGTGCAGAAAAACAAAGATAAATTAGGCTATCATTATATCCTCACTGACCTGGTCCTCTTGTCATGCTATTTAAATAATTAATAATTCATTAAACATGACATGGCTTCTTCCTGTTTGCATAAGAGTGAGACAGAGCCTGAAAGCATGAGAGTCAGCAACCCTGATAAAACTATATAGTTATCTTCACTCTTCACTTAGCCAATTTGTCAGTAATTATTTTTGTTGACTATTAAAATCAGTAGAAATTAATTAGATTTAATAATAGTGGGGCACCACCCTGTAAAACTGAGAAAAGATAGCCAATTAGTTCAGTACTGAGCTATCAGTTTGGAACTCTGGATCTATTTAACCCTCCTGTTAATTTCCCTTTGACCATGCAACTTTGTTTTATGCTATTCACAGTATGTTAGTCCATGGAGGGAGAGACATGCTTTGTGCAGTGCTGCTTCTTAGCTGGTGAATCCGTGGTTGAGTCAGGCTCAATGATGGCGGCTTTGTTTGGCTACAAAGGCTGAATGATGGCGGCTTTGCTGGGTTGTTGGAGTTCAGTCGTGCAGATCAGAGGGATCAGGTAACTGAGAAGGCCACTGATTGTCCTTTTTTGTGTGAGTGTTAGCAGTTCAATGTTAACTTGCCTTTGTTGCTGAATCCTAAGCAGGTGATATCACTGACAGTAGTAGTCCAGCCAGAATATTCACATTTGAAAAGCTCAGTGGCAGCCCACAAGTAATGTTTATGTTGTCATTCTGTGTTTTGGCCTGATGCGCCACCCACCACCTAGCTACCAATCCCCAAGTCAGTAGCGTTTCAGCATCCAGGTTGCCAGTTGCCACTGAGCTGCAGCTAGGAACACTGCAGATAATATCTGATGTTACAAAACCAAAGAAGCTTCGTTATGACTCTCAAATACGTTGTGACAATTCGAGAAACAAAACAAGAGTATGTATATGAGATGCCTTTGAAACATGGAGACGGCTGAAAATTTACAGTCAGACAACTCTACACTGTTGTCTCTGTCACACAGGAGAGGAACAGCTAACTCACTCTGTGTGTGTGTGTGTGTGTGTGTGTGTGTGTGTGTGTGTGTGAGACGCTCTCAGACAGTTTGTTCAATGCGGGGATACTACTACTTTATTCTGCCTCCCTGTTATTTATAAAAGTTCAAAACACTGAATGAAGGACAGAGTTGCTCCGTCAGAGAGCAGCTACAAGACGATGTTGTGTTAACTGTGGTGGAGTGAGGTAGAGTGGATGAAGGGGGAGGGAGCGGTGACAGTAACAGCTAAATTCCACCAGATGTGTCTGCGGATCCGACCCATTTCCATTGTAGTCAATGTGTGTACTTCCACCGGCTGCGGAACGGCTCCGTCATGGCTGCGCTCCGGAGGCCTCCGGACTGCTGGAGCACATAAACAGAGCTTCTATTTTTGCCAGATACCGGATCACGGCGCAGCAGTTCAGCACAGAGCAGATCGTGGGGGACAGGAAGTCAAGCACAAATACAAAATAAAAACGTGTAGTTTCAAAATAAAATACACTGTGTTCACGGTGGATCATATTTCCCAGCACTATACCTTGAAAACGACATGGCAGATCAACAGGTCAGCACGCCTACTACTCCTCCGAATGCATGTGTTGGTTTTGTGGTTATTTATATAGAAAGTACATTGCGCAATTATCTGTGAATTCGTGAGATCTCTTGGGTCCTCACACCTCCCGCTGTCCGCCGCACACACAGATGGAGGCGGTGGATTTTGACGGAGGCACCCGAGCACCCCGCTTTGACCAGTCACCACTGCTGACACTTGGTTTAGGTCAGTAGAAAGTCTTGACTTTGACTAGGGTGGTTTTTGTGTTGTGGTTGGCAGGCCCGTCGCAACAGGACAGGCAAACCAAGCAATTGCCTGGGGCCCCGAGCTGGCTGGGGGCCCCCAGACAACGACTGGTTTTGAATTGAATGCAACGACAAACTGTGTGCGCGTCCCTTTAATGCTGTGATGGTCAATGCAGGAAAGTGCAGCGACATTGTTATCGGAATCCCCCTCAAGGGGGCCCCCCACACTGTACCTATGTTCCCCGGGTCCTATGTTCCTAGCTCAGCGGCTATCTCCGCTGTTAGCTCGGCGGCTAACTCAGCTGCTAGCTCGGCGGCTAGCTCGGTTGCTGTACAGTCTATGGTTGCTAGCTCGGCTGCTAACTGAGCTAACAGGCTAACTGTAGACAGGATCATCCCTATGTTCCCCGGTCACATACAAAGCGGAGAACATAGGACCCGGGGGAACATAGGGATGATCCCTGTTTATGTTAGCTACCTACTGACTCTCCCTGTGACTGTGGCCTCAGGTGAGAGGAGCTTTTCAACTTTGAAGCTGATAAAGACATATATGAGGTCCACCATGAGCCAAGAGAGGCTCACAGAACTGGCCGTTATGTCAATTGAGCGTGATGTTCGCCGGTCTTTGGACATGGAGGACATTGTGGTTGCCTTTGCTGAAGCCAAGGCTCGCAAACAGCAGATGTAGATATTTTGCATATTTTTTAAAGGTTAATCTTATATGTGTGTGTGTACTTTTATCTATGTTGGATTTTATATTTAATACCAAATTTGCAGTTTGTTTATATGTTGATTGCAAATGTTCTAATAAATGAGTAAACATACTATGTGTGCAGTAGCCTATATGCAACATTTGTAAGCAGTATTTGCACTGTTAAGAAATATTTTATTGATATAATGTGTGGTTGAACTTCAACAGTGTGTCTATGCTGTGGTTCCTGTAGGCTTTGGGCGGGCGGGGTGGGATGGTGAGGTGTAGGTTTTTTTTTTCTGTGGTCCAGGGGGTGTCGGCGTCGGCGGGCGGTGGTGGTGGGGGGGGCCTCCAAGTCCATTTTGTTTGGGGCCCCCAAATTCCTTGAAACGGCCCTGGTGGTTGGATCTAAAACCTGATTGAAATTTCTCTTATATGATTGTTCCATTGAGGAAGATACTGACCTGATCAAAGACCACTTTTACAAGCACTTTGAATAGAATAGAATAATCTTTATTGTCATTGCACAAGACAATGAAATTCTTTTGGAGCAGTCCTACAGCTGCCCAGGATTATATTACTTAATATGAAGTAATCCATAAAGATTATGAACAGGATTGGTCCGAATGATATGATGGGCCGAGCGACCTGCCTTTTTCCCCCTTCCGCAATACGTAATTGCATGTGCACCCCCACCTGGAAGAGAATCTGTTGTGGATCCACGGAGATAGCCATAAACAGACAGTAGCGATTGACGATGACGAACAAAAGCGGGTCACAGCTTCCACCTCCAGCCGCTCCCACGGGGAAAAAGAAAACTATATCAGAAAACTATTGTAGTGTGCGTTCACGGAGGGGGGAAGGGAGTGCTGGGGTGGGACATAGGAGGGATTTCAATGTGCTGTGTGAAATTCAAGAAAAGTAAGAGTCGCTTTAAGACTGCTGGTCCTATTACTGGAGGCCTGGTAGAACGAGAAGATTGTTCCAACAGTCCTGGCATATTTGATGAGGTATGGTACTCCCCTCTGCCCCTTAGGGATAGTTCAGGTTTTTTGTGGCACTAACTAGAAAATTCCAGGGAGATTTTGAGTGCCATGGGGCTACTGTCGGGATGAGTACATGATATATTTTTTCTTAATGAATGTACTTTATTCTCAATTTAACATCCCTGAAAATATTAAGTGAATGTTAATCATATTTTAGCATAAATAATATTTATTTAAACTTATTAATTAAAGTCTACTTCATTTTTCCACAGACAGGAACATCACTGTTATGAAATTATTAAGTAAATCTTCAAATAATTTAGAGAGTAGATTTTATTATACTTTTTATTTTAAATTACTTGGTTCTATGAAATTATATTATGTACATTTTGTTCATCTTCTATTGATAAATGTTGAATCTTTTTGTATACCACAAATCATATAACTACAATACAAAACAATAAAACTATTTATTTTGTCCACAGTAAACATGAATTAATCACTCCATTCAAATAAATTACCTCAGTTAACTGGCAAAACAGACAAACAAGTGGAATTAGCCAATTACAAAAAGGTAGGTCAGTTTCTGCCCAGCGTCAGGTTGCTAAGGCCCTACGGTTGCTAAGGGCGGGCGGTTGCTACAGCGATTTGAGAATCTGCTTGGAAAAAATTCTCAAAATTCTGAAGAATTTGGCTTCTGACAAGGTCCCGAACAATTGCAAACTGTGAGAAAACCGTAACTCCTGTCCAAAAACCAAAAACACCGTGAGAGACACAGAAGCCGGCAGATTCTGACAGTGTTTATTTTATTCACATATTCCTTAAAATGAGCGAGTAAGCTCAGTGTGAAGACAGAGTGAGATTCTTTTGAAAAAAGAAGACGATTACATTAGGGTCAATGGGGAGCGAGACAGGTATTGCTGCCGGTCTCGGCCCCCCCGTCTAAATTTTGTGCGGACCCCGCCTGTCAAAGTCACATTTTATGAATCCCAACTCCTATGTCTACATTTTGACTAAAAATTATTTGTCTACTTTTTACGGTTTGGCCGTGAGCTCGAGTTAAAAATATAAATTGAGGTTATTTTTTACTGCTTCTCTCACTCAAGCTAACTGCCGCTTCCACAAAAAGTGATTTCCACTCCTCGTTTGACTGCTTATAGTTTGAAAAGTTTACATTTTATGGAAAAACAGTTTGGTATTTTTCCAGAGAGCACAAATTTTCCTCCGTTTCAAAGTTTGAATCACGTTTCTACGTGCACGTATGAGAGAGCCTGACTCAGAAAAAAGGTGAAAAAAGTTGAAATTTTGTGGGTTTTTCAAAAAATTCCCATTCATTTCCAATGGAGAAATCTCCCAGTTTTTTGGGAACTAACTTTGGGACAAATTGGAATTTCATCACCAAAAGTCATAGCACGTTTTGATGTATATATTGTTGGGGTTTTCTCAAAGCTGCGGGAGGAGTTACACGCCGAAATTTGGTGGAAGAATAATAATAAGAAGCAGAATAATAAGTATGGAGAAGATTAATAGTATGCCTCGGGACCCTAATAATAAAAGGAAAACACATGCTGTGTGCACCCTCTGCCATGCAACAGCAGCCTACAGCAGCACCTACAAAACAATTTAAATGCAGCTTAATGCACTTTAAGTGCACAGTAAAGGTACTTTAACAACAACAAAATTATTTAGTGTGCACAATTAGCAAAGTGCAGATTTGTGTGCTTAAGAAATACAAACTAAGGTGCTTAAACTACATAAATAACCATTCAGCATGTAACAGATATGCAAGGGTTAAATACACAAAACACATATTACAATGTGCCAATTTAGATATCACTTTCAAAATAACAAAGCTAACATCTTTAGCATAAGTGAATGGAATCCGGCTATCGCAGGAACATTAGCATTAGCGGCTAGCGATTAGCACGGTCAAATCATCTCTCACCAATGCGGTTTTTATGGAGTTAGATTTGTTTCATAATGTTGTGTGTGTGCAGATCGACAATCTGTGTGTAAATGTGTAATCTGTAAATATAAACACCTTCCACAAATACAAAAAAAAGATTTGTATACTCACAAAAATATTTTGCAAATATAAAACGGATCTGCAAATACACAAACAAATTCCACAAATATAAAAAATGCATTAAATTAATTTTGTGAACTCAGTTTTTATTTGTGAATCGAAAAAACATTTGTGGATCTCAGTTCTACGCTTGTGGATTTGCTTTTTACACACACAGAGTTTTGAAACAAACTTTCCGCCGGTCCGAACGAAAATCCACTCGTATCACTCGGCTATTTTCGGATAGCAAGTGATCGCCTACTGGTGACGTCATTTCCGCATATCAAAGTAAGAGCACGCAGTCTTTCTATGAGCTTTTTAAAATGTTTATCAGCGATAAGTGACGTGCATTTATGGTTTCATGTTAATGTCATACAGTGGTTATTAGTGTGTGTTTATTTGTTCTATGTATATTATCTAGCACACACTTTCATATACATTTCTGTTTGAGTATGAAAGGCACCAGGATGCTTGTGGGCAATGTTCAGACAATTTTTATCGTTAAACAATAATAAAAAATAAATAAATAAATAAACACAGCTATTCATAAAACAGAATGAATACAAATGCAAAATATATTATCATTATTATTATTATTATTTTCATTATTGTTTAACAATAAAAATTGTCTTTTAAATGCTGTGCTGAAAATGTCTAAATCTTAAACCCTATAATTTTCTACTGATTACACTAGTATTGAAAGGTTGTGAAGAGATGTCTGGATGTCAGTCACCAGCATCTTCTACAGGGGTCCTCTTTACAGGTTGGATTGTTATGACTTCTGGTCTATTTACAATGCATCTTAATCATATTTGAAATGTATAAAATCCTGCACCCTGTTCGTTCTCCCAGCCCGCAACATGAATGCTTACACATAGACATTAAAACTACATTAGTAAGAGTACACTACTAATAAGATGAAGTGCGTTGTGACTTTTACCCATCTGAAAGAATAAATGAAATATATTAAGGATGAGGTGGCTGATAACTGCTTACTGAAGAAGCAGCCAAGCCACCGCTTTAGAGAGCTGAACGTTGCCCACAAGCATCCTGGTGCCTTTCATACTCAAACAGAAATGTATATGACAGTGTGTGCTAGATAATATACATAGAACAAATAAACATACACTAATAATCACTGTATGACATTAACATGAAACCATGAATGCACGTCACTTATCGCTGATAAACATTTTAAAAAGCTCATAGAAAGACTGCGTGCTCTTACTTTGATATGCGGAAATGACGTCACCAGTAGGCGATCACTTGCTATCCGAAAATAGCCGAGTGATACGAGTGGATTTTCGTTCGGACCGGCGGAAAGTTTGTTTCAAAACTCCGTGTGTGTAAAAAGCAAATCCACAAGCGTAGAACTGAGATCCACAAATGTTTTTTCGATTCACAAATAAAAACTGAGTTCACAAAATTAATTTAATGCATTTTTTATATTTGTGGAATTTGTTTGTGTATTTGCAGATCCGTTTTATATTTGCAAAATATTTTTGTGAGTATACAAATCTTTTTTTTGTATTTGTGGAAGGTGTTTATATTTACAGATTACACATTTACACACAGATTGTCGATCTGCACACACACAACATTATGAAACAAATCTAACTCCATAGGTTTTCCTCCTCTCGTGATGACAGCTCCTTCTCGCTGTGCTTTCACAGGATCACGGTGAAGTTATCTAGCCGTTTTTACGACTTAATCAACTTTTATAGTTTTTCTGTCTTTGTTTCATGTGTTGTGTGTCTTGATGGTTGCTCTCGCTCCTCGCTGCAGCTCTCAAGAAAAAGGAAACCCCAAGCGCAGAGGTCAACTAGGCGGGAGCTGACAATGCAACAGGAAGTAGACGCTGGCAGAGGAAACAATCCTTTCAAAATAACAGCACGGAGCATTTCAAAATGCACAGATTAACATTGGTTACACGCAGTCAGCAGAACTGAAATCTTTGCAGAAAGCAGCAGATTCCGTTGTGCAAGGCCCTAGCAGGACAGTCTCATTTCACCACAGATGAAAATGCCTCACCGGTAGCCAAAGCCCTCAAGAGATTCATCCTGCCTGGAAGGGAGCAGGTCAGGCAATAATGTCATGAACTCTCCATCAAGTGAGATGACAAAGTACATGGATGAGATCCAGCAAGGAATTTATTCAAGCCAATGGCTTTAGATTTAGTCAGTGCCCCTGCCTCCAAAGCATCTGTGGAGCGCATTTTCTCTGTGTGGACTTCTATCGTCGGGTCTGAGAAATCTGAAAAGACTTCTCTTGAGCAATGCTTTTTCCTCAAGACTAACAAAAAGTTACTGCACTAAAGATATGTA
Organism: Scomber japonicus; assembly: GCF_027409825.1. Taxonomy (NCBI): domain Eukaryota; kingdom Metazoa; phylum Chordata; class Actinopteri; order Scombriformes; family Scombridae; genus Scomber; species Scomber japonicus. Next base: position 37,601,314 of record NC_070586.1, on the reverse strand, counting down.
GTGAGAGCGGTATGTGTGCCTGTGTGTGTATTTGCATGTTTGTTAGTCCCCTCCACAACGGAGACCATTTTTATAGAGATTTCATAATAGTGAAGATCATTTCAGCTTATTGTCTCTTATGGTTACATAGGAATTAGTAAAACAATTCCAATTTGAGACCAGAGATGTAAATATAGCTGCTTCTTTAAGCTGTTCAAACCATCTCGTCTCTCTCTCTCATCTTTGGATAAGGGCCTGTTAAATAAAAGTTCAAACAAAAGCCACCTGTGAAATAACGGAGCATTATGACTGGACAAGGTGAGACAAATTGGATTTGTTTTTCAGTTATAGGAGTGTCACTAATGTCACATGTCAAAGGTTTAAAAAAATGAATATTTTGCTTTGTTTCTGGAGGTTCACAACTGTTTATTATTTTGGAATACAGATCATTTCAAGTTTTACTTTTGATTTACCTGCAGGTGATGGTTAAAGAATGAAATTAAAGGACTTGATAAATCATATGTGGTGTGTCACACATTCTTTCATCCATCTGCAGCTTCTACAAGTCAAGGCTTTCTCTTAATACCTGCAAACTAAAACTAAGACTTAAACTAAATAAAAACTAAACTGAAACTAGCCAATTCCTCAAAATAAAAACTAAACTAAAACTACTAAATCACTTGTTGAACTATCTGAAACTAAACTAAATAAAAATAAAAACTAATGAAAATGTCAAAACTATAATAACCTTGCCCCAGACTCTGTGTCAGTCCCAGAGTCAAACAAAGCATTGTGTGCTTTTACACATTGTGCTTCAACGTCTGCTGCTGTCACTCAGGTCAGTTTGGTCTATACAGTTATAGATATTGTTATAGTTATCATTCTTAGTATAGACTAGGGGTGCAACGGTACAGGTAACCCACGGTATGGTCTGTACCACGGTTTCTGTTCGGTTTCAGTGCGCGTTTTGTGCGTAAAGAGAACAACAACTTATTTTCTCCCAAAATTCTCTTTATTTTGCTTGTCAGCAAAAACTGCATTTCCCTGTATCACTGGTGTACTGAATAATATAACACTTTTCTTTCAAGTTAAGTTACTAAACTTACTAAACACAAAACTTTCAAATGATAAACTGCCTCTTATTCCTTGACTACTTGTATACTGTCGTGGAAATTCTGTGCTCTTGGTGAAGAATGAAATAGAGACTTCCGTCGGCCGACAAGGTTTTATTTTCTTTGCAAAGAAAAGGTCAATCAACAAAACATGGAAGCGGTTCTGAATGAAGAAAGACCCCAAGCATGGGGAAACTTGAACATTTATACCTGAGGGAAAGGCCCACCTCTGGGGTGTGTTTAACATCCTTTGTCTGCTGTGGGGTCAGCCCCACTCTTTTGTCTTTCGCAGGAATCGGCGCTGACCCCCTGAAGTGTGAAATTAAGAGGTCTAGACAACCTAATTTAAAATACACAAGGTTTGAATGGGTGTCTCAGGTAGTAGAAATGCAAAGGAACTGAATTTACAATTACATTTAAAAGTCTGATATCTTGGTGAGAAGGGGGAGGTTGAGTATTTTACAAAGGAGTTGAAATTACTATTACAATACACTATCCAGTAGTATAAAATATGTATAAAAATTAAAACACTGGGTGTAGGTGTGATTGGTCTATTAAGCTGCAATGCAGACAGAGCTATAAGGACGATGTGCTCTTATACATGCTGCATTGATAGTCACACACACACATGTGCAGTCATTCTCTACAGCGCACTCTCGTTTGCTTTCTCCAGATTCTGTAGCTGTAGATTTTGTAGCTCATTTGCGGGTCGTCAGGGAGCCGCTATCAAGATGTGGGAGACTCCCGGAACGAGAGAGAATTTCTGTCAACAGTTTTCACTCCTTCATCGTTGTATTCAATGGTGAAACCGAAATTAACCCACACTGGAGATTTGAATGAAGTTGGTGCTTTTTCAAACTTTTGTCTCTCAACTCCTCCGCTAGTGCTGGCCATGCCTCTTTGTTTTCTTTTTTCCACTTCTGTGTGTGAGCCGCACTTTGAACCTGGCTCCAGTTACAACAGTACACACATACAGTGGCCTGTAAAGCATCAATGCAAAATGAATCGCAAAACCGAAAACCCGCTGTCCATGAGGGCGTATTGTTCCGTGCAGAGTGGACCAAGCGGTTCAATATTTTACTGAGTACTGTTGCATCCCTAGTGTGGACAACACACCACCACTCAACCACTCTCTGTTTTACTGCTGTATAGGACACACAGGTATAAAAGACGCAGCCCACTTTTCAATGAAAAAAAATAGTGTTTAAAGTGGGTCTCATATACCGTTTTTTACGGTACATGTCTAGTAGGCGCTAGTGAGGCATTTGACACCTCACACACGTGCACACGCATGCATGCAGGCACATGCATACACAGTAGGGCCTTAATAGAATCTCCAATTAATATCTAATTATAGTTTTGTCCTCATGGCAGGAGGCAAAACTCTATCAGTCTACTAATGGCTGTGGTGCTTTTGTGCTCCTAGCAACCAGCCGCTCTTTTGTATGGGCTACTTACACTTTGAGACCATGTGAAAGCTGCCTATGGATTGCTGCTTTGTTATTTATAGAGTAGCATTTCATAATGGCCAAAAGCAGATCAATGGGTTGTAATAAGCTGGTGTCTGCTAGGACAGATGCATAAAATAGAAAAAAGAAAGAGAAAAATAGCCAAATCTACTGTGGGTTTTTTGCTGGGAAGAGGCAAATAAAATTGACTACTTTTTAAGGATGTGGAAGACCCAATGTCTACTGTCATGTACAATAGGGCATCTAATTTTGTGGTAACTGTGTAATTAATTTACAAGGATCTGTATGCTATTTATGGTTGGACCACTGTGGATTTGCCTGTTGTTTAATTTGACTATTTCCATATAAGCATGTAAATCTCTCAAAAGTCTCCGCCAAACAGTATTTGATTCATTGTGACATATGTGTTAATTTAGTTAATTAAGTTAATTTAGATTTTGATAACTGCTAAAATAAAGTTGTTTGAGCAATGTTTGGCTATGATTAAATATTAATTAAAACATCTACAAAATCTCAACAGAGACAAGAATGCCAGATTATCTGTTGTCAAGCACTGGATTTCAGATCCCAGACATAAAAAAATTAATACAGGATTTTTGTGTGCCTCTCTTGTAATTCCTGTAAACCTACAACTGTGTGGACTGGGTCCATCTTTAAATTTGAGATGACATGATGTTGGATGGATCAGATCGACCTACAGAGATGTTAAAATTCAGGAAACAGGGAGAAGAGGACTACTGGAGAAAAGTCAAGTCAATCTTAATATAATACTCACATGCCTGTACATATATCAAAAGAGTCATTAGTGACTGCAATCATTCCTCCTTTCCGTACTGGCTATGAAGTACTTCCATAGGAAAATTCCACGAAGGGATGGAGTACAAAACCTATAGTCCTCAAAATGCAAAATTGTTTCTTCTAAATTCTAAATTTCAGCTGAAGCTTGTCCTCCATATCTTACAAACTAGTATCTGCAGTACTAGAAATTACATTCTGTTGGACAAATCCTGAGTTCTCATCCCAATGTTAAATAATCTGTGCATTTTGAAATGCTCCGTGCTGTTATTTTGAAAGGATTGTTTCCTCTGCCAGCGTCTACTTCCTGTTGCATGTTGAGATGCTGGCTGAGCCGACCGATCAGGTGTCAGCTCCCGCCTAGTTGACCTCTGCGCTTGGGGTTTCCTTTTTCTTGAGCTGCAGCGAGGAGCGAGAGCAACCATCAAGACACACAACACGTGAAACAAAAACAGAAAAACGGCTAGAGAACTTCACCGTGATCCTGTGAAAGCACAGTGAGAAGGAGCTGTCATCACAAGAGGAGGAAAACCGCATTGGTGAGAGATGATTTGACCGTGCTAATCGCTAGCCGCTAATGCTAATGTTCCTGCGATAGCCGCTAACGCTAACAAACACACAATGGTAATGCCATTCACTTATGCTAAAGATGTTAGCTTTGTTATTTTGAAAGTGAAATCTAAATTGGCACAGTGTAATATGTGTTTTGTGTATTAACCCTTGCATATCTGTTACATGCTGAATAATTATTTATGTAGTTTAAGCACCTTAGTTTGTATTTCTTAAGCACACAAATCTGCACTTTGCGAATTGTGCACACTAAATAATTTTGTTGTTGTTTAAGTACCTTTACTGTGCACTTAAAGTGCATTAAGCTGCATTTAAATTGTTTTGTAGGTGCTGCTGTAGGCTGCTGTTGCATGGCAGAGGGTGCACACAGCATGTGCTTTCCTTTTATTATTAGGGCCCCGAGGCATCTATTAATCTTCTCCATACTTATTATTCTGCTTCTTATTATTATTCTTCCGCCAAATTTCGGCACGTAACTCCTCCCGCAGCTTTGAGAAAACCCCAACAATATATACATCAAAACGTGCGGCTCGATTGGGAAAGAGGTGATATGACTTTTGATGTTGAAATTCCAATTTTTCCCAAAGTTATTCCCAAAAAAACTGGGAGATTTCTCCATTGGAAATGAATGGGAATTTTTTGAAAAACCCACAAAATTTCAACTTTTTTCAACTTTTTTCTGAGTCATACGCGCACGTAGAAACGTGATTCAAACTTTGAAACAGAGGAAAATTTGTGCTCTCTGGAAAAATACCAAACTGTTTTTCCATAAAATGTAAACTTTTCAAACTATAAGCAGTCAAACGAGGAGTGGAAATCACTTTTTCTTCAAAGTTAGAGTGGAAGCGGCAGTTAGCTTGAGTGAGAGAAGCAGTAAAAAATAACCTCAATTTATATTTTTAACTCGAGCTCACGGCCAAACCGTAAAAAGTAGACAAATAATTTTTAGTCAAAATGTAGACATAGGTGTTGGGATTCATAAAATGTGACTTTGACAGGCGGGGTCCGCACAAAATTTAAACGGGGGGCCGAGACCGGCAGCAATACCTGTCTCGCTCCCCATTGACCCTAATGTAATCGTCTTCTTTTTTCAAAAGAATCTCACTCTGTCTTCACACTGAGCTTACTCGCTCATTTTAAGGAATATGTGAATAAAATAAACACTGTCAGAATCTGCCGGCTTCTGTGTCTCTCACTGTGTTTTTCGGTTTTTGGACAGGAGTTACGGTTTTCTCACAGTTTGCAATTGTTCGGGACCTTGTCAGAAGCCAAATTCTTCAGAATTTTGAGAATTTTTTCCAAGCACATTCTCAAATCACCGTAGCAACCGCTGGCCCTTAGCTGCCCTTAGCAACCTGTCGCTGCGTAGAAACGGGCCTACTTTTTTGTGATTGACTAAACTGACCTACCTTTTTGTGATTGGCTAATTCTACCTGTCTGTTTTGCCAGTTAACCGAGCTAATTCATTTGAACACATGTACAGTCTCATATTTAGTAACAGTCATGGCGCCACCTACTGGCGACAGGAAGTCACTTGCTTCATTCTTTCACTAATTACTCCCATAATCTTAAGTATTTACACATGAAATTGACTCAGCTGAGACATAAATCCTTGGTGATGCTACATTCTGCAACTCATGACCCATCATCACACACTGTTGCCATGACAACACACACCAGATTGACATAGAACAATGAAATTCGGTAGGTTTATGTATCATCTCCAGATGCACAAAAACGCCATTTGGACCCATACACTAAGTCCTACAGGAAGTCGGCCATCTTGGGAAAAATGCTCAATTTTGGTGAGTTTTTTGGTCATTTCCAGGCATCATATTTGAACGAACTAGTCCTGGAGATTTCATCCCATCCACTTCAAATTCACACAGAATCATCTTGAAACACTGGAGATGAAAAGTTATCAAAAGCTTTTTCCCCCGTCATTCCTGGTTGCTGTGGTGACGCAGCAAATTTCGATGCGTCGCCATGAAATTTCAAACCCTCATAACGTCACTCCACATGGTCTGAGCTTTTCCAAATTTAATATGCTTGTTCAGCGTCCTGGTCTGAACACATGTACAGCGTCATATTTAGTAACAGTCATGGCGCCACCTACTGGCGACAGGAAGTCACTTGCTTCATTCTTTCACTAATTACTCCCATAATCTTAACTATTTACAGCTGAAATTAACTCAGCTGAGACATAAGACCTTGGTGATGCTACATTCTGCAACTCATGACCCATCATCAAATACTGTTGCCATGACAACACATTCAACGCCATGAAATACGATTACAGTTTTCAGGAGCAAAAGATGCGTCCATGGTAACGAAACTCAACACACACGTCTGGAGTGGGTTCATTTAACATCCTATATACTTCGATGGGATGGGCGTGACTAAACGGCTCAATAGCGCCCCCTTGAATATTTCAAAATTGAACCTCACCCTTCCCGATTGACATAGAAGAATGAAATTCAATAGGTTTATGTATCATCTCCAGACGCACAAAAACGCCATTTGGACCCATACCCTAAGTCCAACAGGAAGTCGGCCATCTTGGGAAAAATGCTCAATTTTGGTGAATTTTTTAGTCATTTCCAGACATCATATTTGAACGAACTAGTCCTGGAGATTTCATCCCATCCACTTCAAATTCACACAGAATCATCTTGAAACACTGAAGATGAAAAGTTATCAAAAGCGTTTTCCCCCGTCATTCCTGGTTGCTGTGGTGACGCAGCAAATTTCGATGCGTCGCCATGAAATTTCAAACCCTCATAACGTCACTCCACATGGTCTGAGCTTTTCCAAATTTAATATGCTTGTTCAGCGTCCTGGTCTGAACACATGTACAGCGTCATATTTAGTGACAGTCATAGCCCCACCTACTGGCAACAGGAAGTCACTTGCTTCATTCTTTCACTAATTACTCCCATAATCTTAACTATTTACAGCTGAAATTAACTCAGCTGAGACATAAGACCTTGGTGATGCTACATTCTGCAACTCATGACCCATCATCAAATACTGTTGCCATGACAACACATTCAACGCCATGAAATACGATTACAGTTTTCAGGAGCAAAAGATGCGTCCATGGTAACGAAACTCAACACACACGTCTGGAGTGGGTTCATTTAACATCCTATATACTTCGATGGGATGGGCGTGACTAAACGGCTCAATAGCGCCCCCTTGAATATTTCAAAATTGAACCTCACCCTTCCCGATTGACATAGAAGAATGAAATTCAATAGGTTTATGTATCATCTCCAGACGCACAAAAACGCCATTTGGACCCATACCCTAAGTCCAACAGGAAGTCGGCCATCTTGGGAAAAATGCTCAATTTTGGTGAATTTTTTGCTCATTTCCAGGCCTCATATTTGAACGAACTAGTCCTAGGGATTTCATCCCATCCACTTCAAATTCGCTTAGAAACATCTTGAGACATTGGAGATGAAAAGTTATCAAAAGCTTTTTCCTCCATCATTCCTGGTTGCCGAAGTGACGCAGCGAATTTCGATGTCTCGCCATGAAATTTCAAACCCTCATAACTTGACTCCACAAGGTCTGAGCTTTTCCAAATGTCATATGCTTGTTCAGCGTCCTGGTCTGAACACATGTATAGTCTCATATTTAGTGACAGTCATAGCGCCACCTACTGGCAACAGGAAGTCACTTGCTTCATTCTTTCACTAATTACTCCCATAATCTTAAGTATTTACACCTGACATACACTCAGCTGAGACATACGACCTTGGTGATACTACATTCTCCAACTGAGCCACAGCCCGACATGCGTGGGGGAGCGTGGGCCCGTTCATCGCTGCTTGCAGCTTTAATTGGCTTTATTATTATATTTTGTTATTTTACTAAAATGTGTGTTTTATGACTAAAATCATTACTGCCATGGTGTACTAATGATTTCATGAGATTTGTTTGTTTCATGACTATTGTATTTGCCATGATTCTTCTTTTTTTTCTGTCACGATTACGCCCTTTTTGACCCCCTAAACATGCCCCAAAATTCACTAAAGTTTGCATGCAAGCCAGACCCGGCGAAAAATTTGATATTTTATGGTTTATGGTTTGCATAAATGGGTGTGGCAAAATGGCTCTGTAGCGCCCCCTTGGCAAATGAATAAAATTGAGCCCCTCACCGCAGATTGACATAGACAAACGAAACTCGGTACACACCATTTGGTGTTCACCAACTTGATTTATTCACTTCAGTTCTACAAGTTCTACAATTCTTTTTTGGATTCCATGGTCAATCGCTCTCATTTGCCTGAAATTATACCACTCGTTTTTGAGTAAAAGAATTAGGGTACAATTTATGTTATTTTGATTATAGTTAACACCAGAGGAAAACATGTTCAGAGATTGTCCAAAACTGTCATATCTGTCAATGTTCAGCCAGGATATTGTTTTAAAAACATTTGAAAATGTTCTGCCAATAATATGCAAGGAAGAAAAGTGTGTGTTGCTGCAGATCAAAGCTGCTGTATGTCCTCTCATTTCACTCATCTAAAATAAGCTTTATTACAAAATTGTCTGACCTGGACTCCAAAATCCACATGAAAACATGCTGGACACTACAGTACTTAGGGTGTTGAATACTCAAAAGAAGCACAGAAAAAAAAACATGTTTTTCCATTCAGGGGCTCTGCCAGGAAAATAGCATTATTTAGTGTCACTGCACCTCGTCCACTGGCATCTTGTATCCCTTTGAAGGAGCAGGAGCTTCAGATGCAGGAAAATGAAAAAATTGCAATACTTTTCTGTCATTTTGTCTGGCTATTTTGAGTCAAATAAGATCAAGGGGTGTTGCATCTCTCTTGTGTAACACAGTGAAACACATTTTGTTTATTGGAAATGGCAGATGCACTTCTCCAGAAGATCAAAAAGGCTTACCCATAAAACTGTTTCCCCACCATTTATTGAGAAATTGCAATATTTCTCATTAAATTATGCCAAACTGAAACAACCACCCAAATAGGACTAAATAGTTTATTTTGCATAGTTATTAATATTATTAACATATTTTAATGTGTTTTATATACTTACACTATTGCTCAGCTATCTGCATATACTGTACAAATTGGCTATGCATCTTGTGGTAATGCACACATGTACATATTAGGATAATGAAATTCCATAAAAATAAAATGATGTCTGGTGTTTCTTTTGGGTGATTAATAATAAGATGATCATTATTTCCCTGCTATTTTTCACAGTGTCCAAGCTGTCAGGGTAATCCACACAAACACTTTGACAGACACATGTCATAAAGAATAATTATCTCATTGTCAACCAGAGGGGGAAAATCATGGCTGTTAGGTTGCTGGACAATCAAATTTCCATGCCAAATAATTGATGTATTCCCAAAGGCAAAGGGCCACACTGGATTCATTTGCATGTATGACATGCTGCTACAGGATTGAAATCATTGGATCTGATTCATGGCTCAGAGAAAGAGGCAGGCCATTTAGCGGAGGCGATGTTATTAGGGCCCAAGCGCTGACCAGCGCGAAGCCCTATTGTATTTGTCCGGATTATTAGGGCCCGAGCGCTAACCAGCGCGAAGCCTTATTGTGTCTGTCCGGATTATTAGGGCCCGAGCGCTGACCAGCGCGAAACCCTATTGTATTTGTCCGGATTATTAGGGCCCGAGCTCTGACCAGCGCGAAGCCCTATTGTATCTATCAAGATTATTAGGGCCCGAGCGCTGGCCAGCACGAAGCCCTATTGTTTTTACCATGATTATTCTTCTTCTCTTTATTATTTTTCTTCTGACAAAGTAACAGCCCCCTAAACGTGCCCCAAAAGTCACCAAAGTGTGCATGCAAGCCAGACCTGGCGAAAAATTTTATATTTTATGGTTTGCATAAATGACCGTGGCAAAATGGCTCTCCTGCAAAATCAAGAAAATCGAGCCCCTCGCCACAGATTGACAGAGTAACGAAATTCGGTACACATGTTCATCATGTCAAGATGCACTAAAAAGTCTAAACGAACATTGCCTAGAGATTTCATCCCATACCCTACTTCCTGTTGCCAGTAGGTGGCACTATGACTGTCACTAAATATGAGACTGTACATGTGTTCAGACCAGGACACTGAACAAACATGAAATTTGGAAAAGCTCAGACCATGTGGAGTCAAGTTATGAGGGTTTGAAATTTCATGGCGAGACATCGAAATTCGCTGCGTCACCACGGCAACCAGGAATGACGGGCGAAAAAGCTTTTGATAACTTTTCATCTCCAATGTCTCAAGATGATTGTGTGTCAATTTGAAGTGAATGGGATGAAATCTCTAGGACTAGTTTGTTCAAATATGATGCCAAAATCTGCATTAAAATCAATACTTTGATTCAAAATGGCCGACTTCCTGTTGGAGTGGCGTCTTGACATGATGAACATGTGTACCAAGTTTCGTTTCTCTATGTCAATCTGAGGCGAGGGGCTCGATTTTATTGTTTTGCAGGGGGCGCTAGAGAGCCATTTTGCCACGCCCATTTATGCAAACCATAAAATATCAAATTTTTGACACGGTCAAAAAGGCCATTACTTTGTCAGAAGAAAAAGATGAATTAAAACTGCAAGCAGTGATGAACGGGCCCTCGCGCCCCATGCACCGCCTTGTACGCGCATGTCGGTGCATGCTGCAGTCACATGGCAGACACAGCGGGCACGTAGAAGTCTTGGCACCGGGGCTTGTAATGAACACTGTGTGATGGGGCTAAGTCACATTGCATGTGTCCACTAGGTGGCGCTAGAGATCACCCACCAATTATATGTCATGTTGCAGTGTATAATGTGGAGAACACACCCTGTAAATTTCATGTAAATCGGATAATGTTTGTCATATGAGGCTGACTTCCTGTGTCCAGTAGGTAGCGCTGTGTATTTGACACAGTATTGATGCATAGATGTGTTCAGGGCGGGACCCTCTACATGCATGATGAATTTGGTGTAGACAGGACAATGTCTGTAGGAGTTATAAGGACTTCCTGCCTAATGGCGAAGCATCAAAATTGTCTGCACAGCCACGCCCAACAGGAAGAAGTCATAAAAAAGATTTTGATAACTGGTGTTATGTCTTAGCTGAGTCAATTTCAGGTGTAAATACTTAAGATTATGAGAGTAATTAGTGAAAGAATGAAGCAAGTGACTTCCTGTTGCCAGTAGGTGGCGCTATGACTGTCACTAAATATGAGACTGTACATGTGTTCAGAGCAGGACCCTGAACAAGCATCTGAAATTTGGAAAAGCTCAGACCATGTGGAGTCAAGTTATGAGGGTTTGGAATTTCATGGCGAGACATCGAAATTCGCCATGTCACCATGGCAACCAGGAATGACGGAAGAAAAAGATTTTGATAACTTTTCATCTCCAATGTCTCAAGATGATTGTGTGTGAATTTGAAGAGGATGGGATGAAATCCCTAGGACTAGTTTGTTCAAATATGATGCCTGGAAATGACCAAAAAATGCACCAAAATTGAGCATTTTTCCCAAGATGGCCAACTTCCTGTTGGACTTAGGGTATGGGTCCAAATGGTGTTTTTGTGCGTCTGAAGATGATACATAAACCTATTGAATTTCATTCTTCTATGTCAATCGGGAAGGCTGAGGTTCAATTTTGAAATATTCAAGGGGGCGCTATTGAGCCGTTTAGTCACGCCCATCCCATTGAAGTATATAGGATGTTAAATGACCCCACTCCAGATGTGTGTGTTGATTTTCGTTACCGTGGAGGCATCCTTTGCCTCTGAAAACTGTAATCGTATTTTCGTGGCGTTGAATGCGTTGTCATGGCAACAGTATTTGATGATGGGTCATGAGTTGCAGAATGTAGCATCACCAAGGTCTTATGTCTCAGCTGAGTCAATTTCAGGCCTAAATACTTACGATTATGGGAGTAATTAGTGAACAAATGAAGCAAGTGACTTCCTGTTGCCAGTAGGTGGCGCTATGGCTGTCACTAAATATGAGACTGTACATGTGTTCAGAGCATAGACTGTAAAAAGAATGGACGTAGCAACCGTGACGTCACCCATTGGTTTGGGGGAGTGTGTTTTGTGACTCTACTATGGGCGTTAGGACTGCGCCATCTTGGATTTTAGTGGGCGTGTACTTTCCATATTTGGAGGAGAGGCGATGACGCAACGGGTCAACGGACCGAGATCCCGCCCACTGAACTCGAATTAACCGCGCTGAACTGAGCTAGCCTAAGGCTAATCAGCTAGGCTAGCAGAACAGCTAGGAGCTACCATAGACATATAAAGAATAGACGCCGCAGCGACCGCTACTGCCTATTGGCGCTGACGAGACGTGGGGCCGCCATCTTGGACCGGTCACCCGCTCCACTCAGTGTAATGTGTTTGACAGGCGCAATGAACTGTCAGCGCAGTTAATCAATCATAACTCACTGAATACTAAACTGATTTTCACGCGGTTTCTTTTGCTGCAAACGTCATACATGTAGCTATGATACAGGACACATGGTTTGACGTATTTTAATATTCATAGTGGGTTTAACAGTAATTGAAAAGTCTTGATATATGATGTATTCGGTATTTAGCAAAACACTCACTATACACACACGTTAAAATATAGATAGAGGCAGAAGCAGATCGTGGCAGTAAAGTCAGCTGTTTTAATAAGTTGAAGAAACAAAATCGGGCTATATACATATATAAACAATATATGGACACATTATATACCTGCAGTATATATAACAATATGACCAGTACATTACACACAATGAACAAACACTGATAACACAAAATATTTACATGTGCCATGATATGCCATGATATACATGACATGATATAATGTAACATAGTATTAGATAACCTAGTTTCACATAACAAACTTAATATAATATTTATACCTCCATATAATAAATATAATATGATATAATATATGACATGATATAATATGATACAATACAATATAACCTCTACTATAATAATATGCTATAATACAATACACAATAAAATACACTATAATATAGTATACTATGCTATAATACAATAAACAATAAAATACACTATAATATACTATAATACAATAGACAAAACTATACTATAATATACAATATTACAAGACAATAAAATGCCTTGTACTGGGCAGCCCCCAGACCCTTAGGAGGAAGTCTGCCTGCTGAGGAGTGGCATTTGTTGACCCCTAAAATCCTTGAAAGAGTACTGTTTTGCTCAGCTTCTTTCTTGTGCTCCCTTTCTGTAATTCAACAGAGGTGATTTTTGCTATGTGGTGCAGCCTGATCTTATGAAACACAGAGACAACCTAAGACAACAAGTTGTAGTGGTGGTTGTCGATGCCAAACTGTGTCTCCTCAACGTGTTCCCCAAGCAGAAATGCATCCTCCGTGCCAATCTCCTCCCGGACAATGTGGGTGACCGTTGACAGCTTTGGAGTTGTGGCAGCTTGGCGAATCACCCTCTCTGCAACTCTCAGCACCTTATGATAATAATAATAATAATAATATTAATAATAATAAACAGTGCTCAAAGACACTTTACAGAATAGAGAAAATAAAGACAAAGAACAAAGCAACTTTAATATACAAAGATTCCAATATTTTAAAAAACAAGATAATTAAATCAAACCTTCACTGTGCCTTGTGATGGAACTTGTGAATAGGTTTGTTTGCAAACTCTTCTACAGTCAGATGTTCTGTATTTTTCTAGGTGAGGTGGGCATGAGACATGACAGGTATCTTACTGTTGTTAGGATGGATTACATGTGACTAATACAGTCTGTGCCACCTGTGAAAAATTCACTGGTCAATATACTACCAGTAATATTTCTTTTTTTTGTACAATAGCATTCTTTTGTCAGTTGTAAAGTCTGTTATGGAAGATGACTCATAAAGTCTCAGTTCATAGCCGGGTGAGCACCGGCACTAAGCAGAGCCTAGCTAGCTGGCTGTCACTGGTGGACATAAATACAGTAAAATAATATTCTATTTACAAAATACAAGCAATAGTGATGTTCTTACTTGTGAAAAGTAATCCCCCGAGCCCGGTTCTCAACAGTCCGCCGATTGGCACAAGAATATGCAGCGCAATGCTCTGGCATCTTTCTTCTCTCGTTTACTCTGCTTGTAGGTAACTCGCAGAATGACCGGTCCAAGATGGCCGCCGTATTTCTCGCGCACCAGCAGTCAATGCGGCGTCTATTCTTTATATGTCTATGGGAGCTACTACACTCAGCCCAGCCTCCAGCGACCGACTCGACCGACTCGACCGCAGGTAACGTTAAGTTCCTTATAAAACAAATATAACGCCGCAGCACTAGAAATAATGATTCATGTTTTATTGAGATTATACTACATAAGAAATAAAGTTAAATAAGTCCGCTGGGGACCAAAACTCAACCCCTTAACATCCTTCGCCCGCCGGCGGGCGATTTTCCCCTCCCGCGGCTGAAATTATGGAGGCTTTTGGAGATGGTTATGGTATCTGAAGAAAGTGAAGATAGTGAATATGACTCTGAGAAAGAGGAGATGTTTACTGACGGACTTCACTAAATCTTAGATCGTTGAGTAACGGTATCTTTGATAATGCTTTATAGATTGTATCTGTTTATTTATTTATTAATTTAGCCATGAATGAAAGCTGAATTAACGTTAGTGGGTGGGGGGGTTTCTGCTTATTCAGAAGTACAGTAGAAAAACGTGAAAACAGTACAGTAAAGTAGCGTTTCACAAAATGGCTGCCAGCCACTAAATCAAAACAGCATAGTAAAGCCAAGGGGTAAATGGAATAGACTGTACTTATATAGCGCCTTTCTAGTCTGTGCGACCACTCAAAGCGCTTTACATGACAAGTCATTCACCCTTTCACACACATTCATACACTGATGGCAGGGGCTACCACGCAGGGTGCCAACCTGCTCATCAGAGGGAATCTAACCATTCATACACATTCATACACCGTTGGCACAGCAACGGGAGCAATTAGGGGTTAAGTGTCTTGCCCAAGGACACATCGACATGTGGACTGGAGGAGCCGGGAATCGAACCACCAATCTTCCAATTGAAGGACGACCGCTCTACCTCCTGAGCCACAGCCGCCCACAGCCGTGGGTGGTGGGGGAGGGGAGGGGAGGGGGTCTGCTGTACAGTAAAATACAGTAGCGTTTCACAAAATGGCTGCCAGCCACTAAATGACAACTACACAGCACAATACTTTGCAAATTGTCTCCTGGTAGCTGGTAGCTGGTAGCTAAGGGGTTAACCCTCAGATCCTGTTAAAAATGACTAACGTCGTATTTTTTGTACCCCGTTTTCAAACACACACCATGATAAAGTTAAAAAAATATATATATATAATATATAAATATATATATCTTGTCTAATGAATGATGTGTGTAATTTTATCAATATGTTTTATAATGTTAACACTTTTACAAAAGTGAGGTTTTGAAAGCAGGTCTTTGTAGTGGAGTATTTTCACAGTGTGGTATTAATACTTTTACTGAAGTAAGGCATTTCAATACTTTGTACACTACTGGTTACAAGATGTTTGTCTTTCTTTATATTTAGAAAATGAAAAAAAAAGGCACCGCCGCCAGGCGCCACAACCAGGCCCCAGCCAGCCGCCAAGCCCAGGCCCCAGCCAACTGCCATGCCCGGCCTTCTGCCAGTGGCCCAGCCCAGGCCCCGGCCAGGCGCCACAACCAGGCCCCAGCCGGCCACCGCACCCAAGCCCCAGCCAGCTGCCATGCCCGGCCTTCTGCCGGTGGTCCAGCCCAGGCCCCGGCCAGCCGCCACGCCCAGCCCTCTGCGCGTCGCCATGCCCAGGCCCCGGCCAGCCGCCATGCCCATGCCCAGGCCCCGGCCAGCCGCCATGCCCATGCCCAGGCCCCGGCCAGCCGCCACGCCAAGCCCTCTGCGTGTCGCCAAGCCCACGCCTCTGCTGGTTGCCACGCCCAGGCCACCGACGTGCCCGCAGGAGCAGTGGATGCAGGCAAAAAATGTAAGCTATACTTTACACTGCAGTTATTACATTGTCTGACTCCAAAGGATAGAAAAATGTCTAATTTCATCTATCTATTAAGTTGTTGCTACCTTGTTCTCTTTTAATAGATGTAACATACTGTCATAAAAAAGAGCCACCATTAATAACTAACTTGTCTTCTTTCATTCTCATTTTCTTCCCACAGATACAGTTTGGATCATGGGGGACAGCTATGTCCGACGTGCTGCCCAGAGAGCTGCAGCAACCATGGGGCATGACCTCGGCGTGCCAGGTGTCCGCGTCTGCTGGTTCGGCTGGGGTGGACTGCGGTGGAAAGGCCTCCTTCCCTTCCTTTCCCACTCCCTGCGAGGAAGAACAACACCTGACATCCTCATCATCCACTGTGGTGGCAATGACATGGGAGATGTGAGGAGTGTTGAGCTTGTCAACATGATGAAGGAAGATGTTAACCATCTTCGCCAACAACACCCTGGCACCTTCATCATGTTCTCAGCTTTGACACCAAGGTGTTGGTGGAGGGCTTCTGTTGGTAACCCAGAGAAGCTCGACAAATCCAGGAGATTTGTCAACAGTGTTATGACTACATTTGTGCAGAGTTTCAGTGGTGCCATGCTTGAGCACCCTCTCATTAAGCATGACAGTCCAGGGCTATATTTAAAAGATGGAGTTCATTTGACACCAAGGGGAAATGACATTTTTTTAAGTACTTTGGCCAGTAGTCTTAAAGACCACCTCCAAAGGCAGTGAGCTTCTTACACTGCTTTTGAATGTGGCCTTTATGACTCAATTTTTTAGGCATAAATATATGTAAATATATCCCTCTGACTGTCATGCCTAATGTTGAGAATTTTTCATTGTCACTTGGTACAATTAACAGAAACCAACATATGTAGCCATAACACTGTTTCCACTTCTGCTCTTCCTCATCCCTTTCCCCCTTTCTCCCAGTCCACTCCACCACCTCATGGATTCTGCAGCTCTCTGGGCAGCATGTTGGACATAGTTTTTTTTTTTAATTTAATGGACTTATTTTTTTATCTTGTTTTTTTATATATATATATTTTTTGGATTTTTAAAAAGGAAATATTTTTCTAAACATCGCCCCTATTTTTTATTTTATTTTAAAAGTTTATTTTTTTAAATTATATATACTGATTGTTTTGCTTGTTCATTGTCTGTTCATTTAAGTTCATGTTTAAATAAATTATTTTCATAATTGCACTCCTTTTGTCTTCTACACTTATTGAAAATGTTAAAAAAATTTAAGTTTTTACCCACCAATTGCAAAGTTTTACTAAAAATTGTAAAAATTCTCACAAAAGTGTTTTTGTTTTCTGACCTTTACAGGGTGCCCATGGAACCTTAGAAAGTCTTTACCAGTCTTTTTTTTTTTCAAATGTGCTAAATCATATGTGTATGTCTTACCTTTACTAACAGTAGAACTCTAATGTGTAGATAATTATCTACTTGCATGAGAAATCTCTCCACATGATTAACTGATTTTAATAAGGTTTAAGACGCATGTTTTACATCTAGTTTTAAGAAACATTTCTGAGTATCTGTGACAACAGGTGGCAGGCAGACGCTGAGTTCACACTCAATACAGATTTTATTGAAAGCACAGGAGAGGATTGGGGCTGGAGAGCAGGGAAGGGAGAGAAAGGGAGCTGGAGGACACAGGAGGGCAGGCGATGAAGGTGAAGAGCGGCTGCTTGCTGGCAGGGCAGGGAATCTGGGAGCACAGGGAGACAGAATGAAAACATGAGGCAGGGAACATGAAGAGAAAACACTGAATTGAATGTCTTGTGAATATAGGGACGCCTTCCATGCCTTCAACTTCTTGGACTCAACTTTGAGCTCTACATGAGAGAAAGATGACAGATCAAAAACTTGTTGGAAAACATTCAGTATGGTCTGTCTTGGTAAAAAGCCCACTCACCACGACAAGGTGCAGACCAGGAGTGGGAACATATAACACAGGACAAACAAACGTAACTTAGGAGTATGGGCACGGGACAAAATTACAAATTAAAAACAAAAATAGACAACAAATCACTGAAGAACCTATGTACAAAGGAGAAAAGTCAGGCTGGGTGATGAGGACAAAAATAAATATCACACTAATTGCCAATGGAGATTTGTAATAATGTAGATCATTTACTTTAAATCCTGAGTAATGTGAATGTGATGGCCATGCAGGGAAATAACATTATAACACAAATACTTTATGAACACTGCATCCTTGAACTGCAGTTAAGAAAATCAAACAACCCAAAGAAGTAGCTCACATCACATACTTTATCCCAAATCATGTCTATTGTCCCGTAACATCACCATAACAATTTGATTAGCCTCAAAGAAAACAGAAAATCCAACCCCCAAAAAACTTAACCACACTATATGTTAAATAACACATATAAAAAAGTAAAATTAGACATCATAAACCAATATGAACTTTTTTTTATAATCAATACTTTCATTTTTATATTTTTTGTTTTGTTTTTGTAATTTTGATGATAAAGTGTTTAAATTTTTTTTATGAGGATTTTTTCAATATCTTTTGGAAATAACATTCTGCAAAAACTTTGCTTAACTTAACCACAATTCCAGAAACTATCTACACAAACATTGACCAGGGAGGTTGCATATGTATTTTAAATGTGTTACAGTATTTCAAAGATCAATATCATCTTATGCCCCGTTCATGCAGGCTCTAAGAGATAAAGAAATCTCTGCCACACTGACACATACTATCTGTTATCACAGTATTTCAAAGATCAATATCATCTTGTGCCCCGTTCATGCAGGCTCTAAGAGATAAAGAAATCTCTGCCACACTGACACATACTATCTTTTATCACAGTATTTCAAAGATCAATATCATCTTATGCCCCGTTCATGCAGGCTCTAAGAGATAAAGAAATCTCTGCCACACTGACACATACTATCTGTTATCACAGTATTTCAAAGATCAATATCATCTTATGCCCCGTTCATGCAGGCTCTAAGAGATAAAGAAATCTCTGCCACACTGACACATACTAGCTTTTATCAAATTATTTGACAGATCAATATCATCTTAGGCCCCGTTCATGCAGGCTCTAAGAGACATCAAGCATCGATATGAAAAAGTGGTTTCAGGTCAGCACAATATGTAAATGCTCATACTACTTCAGATAATACTTAGGCCCCGTTCATGCAGGCTCTAAGTTAATATTCAACAGTTGATGAAGCTAGTTACATTAGAATTGATTGGAGACAACACATGTACTTTGCAGCATACATTGAAAGTTACTTTGGCCCCGTTCATGCAGGCTCAAAGTAACATTTACAATGTTTCCCATTTTCTTTATTCCAACTCTGTCACATGCAAAAAACAATGGAAATTGGCCATATTCTGACATGCATGTATAACAAGATACTGTACACAAATTAAAACAATTATTTCATTCATTATTTACATTTTTACATTACATAATATACATTTTTACAAATATATACATATTCACAAATATATACATATAAATCACAATTATTTACACAAGATAATTCATACACATTCACTAGAGGCAAGGTGGGTAAAGTGTCTTGCCCAAGGACACAACAACAGCGACTGGGACAGAGCGGGATTCGAACCGCCAACCCTCTGATTATTGGACGACCCGCTCTACCTCCTGAACCATACATACATATAGATTTATACACACACACACACACACGTATATATACATATATACACACACACATATATACATATATACACACACACACACACATATATACACATATACATATATATACACACACACACACACACACACACATATATACATATATACACACACACACACATATATACACATATACATATATACACACACACACACACATACATATATACACACACACATATATATACATATATACACACACACACATATACATATATACACACACACACATATATATACATATATACACACACACACACACATATACATATATACACACACACACATATATACACATATACATATATACACACACACACATATACATATATACACACACACACCTATATATACATATATACACACACACACACACATATACATACACACACACATATATATATACACACAGACACATATACATATATACACACACACACATATATATACATATAAACACATGCATACATACACACAGAAATGGCCAACCACCTTTCTTAATCTCCATAAAAATGGATTAATTTTGTTAGTTTTTTGCGCACTACCTTGCCTGCCTTTATTTTCTCCGTCTCCCGCCTTGCTATATGATTCAAGCGAATTTTGCAGAACCATGCAGAAGCCATCTTCACCAGCACATGGACATGGTTAGCTTCAACACACATGTCAAACATGTGGCTGTGCAGCTGTGGAAATAGATTCTTGTCGGAGCAATCAGCAAGAACTTGGGTGACTATCGCTGCTGTTGTTCCTCTTCCCTGTGGAGGCTTTCCTGCATTGGCTTTTAAAAGACGCTGGAAACATCTTTCTGTGGCTTGACAGATTGTTGTGATGCCTGCCGATGGTTTCTGTAGGCCACCTCTGTCCTTCAAAGTCAGGAATCCATGGACCGATTCATCAGAGGTCAGGGCTTGTGAGCAAGGCATGCAAGTAATCTTCTCTTTCATCTTTTTCACTACAAAACCTGTGATGTAAGAGATCGCAGCTTCCTTGTACTCAGACAGACTGTCAATGTCCGGAAGGTCAGGGAGGGTGTCACCTTCAGGCACAAGCACTTCGACAGGCTCCACATCCACCCTGCGTGAAATGTTCACGGTCGCAGGTGTTGAGTCGAGGATGGTTGTGTTGTCACGAAGGAGACAGTTGCCTGTGCCCTTTTTCACCTGATGCCTTACAAGGAGGCGCTTGTATGCTGCTCGAAACTGTCTGACGTTGGGGTTGTTGTTGTAGCCTCCACGTGCTCTGATTGCAGAGAAGAACAGTTCTAGGTGATCCTGACTAAGTTTGTAGGTAAGAAGGTAACGGCATGGGGCCCCTGGCTTTTCTACCAGGTCCTCATAGATGCCAATTACACTTCTGCCACAAGCAATGAAACCATAGATGGGCGTCTTCTTCTGTGTTGAATACACATGTACAAGTCTGTTGTCTTTTCCTCTAAATTGGAGTCCAAGGAGAAGTGACTCGTTCCTTTCCAAAATACCCTTTGCACGGTCTTTAGTTGATGGCTTTATTGGTGCTTTGAATCCTTTTCCAAAAGGGTTGCGGCTGTTGAGGACATCAAAAGCTGCATCAACTGTGCGCAGGAAGTCAACTGTGGCTGCACATCCAGTGAACTGAGGATACTTTAGTTCCTGCTCACAATACTGAAGGGCATCAGCCACACTGCTGCTGAAGAGCTGTGCTGCAAAATTTACCTTCATTTTCTGATTTCTCCACTGAATATGTGCCATCTTTAACTTGTTGCCAAGGCGCAAGCCTTCCTTCTCCTGAAGCTTGTGGAGCTCCTCAATGTACTGCCACTTTATCTGCTGGCCATCTCCTCTGACCAGAACTTCAACTGTTGAAAACACATTCCGAAGTAGCTTGAGCATGTGACATGGATCTAAGAGCACGTGGACTTTTTGTGTGTGATCCTCAGGATGTATAAAGTAGGATCTCATGTCCATAATGTCCAGCTTTGCACCAAGATCATGGATCATAGCAAAGTTTTGAGAGGGTCCATCACATGTCAAGGACACCACCCTGACTCCAATCGCATGAAGTCTGACAAGGCTCTCTCGGATGACGTTTGCTCTCTCTGCTCCTGTCAGGCTGTTGATCAGAAAATAGGCAATAGGGATCTTCCAGGCCTCATTCAGAGCAACAACCATGAGGACCAATGCTTGTGTTGCCACAACATTTTCCACCTCGCCAGCACCGATGTCTACATATCCATGAATTTGGTCTCCCGCAAACTCAGTTTGCTTATGGATGTAGATTTCATCGCACATCAGTGAGCACACTGTGTCTTTTCCTGCTGTCTTCTGCTCGGTGACATGACTTTTCAAAGCCGTGAAAGAGGCAGCAGTAAATCCAGGATCTGCAGAGATGCTACTGTACCATCTTCTAATGGTCTGAGGGTGAGGCAAAGCCAATTGAAATTTCTCTCTGACGTAGTCATAGGCCTTTGGAGAGTAGAAGTGCAGTGTTGTTGCAAATTGCTTTAAGCTTTCTGAAAACACTGACTTCTTTTTTCGTTGGATTCTACTTAAAACCTCTCTGGGAACGTCAGCAAGACCATCAAGAACACTGGCACTTTCAGTTGAAATGAGAAATTTCTTCTGAAGTTCCTTGACTAAACTCTTCAAGGAAGAAAGTCTTTTCTTGTGTCTCATGGTCTTCTGGCTCATCACCTTTAGCTTTTTGCGAGCTTTAAGTAGTTTCTCCTCTGTTACCCTACTCTTCCTTTTGAGCGTTCTCGGAGACTCCATAACAATGTAGCTGTGATCAGGGAGTGAGATGCTAGACTTGACATTACTGTTAGAGGATGTAGCTCTCACCGTGCTATAACTGTGTTCAGATGCTGTGTTCTGATCGTATGTTTCAACGTTGCTAACACAAACGTTGTCACAGGTAGTCACCGTCAGAGCAACGTCATCATACACGACATCAGGAGCAACAACGGCCTGTTCAGGTATGTCTTGATGCATGGTGACTTTGCTCTGATCAACAGCAGAACTGCTGGCACTGCTACCACTGTCTACATATGCAACCTCCTCACTGTCATTCAATACGGTAGTGGCACTGTCACTTACCTCCACATTTATACTTACCGGCTTCTTTCCTCCTGACAATTTGTCCTTGCCCTCTAAGGAGAAAACGGTAGGTACAGCTGTGTCTGTCAGGCATGTCCTTCCCTAAACAAGATACACCAAAAATATAGCAAATGCAGAGTAAGTGGCTGTTATTCCTAAAAGAGTTGTGTGCATTTTGCATTATTGTTGAATCTACTCTACATGTCACTCATGTGTTTCACTTGGAGATACATTTCTCCCAAAAATATACACAGATTGTGTGTGAAAAAATGTAGCAATTCTCACTCTATGATCAAGACTTTTAGCATAAAATGCACAGCAATATGAGAGCTTTCGAAAATAAAGTGATGTAATGTTGCAAATATTAAATAAGTCCTGTGTATCAGAGGAGAAAAAATATTATCTATTGTTTCATTAATTGTAAAGAAAGATGTGCCCTAATCAGATTATTTAGTAACATTAGATACAATATAAAGGTATGTATTATGGACAATCATTCATCATTTGTAATTAAAAATGATCAAGTTGATTGATTCTTATAAATGTAGTGAATAAGGTCTCTGTACCCTTGAGTCAGTGGTGAGATGATGGCTCTCGAAATGAACACTGCACAGACGAGAATTGTTGTTGGGGGCCCAGTTCTGTCTCCTCACGCTGATGACCCACTTGTCCAGCCTGTCTGGATCACCTAGAGGGAAACTTTAAAATGACACATATAGGTGCTCAGCAACTTATAGATCAGAGGTCACAAACATTTTTAATACTAAGAGCTATTTGAGGATATGGAGTAATAAAGGGCTTTGCTTGATAAAAAGTTCATAAATAACAAAATTACACAGTTCACCTTTAACAATAATACCAACAATGAATATAATAAGAAATATATGTTATTTTTGAACATGATTAACTATTTCTGTAATCAGTATCGCCAATACAATACAGATCACACATTCTCTGAATTAGAAGCTTGCTTTTTGCAGTAAGCTATTAATTTATTAATTTAAGTTACTCTTGACACTGTATATAAATATTATTAAATGAAAGATAATACAGAACATTATGTATATTCTATATCCAATGCTTTTATTTCACTTAATGTTACAGTGACATAACGTCTCAATAAGCGCCAAAATCCAGGTAAAATATATTTTATACAGTCTATGGGTAAAATAGTACTACGGTTTACTCACCGAAAAAACTGCAACACAGAATCCTTAGTAGATCGGTTAGAACAATTGACAGCACAACAACACGGCATATTGCCAGAAAAAAACACCCGAAAATAGACTAACAAACACGGACACCGCAGCGCCTGTCAAATGCTCGATGTAGCCGCGGACCTCTGGGTGTAGCCTAGCCTAGCCTAGCCTAACCAGCCAGCCGATGCTTTAGCATAGAGCTAACTGCTGGCAACGGTCTATGAACCTGTCACTCAACGTAGCCACGCCCTAATTTATGCCAGAATTTTAAGCCTAAATAACACTTAAACAAAAAAAATACAAAAAAATTCACCCCCCCCAGAGTGTTCACTGAGGTGGAAACTATCGGTAAAGACCAAAAAAGTCAAAGGCACCAGGCTTTAAATATGTTTTTTTAAGCTGTAAAGTCGGCTATTTTAACATGGGGCTCAATGGGAAATTGCTCACTGCTGGCACCAGCCCCCAGAGGCCGCGGGGGGAACTGCAGCTTTTTGAATGCGGAAGTGATCCTCACTCGGAGAACCCTCAACTCCCCCCTTGGTTCAGAGCAGGACACTGAACAAGCATCTGAAATTTGGAAAAGCTCAGAGCATGTGGAGTCAAGTTATGAGGGTTTGAAATTTCATGGCGAAGCATCGAAATTCGCCGCGTCACCACGGCAAGCAGGAATGACGGGCGAAAAAGCTTTTGATAACTTTTCATCTCCAATGTCTCAAGATGATTCTGTGTGAATTTGAAGTGGATGGGAAGAAAACTCTAGGAGTAGTGCATTCAAATATGATGCCACAATTTGCATTAAAATCAATACTTTGATTCAAAATGGCCGACTTCCTGTTGGAGTGACGTCATGGGCCCCACTGACTTTTTTGTGCGTCTTGACATGATGAACATGTGTACCAAGTTTCGTTTCTCTATGTCAATCTGTCGCGACGGGATCGATGTTCTTAATTTTGCAGGTGGCGCTAGAGAGCCATTTTAGCACGCCCATTTATGCAAACCATAAAATATCAAATTTTTCGCCGGGTCTGGCTTGCGTTGCAACTTTGGTGACTTTTAAGGCACATTCAGGGGGGCAAAAAGGCCGTTACTTTGTCAGAAGAAAAATAAAGGGGAAAAATAATAATCATGGCAAAAACAATAGGCCTTCGCGCTGGTCAGCGCTCGGGCCCTGATAATAATTAAAGCTGCAAGCAGCGATGAACGGGCCCTCGCGCCCCCACGCATGTCGGGCTGTGTCTCAGTCAGAGAATGTAGCATCACCAAGATCTTATGCCTCAGCTGAGTCAATTTCAGGTGTAAAAATACTTAAGATTATGGGAGTAATTAGTGAACGAATGAAGCAAGTGACTTCCTGTTGCCACTAGGTGGCGCTATGACTGTCACTAAATATGAGACTGTACATGTGTTCAGACCAGGACGCTGAACAAGCATATTAAATTTGGAAAAGCTCAGACCATGTGGAGTCATGTTATGAGGGTTTGAAATTTCATGGCGAAGCATCGAAATTCGCCGCATCACCGCGGCAAGCAGGAATGATGGGCGAAAAAGCTTTTGATAACTTTTCATCTCCAATGTCTCAAGATGACTCTGTGTGAATTTGAAGTGGATGGGATGAAAACTCTAGGACTAGTTGGTTAAAGTACGAGGAGTGGAAAACGCCAAAATCGCACATATTTTTCAAAATGGCCGATTTCCTGTTGGAGTGACGTCTTGGGCCCCACTGACTTTTTTGTGCGTCTGGACATGATACATATATATACCAAATTTCGTTCATGTACGTCAATCTCTCACATTTTTATATTCAATAGGGGGCGCTATTGAGCCATTTTGCCACGCCCATTTCTGCAAACCATAAAATATCAAAATTTTCGCCGGGTCTGGCTTGCGTGTAAACTTTGGTGACTTTTCGAGCACGTTTAGGGGGGCAAAAAGGCCGTCGTTGTGCAAGAAAAAGAAAAATTAAAACTGCAAGCAGTGATGAACGGGCCCTCGCGCCCCCACGCATGTCGGGCTGTGTCTCGGTCGG
This sequence comes from Scomber japonicus, assembly GCF_027409825.1. Lineage (NCBI taxonomy): Eukaryota > Metazoa > Chordata > Actinopteri > Scombriformes > Scombridae > Scomber > Scomber japonicus. Next base: position 37,575,341 of record NC_070586.1, on the reverse strand, counting down.
AGAATGTAGCATCACCAAGGTCTTATGTCTCAGCTTTGTCAATTTCAGGTGTAATAAATACTTATGATTATGGGAGTAATTAGTGAAAGAATGAAGCAAGTGACTTCCTGTTGCCAGTAGGTGGCGCTATGACTGTCACTAAATATGAGACTGTACATGTGTTCAGACCAGGACACTGAACAAGCATATTAAATTTGGAAAAGCTCAGACCATGTGGACTCAAGTTATGAGGCTTTGAAATTTCATGGCGAGACATCGAAATTCGCCATGTCACCATGGCAACCAGGAATGACACACGAAAAAGCTTTTGATAACTTGTCATCTCCAATGTCTCAAGATGACTCTGTGTGAATTTGAAGTTGATGGGATGAAATCTGTAGGACTAGTTCGTTCAAATATGATGCATGGAAATGACCAAAAAATGCAACAAAATTGAGCATTTTTCCCAAGATGGCCGACTTCCTGTTGGACTTAGGGTATGGGTCCAAATGGCGTTTTTGTGCGTCTGGAGATGATACATAAACCTACCGAATTTCATTCTTCTATGTCAATCGGGAAGGCTGAGGTTCAATTTTGAAATATTCAAGGGGGCGCTATTGAGCCGTTTAGTCACGCCCATCCCATTGAAGTATATAGGATGTTAAATGACCCCACTCCAGATGAGTATGTTGAGTTTCGTTACCGTAAAGGCATCCTTTGCCTCTGAAAACTGTAATCGTATTTTCATGGCGTTGAATGCGTTGTCATGGCAACAGTATTTGATGATTGGTCATGAGTTGCAGAATGTAGTATCACCAAGGTCTCATGTCTCAGCTGAGTTAATTTCAGGTATAAATACTTAAGATTATGGGAGTAATTAATGAACGAATTACGCAAGTCACTTCCTGTCGCCACTAGGTGGCGCTATGACTGTCACTAAATATGAGACTGTACATGTGTTCAGACCAGGACACTGAACAAGCATATGAAATTTGGAAAAGCTCAGACCATGTGGAGTCAAGTTATGAGGGTTTGAAATTTCATGGCGAAGCATCGAAATTCGCCACGTCACCACGGCAACCAGGAATGACGGACAAAAAAGCTTTTGATAACTTCTCATCTCCAATATCTCAAGATGACTCTGTGTGAACTTGAAGTGGATGGGATGAAATCTCTAGGACTAGTTCGCTCAAATATGATGCCACAATCGGCATTAAAATCAATATTTTGATTCAAAATGGCCGACTTCCTGTTGGAGTGACGTCATGGGCCCCACAGACTTTTTTGTGCGTCTTGACATGATAAACATGTGTACCGAGTTTCATTCCTCTATGTCAATCTGTGGCGAGGCGCTCGATTTTATTGATTTTGCAGGGGGCGCTAGAGAGCCATTTTGCCACGCCCATTTATGCAAACCATAAAATATCAAATTTTTCGCCGGGTCTGGCATGTGTGCAAACTTTGGTGACTTTTAAGGCACGTTCAGGGGGGCAAAAAGGCAGTTAGTTCGAAAAAGTAGGTTTTCCAGTTTTTGCGATTTTGCGCAAAAATTTTCTAGGCGGAAGTGGGCGTGGCCAATGGCAAAGTGATTCAGCTCTATTCAGGGAATCTGGGGATATACGGTTTTTGAATGTGCGACATACGGTGTGAGAGTTATAGGCCAAAACGCGTTTTCCTTACTTATAGCGCCCCCTGCAGGTGGACATATGTAGTTTTTTGCGTCTGAGGTACGTGCAGGGACTCTGGACCAACCCTCCAAATTGCACCGCCCTCCCTTGCGCGGTGTAGCCTGCAGCACCAGTTTTATCAACGGAAGAATAAAAATAAAAATCAACACAAAAACAATAGGGTTCCTAGAACCGCTGGTACTAGGAAACGCGTCTGCTTGCATACGCGTTTCCTCGTCCCCTCGGGCTTGGCCCCCTAACTAGAACTGTTCGTACCGAACAGTTATCAACGGGGGCCAAGCCATCCCGCGCGATTCGTCCCCCGCGCGACTTGCCCCGCGAAGCCCACGCAATATTGCCTACAAGGACGACGGGGCTCTGGGCGTGCGTCAGGACACAGACCAATGTCTGAGCCTCAGTATTCACTGTAATGGGAAGTGCGAAAGGCCGAATGTGTGGCGATTTGGATTTGTCGTAATAAGTCCCGCCCACTTTCACCGATTGTTACGTAATTTTGCAGCTGGCCTCTGGAGTAATGTCTCATCATGCTCACCAAATTATGTGTGAATGCGATCATCTTTTAGGAAACTTGATATTTGTGGGTTTATAACGCCCCCTGTTGATTGATTTGCACCATATTTGGCACAGAGCCTCTGGATGACTTCCTGAACAAGTGACTTAAGTTTGAAGTTAAAAGCATTTACTTTGACCAAAATATGAAACAATGTGTTTTTTTAAGCTAGCAAAAAAGATTGTTTGGCTATAAATAGAGCATTTTTTGGAGTGCCAAAATTCTTTTGATAACTTTTCACCAGACTCATCTGGAGATTATATGTGCAAGGTTTCATGCAGATAGCTCTTAAACTGTAGGAGAAGTTCAAAAAAGTAGGTTTTGCATATGCGGTGACTTATCAAAGGAAATCTGCAGCAGAAGTGGGCGGGGCCTATGTCAGAAAATCCAGCTCTATTCAGGGAATACATGGATATGATGTATATGAATGTGTCATTTAAAATGTGGAAGTTACAGGCCAAAACGCGTTTGTATCAGTTATAGCGCCACCTAGTGGTTTAGATGTGCTATTTTTGTTTTGGAATATCTGTGTCCTATTCTATATCTACCCTATAAATTTCACAACCCTCATCATAAGAGTTCAGCTAAAATAAATGCTTGTTGTTTATGTACTTATAAGCCACGCCCACATTGACCAGTCATGACCACCTTCAATATATGGCCTCAGGAATGGGTCTGCATCATACCTACCGAATTTGGCAAAAATCTGTAAAGCCGTTCAAGAGATATAAATTTCCTAGATTTGTAGCGCCCCCTAGTGGTCAACATTCGCAAAATTTGGCTCATACCCTCACAGTCACATGCCAACCAAGGATCTGACATTTGGTGTTAATAGCATTTAGTTTGACCGAGATATCCAACATTTAGCATTTTCATAACTAGCTACAGAAATTGGTTTGTTAATAATTTGCGCCTACCTTGGCCGAGCAAAATTCTTTTGATAACTTAAGATCAGGTTGAGCTGAACGTGCCAAGTTTCACGTAGATCGGACAAAATCTCGAGGAGGAGTTCGAAAAAGTAGGTTTTCCAGTTTTTGCGATTTTGCGAAAAAACTTTCTAGGCGGAAGTGGGCGTGGCCAATTGCAAAGTGATTCAGCTCTATTCAGGGAATCTGGGGATATAAGGTTTTTGAATGTGCGACATACGGTGTGAGAGTTATAGGCCAAAACGCGTTGTCCTCACTTATAGCGCCCCCTGCAGGCGGACATATGTAGTTTTTGCGTCTGAGGTACGTGCAGGGGTCTGGACAACCCTCCAAATTGCGCCGCCCTCCCTTGCACGGTTTAGCCTGCAGCACCAGTTTTATCAACGGAAAAATAAAAATAAAGTATAATAAAAACCAACACAAAAACAATAGGGTTCCTAGCACCGCTGGTACTAGGAAACGCGTCTGCTTGCATACGCGTTTCCTCGTCCCCTCGGGCTTGGCCCCCTAATAAAAATCAACACAAAAACAATAGGGTTCCTAGCACCGCTGGTATTAGGAAACGCGTCTGCTTGCATACGCGTTTCCTCGTCCCCTCGGGCTTGGCCCCCTAAAAACCAGCACAAAAACAATAGGGTTCCTAGCACCGCTGGTACTAGGAAACGCGTCTGCTTGCATACGCGTTTCCTCGTCCCCTCGGGCTTGGCCCCCTAATAAAAATGTACTGTTGTACTGTGGTCATTGTGGCTGTCAAGGCATTTATGGCATTTAAATCAGGTTGTAGTGGAACATAGCGTGGTACAGTTAAAATATTGGTTGGATTTCAGAAATCACAATTCTGTCTGGAGTATTAATTTATTTTGCTTTCAGTAAACTGTGATCATCCTGGTGCTGGTCACAACAGGAATGACTGAAAATGAAGGTGCTCTTTGCTGTCTGGGGAGGGTTGTAAGCTGTTAGAGGTCCATAGGTGGTGCTTCTCAATTCTCTTAATTGATGTCTCCTTGCTCCTCAATCCTTGTGTGAACCAGAAGTTGATCCCAAACGCCATTTTGAAGTATGTCCCAATTTTTTAATTTCAGCTCTGAGGAGCAAGAAGCAAGGAGCGAGGACGGATCTCTGAGGAGCTATGAGCGAGGAAATATGAGAGCAGCCTCCGCAGAAGTCTTTTACCGGCCGACACACCCCTTCATTTATTGATTTGCCGCTGCAGCTGATTGGACATATTTGATACATCACTGCAGTTTGACATGGAGGCAGATTACAGAATAATCTGCAAGTGTGTCATTTATATTTTCTGATTCACCATCTAGTTAAAAATCTGTTAATGGTCACGTGATGTTGTCACCCTGAGCACTCAGCGGTTGCTGAGCTCCCGCTGCTACTGAGCTATATTTGACTATTTACTTAATTTTTAAAAAAAGGTTACATTCTTAAAAGTTTGCTTAACAACATCCAGACATCATGCCACATTGGACAATATTACAACATGACTGGAGTCAAACACGCATCACTGAAGCTGAGAGCTGTGTATCGGAAGTGGAGGATAACATGTCGGCCATGGAGTCCAGGTTGAAGGGCTTGGAGACCAAAGTATGCGTCGGAGAGGAGCATTGATATTGAGGGACGTAGCCACAGAGACAACATTTTAATCTACAACCTCCAAGATAACGTGGAGGGCCAACAGACGGTTACGTTTTTTGAGAACTGGCTACCCACACTGCTGAGCCTGGAGACCAAGCTGGGTGTCATTAACATTGACCATGCCCACAAGACCTTCGGCACGCCAAAGCCTGACTGGCCCCGCACAGTGATCATCAGACCCAGTCTACCTCAAAGCAGCTGCCTTGGATCCAGCCTTTTCTCTGTTGTGGGTGGAGCCCCATGTGCTGGTCAAACATGACATCAAGGCAGGGGTGGCACAACGAGTTAAAGGTAAATATTATTGACCACTTTTTTCCTCATAATCTAATCTAATTGACTGCAACATTAATTACATGTTTCAGTCTAACACTGTATCACCAACACCGATGGTAATAAGGGCTTGTTTGTTTCTGCTGTTGTTGTTACATGTTTTGCCAGAATTGATCCTACAAGATGCTGCAGAGACTGAGCAACCTGTGCCTCTGGTTGATGAAGAAGAGCAAGAGGACCTTAGAGAAGGAGAAGGGCTGTTTGCTGCATACCATAAGAGGCAGAAGAAGGATGTTGGGACCACTCAAGCACGACAGCTAAGTCACTACCTTGACACAGCCGAAGGACAGAGCGCCCTTTTGTTCTGGGCATTGAACACGAAGACTCTTCCTTCACTCTTCCAAGTGGCCATCAGAGTCTTGGCAGTGCCTGCCTCCAGTGCTACAGTGGAGCAAGTTTTCAGCCATGGTGGAGTCATACTACATCCCCATCATGCACAAATGACTGACAGACTTTTGGCCAATTTGATCTTTTGCAAATGCAATGCAGCATGGGGCCCTGACATAGAAAAAGCACAACCCTGTTCATTGTTATTCTGTAAATACAAGACAGGACAGAGACTGCTGTGGAACTAATTATAGTGCAATATGCTATGAAAATACAATGTCAGCACTTTTTGTGCAAATAATTACATTTGCATTTGCTTTTTGCAAATGCGTTTGAAGAATGTTCTTGCAAAAAAAATGTTGATGAATAAATACAGATATTAAAAGCATACATGATCTGTGCAAATATTATTACTCTGTTGTTAAAAGGACTAGAAAGGAATCAAAACTCAAACTGTAGGATTTGGGACTTGACTTGAGACTTGTCGGTCTTGACTTGGGACTTTCCTGTCTTGACTTGGGACTTGACTCAGGACTTGAGGGCAAAGACTTGATACTTACTTGTGACTTGCAAAACAATGACTTGGTCCTACCTCTGCTAGGTTCTGATGCTTGGTCATGATGTGGGTCATGATTTTTTTTCCATGATGTCAGCAACTCCAGCACCTGGAAAACAGCAAGTCACTGCAGACTTTCTTATTACATCTCTCACAATTGAGTCCCCAATAACTATTGTGTTTGGAGGTGGAGAGGGCGATGAGGAAAACATAATCTGTTGGCAGATTGGATGGAGAAGTAGGGGGGGGGGGGTTTATTGTTTTTTTTTAAAGTGCAGTCTCTTGGGGGGTGCCCTTTGCCTGACAGGGTAATGCCTCTGGGGCTGTGAAGTAGCTTCAACGGCAGCAGTTGACGTGTCAGGGACAAGGGTTTCTGTTGCTTTTGTCATGTCAGTGGTATTGGTGCGGTTATCACTGAGGGGCGTGGTTGGAGATGGCGAGCAGTTCTTTGGCTGTGCATCCAGGATCTGATCCACATGATGCCCCCAGGTACCCTTTCCAATATCCACAGTGTACATCAGTGGTCCGGTTCTTGTGGCTGTCCTACCAGGAGTCCACTTGTCTCTTCGGTAGTCACGTGCCAGGACTTCTTGTCTAATCTCAAAGTTCCTAGCACACTTTGTTGGCAAGTGGCTGAACTGTCTGTTCTGTACATCTCTTCGCAGATCTGGTTTCAGAAGAGATGATTAACAGCATTGCTGGTGTTTGGTTTGTCGTTGCATGAGTAGAGTTTCGATAGACAAAGAGGAAATTGCCCAACTTGTGCTGCACCTTTCCCATGGCTTTAATGGACTTCTTGAAAGTTTGGACAAACCGTTTACTTAGCCCGTTCATTGCTGGGTGATGAGGCGCTGATTTGAAGTGCTTGATGCCATTTTTCTTCATGAATTGACTGAATTGCGGCCTTTAATGACAAAATTTTAACTATTAACTATTAGGGACAAAATCAATCACCTCCTGCCTTCAATAAGCACTGATTTATCCTCTAACACAGGATACTTAGAAATCTCTGTTAAACCTGATACTTTAGACTTTTTTTCTACAGTCGACCTTATAGAATTAACTTCAATGATTACTTCATCCATACCATCAACTTGTCTCTTAGACCCGATTCCAACTAGGTTGCTCAAGGAAGTATTCCCCTCAGTTAGCACTTCCTTATTAGATATGATTAGTCTGTCTTTGGTGACAGTCCTTTAAGGTAGCTGTAATTAAACCACTTCTTAAAAAGCCTACTCTTGATTCAGATGTTCTAGCCAACTATAGACCGATATCGAACCTTCCTTTTCTCTCCAAGATCCTTGAAAAAGCAGTTGCTAATCAGCTGTGTAACTTTCTATATAGTAACAGTTTATTTGAGAATTTTCAGTCTGGATTTAGAGCTCATCATAGTACAGAGACTGCACTGGTGAAAGTTACAAATTACCTTTTAACTTCATCAGACTATGGACTTCTCTCTGTCCTTGTTCTGTTAGATCTTAGTGCTGCCTTTGACACTATTGATCATCAAATCCTGTTGCAGAGACTTGAACATTTAATTGGTATTAAAGGAACAGCATTGAAATGGTTTAAATCATATTTATCTGATAGACTTCAGTTTGTAAATGTTAATGATAAATCTTCCATGCAAACAAAAGTCAGATGATACTCAATTATATCTATCAATAAAGCCAAATGAAATTACTCAATTAACTAAACTACAAACATGCATTAAGGAGATAAAGGCCTGGATGACCTGTAACTTCCTGTTATTAAACTCTTCCTGTTATTAAAAACTGAAGTTATTGTGCTTGGCCCTAAACACCTTAGAAATTCATTATCAAATGACATAACTACTCTGGATGGCATTACTCTGGCCTCCAGCACCACTGTAAGGAACCTAGGAGTTATATTTGATCAGGATCTGTCCTTTAATTCCCATATAAAACAAATTTCAAGGACTGCCTTCTTTCATCTGCGTAATATTGCAAAAATTGCAATATTGCAAAATGCTGAAAAACTTGTCCATGCATTTGTTACTTACTAGACTGGACTACTGTAATTCATTATTATCAGGCTGTCCTAACAAGTCTCTAAAGACTCTCCAGCTGGTCCAGAATGCAGCTGCTCGTGTTCTGACGAAAACAAGAAAGAGACATCATATTACTCCCATCTTGGCTTCACTGCATTGGCTTCCCGTAAAATTCAGAATAGAATTCAAAATCCTTCTCCTCACCTTCAAAGCTCTCAATGGTCAGGCTCCATCATATCTTAAAGAGCTTAGTACCTTATATACCTACTAGAACACTGCACTCCCAGCATGCAGGTCTACTTGTGGTTCCTAGTATCTCTAAAAGTAGAATGGGAGGCAGAGCCTTCAGCTATCAGGCTCCTCTCCTGTGGAACCATCTTCCAGATTTGGTCCAGGGGGCAGATACACTCTCTACATTTAAGAGTAGGCTTAAAACTTTCCTTTTTGATAAAGCTTATAGTTAAGGCTCTTAGAGCTCTTAGCTTATGCTGCTATAGACTTACACTGCCGGGGGACTCCCACGATGCACTGAGCTCCTCTCTCCTCCTCCCTCTCTCTCTCTCTATCCATCCAGTTTATGTTGCTATAGACTTACACTGCCGGGGGACTCCCACGATGCACTGAGCTCCTCTCTCCTCCTCCCTCTCTCTCTCTCTCTATCCATCCATCTATATCCATTAACAATCATGTTCTATTAATTGCATTCAATAACCTAAACTTCTTCCCCGGAATTGTCTGTGTTTTCTCGTCTCACAGGTAATCTGGGCCTGTAGACGTCCGGATGACAGATTCCAGTCCCGTACCTTCTAGCTTCATTGTTGATTTTCATTGTGCTCCTCTCCTCTATCCTTCCTTTCTCTCCTCTCAACCCCAACCGGTTGAGGCAGATGGCCGCCCACTCTGAGGTTTCTTCCTGTTAAGAGGGAGTTTTTTCTTGCCACTGTTGCTCATGTGGGAATGTTGGGTCTCTTTAAAGTTAAAACCTGAAGAGTTTGGTTTAGAACCTGCTCTATGTGTAAAGTGCCTTGAGATAACTTTGTTGTGATTTGGCGCTATACAAATAAAGATTGATTGATTGATTGATGCCAAAACACAAATCACAGAACAGAAAAAAATAAGGAACCAGAAGGAGGGCAAGGAACACCAGATCTGACAGGATGAGAGACAGTTTGCATTAAGAGGAATTAGTTCAAGGAACTCAGGGTTTCCTGCAGGAAAAAACTTTGGCCAAGGGGGGGGGGGGGGGTGAGTGTGGGGGGGTTCAACCCGAGAACGGTTCTCGGCAACCATTCTTGGCAAAAAAAGGATAAATTCCTTAATTAATTAGATTATTCAATTATTATTTTTGCCCTCAAAATTAAAAGAGGAGTTGCTTAATCAATTATTATTTTTGGCTCTCAAAATATGAAAGAAGTTGCTTAACAACAAACCCACAAACATGATGATGGAAAACACAAAGTGTTTATTTTTGGGGTCATGGCCTAATAAGTTTGGCACACAAAGCAAACACAAAATTCAGAAAACAGAAAACTACTGCTTCCACCCTTTTCTGGTCTAGCATGCTATGACTTTTCTCTTTTCAATTATTCATACTTTTCTGCAATATTCAACTATTTCTGATTTTTTTGTCCCATAGAGAATGCATTGGAACAGTCTTCAAAATCTTCAAATCTTCTTATTTCTTTGAGCCTCTAAAGCTTTAGCATACTTTCTGCTAGAGACTTCATTCAAATTCTAAACTGTGTTCCTCTGTGACTCAGCTTATTGATATCTTCAACAGTTTATGATATTTGGCAGTTTTAAAATCACTAACATTTTTGACAAAATCCAGCTTTATAATGGTGTGACAGCTGTCAAGTGAAGCTACGTGAGCTTGAGTCCAGATGACAGGCAGTGCACCCATTGGTCTTTATTTATTTATTTATTTTGTTTTAATACCTAATGTTCTTTTTTTTCTTTTATAGACAATGTTAAACAAAATTTTGATTAGTGTGTGTGTGTGTGTGTGTGTGTGTGTGTGTGTGTGTGTGTGTGTGTGTGTGTGTGTGTGTATGTGTGTGTGTGTCACTTTATTAATGAATTGGCGAACCAAAAAAAAAAAAAAACGGCAGTGAGAGGCGCGACGCAAGTCGCACTGTCTGGTCAAAACAAAAGCACCGGGTCTATTACGAATAAAGTTTACCAGAATCTCTACTGACTATAAATAATTACAGACCGACATAAAAGCGAGCGGAGGAAAACTTAACTAGTATTGAAGTGAGACGAGACGTGAGCTGTCAAACGTGAGTGATTGACAGAACTGGTAGTGTGTGTATAAGTGTGTGAAAGAGAGAGAGAGAGGTGGCGCAGAATGCAATGCAGGCAAACAGCGCAGCACTAGAGAATCAACATTAATTCATTATAACACAAATCTATCTATGTGTGATGGTGTCGTTTGCATGCATTGTGTTTTTTTTTTTGTTTTTTTGCCCGACATTGTAGCCCGGGCGCTCGAGATTTCAGGCAGGGCGGGGCGCCTGGCCAAATAAGGTCTGCAGGAAACCCTGGAACTTATTTCATTCAATTGTTAAAGTTCGTGTAAAGTAAGAATAAATATGTGTTCTGAGTTTGACATGCCACAGAAAAGTGTGTTGTTAACCACCCTGCCAAATTTGAATGATTAAAAAAAATGTATGAAATTATGCTTCAGTTGTCAAGTGGGAGTGCCCGTCGAGTCGGCTGAAACCCCACCCCCTACCAAGTGTCACCTGTCAATCAAAGTCACCACCTCTATCCGAAACATGGACGCTACATCTGAGAGCTTTCTGCTGCTAGCTCGGTTAAGTGTAGACTAGTAGTAGTAGTAGTAGTAGTAGTTGTAGTAGTAGTGTGTACTGAATGTATTTATACTTCTACAGCAGCACTAAATCCTGAACACAGAAATGTTGAAACACAGTTTGTGAAGCCTAGCTCCACAATTCAAATCTAAATGGTTGAAATGCTTCTTACACCTTTTTTAGAAATACATTTATGACCTATTTAATGTGTTTAGAAGAAAATTTCTAAACACATTTTTCACTTTACACACTCGTTAAGGTGATTTGTAATTTCTTGTGCCTTTTGTAATTATTGAGTACAATTCAATCAGAACCAGATTTTATTTAACTGAATATAGTTAGGCTAAGAATATTTTAATTAATCTAATTAATTAGGCTAAGAATATAATTTGTAGGCACTGATGATGCAAGAGAAAACAGTAATGAAACTAACAGTATGGGCCGTCCACACTGAGAACAATAACTATAACTATAATCACAATGATGTGAACATCCACACTTATAAATGATAACATCCTGTAAACATTGGTGTCCAGTAAGCGCTGCACACTCCAGCTGTGTCTGCAGCCAATTATTACTGTGACTGCTGTAGTATGTGTAACGTGAGGGTTCGATAGGTGGTATTTGGACACTCTTCATGAGAGTAGACAGCAGGATTGGAGACATATGACTTTTAGGCAGAACTTTACTGTAGCTCTCGGCATGAGAATACAACAACAACCCCACTTCCTTGTCTCTCAACCCCCAGGTGACTAACCCCACCAATCAGAGGCCAGGAACAACAAGACCTAGACAAATGTAACTAATGAGGTAAAACCACAGAAATAGATTCAAGAGACTATCTTAACTGTTTCAAAAGATGCTGGTGTAACTATCTGAATCTGTAAATATGTAAATACTAAATCACAAATATATAACTATTTAACTGCATAAACATTGTAAATATATTGCTGGTAAATTAACTCAAATTAAATCTTACATATGTACGGAGAATGAAAGAGTTCAGAGGTGGGTGCTGATTCAGTGTGTTGATTAGAAGTATTTCCGACACTAGTTGCTAATTAATAAATAAGTTCATGATTTTGTGTGTGTGTGTGTGTGTGTGTGTGTGTGTGTGTGTGTGTGTGTGTGTGTGTGTGTGTGTGTGTGTGTGTGTGTGTGTGTGTGTGTGTGTGTTTCTTCAGAGGTAAGGTAAACCCATAAGGAAAAGTGAATAATTTCACAAATTACATGTTTTAATAAGGCATACGAACAAATACAGATAAGAAGTTTTATAGGTCAAACGTGAGCATGCATAGTTTAAGCACAGATTTGTGCCTATCCACTGTACGCACCTCTCAAACCATGATCATGAAATCCATGGAACTAGATGAGGAAGAGAAATTAAAAGACCCTCCTTATGTCTAGTGTAGAGCAGGTATTCATTGATTTAGTATCAAGGTTATTATTTTTAAAATAGTAAAATACTTTTTCTGTAGCTGCCACAATGGTAACTGCACTCTATTTAAATTCTGCTCTATTTGTTGTCAATTCAGTCTGCAGGGTGTAGCCACAGGGAATGTAGAGGGCAGCTCATCTTTGGGGATAGCAGACCTCATCTTCATCTCTACTTCTAAATAAGTCAGCCTTGGCTCGACTGTTTAGCCCACTCTTTAAGTCTGAGGAGAGGCACACACCTGCTTTGCCCCAGCTCATGAATGAAGAAATGGCTTCATACATGGCAAATGAAATGCATCTCTCTAGATTGCAACCCACTTGTGTGGTGGAAGACTCACAAGCCAAAGTATGCTTATTTTATCAAGATGTTGTGAACAGCTACCTTTATCTTCAAAGAGAGGGTTTTTTCAATCGCTAGGGACATTGTTAGTGCTAAAGGGGTTATCCTCTGCCAGGCACTGTGGACAAAGTCATTTTTCTGAAAAAAAAAAGAAGTAAAACTTGGAAAGAGTCTTCCTTGACTTTACTTGAATTATATACTATAAAAGCTGAAATTACACATTACTGGCTCTAATGGTTAACTTAATTAAATATGCTGCACTTGTCTTAATTTTTTTATTTCATTTATTTTCTGAGCATTATTGACATTTGTGCTACTTATATTTGTTACTGCATTTACTTATTGATAAGCCAGATTTTGGTTGTTTGAACTACTACAGTAATATGTGTAGCCAATGAGCCACTATGTTTAATTTTCATAATAAATAGCAAAAAAAATATTTTCTCAATTTCTTTTGTACCATGGTTCATACTACAATCCCTGAAATGTGTGTGCTGTTACATCCCTATTAAATACTGAAATATTTTGACAGTCTAAAGCTCATAAATGCTGCACAATGTTCACTCAGGAAAAATGGAACTAGGAAAAATATATGGTTAATTAGCTGCCTAATGCTCCACTACCCATTAACTGTGTATGTGTGTGTATGTATGTATGTATGTATGTATGTATGTGTGTGTGTGTGTGTATGTGTGTGTTAGTAGTAGTAGTAGTAGTAGTAGTAGTAGTATCATCAAAATTCTAACCTGTACAGCTTAAAATTCCATTGCAAAAATACATTGTCATGTGTCTTCTCTGGGGCCTCTGCTCTGCCCTCAAGAGTGACATTCAGTCATTCATGTTAGCACATGAATGAGGGTTTTTAAAAAAAAAAAAAATCTCATTCTCAAGGCCATTTGCTTTTAATCATCCTCATATTATTATCATATTAGTAAAATATTTTCTCCAGTGCAATGGCAGCAGTGATTGCTCTATCATAGCCAGCTGATAGCCAGCTGTACATGCTTCAGGGCTGATATGGCTGGCAAGATGCAGTCTCACTGAAATGATAATAGCTTTAACCATGAGACAGGCTTTATTTTCACTACATGGTTCTATTAGGATCTCAAAAACACATTATGATCACTTATTCCCTTTTTCATGTCCCCACTTGCTTCATGTTCACAACAGTGACAGCTCAATCTCTGTGTGTTTTGTTTGTTTTTCATATAGGAAAGCAATGGCAAGTGAAGCTGATTCATTCTGGAAGTTTAATTTAATTATCAAAAATAATTCATGAAAATCTATGACATGAACTACATTCTACATCAGTTTAAGTAGTTGTAGTATTATACCTTCACCAGATAATCTACTGTAGTGTCTCTCCACCATTAAATGTAATTACTGTAACACATTTTATTCTGACCTTCAATAGTTAGTGCTTTTTTCAAAAGATGTTAGTGCTTTTTTCAAAAAGCTACCTGTTATGCTACCAAATTGTTTATCCTTTTCTAGTCAAATCAAAGACAATTATGCCAACATTCTGTAACAGTTCTCCAGGAAACACTCCAAAAAAAAAATCACCTATAAACTGTGGTTCTCAAAACAATGGAGACAGACCTGTAAGACACAGTCACGACTGGAATAATAACAGCAGGTGATAACCAGCTACTGTGTAAAGTTGGCCTAAGACTGCCCTCTGCTGTAGCCAACATATCTGCTTGACACTGACAAACTATTTTCTATATACATTAATATTCATTCATATGAGGTTATTTATGTTTCACATGTCACATGATCCAAGCCAAAAATACATAAAGAGCCTAGACGTTTAATTTAGGATATTTTGTTTGATCTTTACCTTTTCTTTCAATCTGGCTTGAATTTTGCTTCTTTTTTTAAAATATTGGAATTAAATGAATTTTATATTTGAATTTTTGAACCCCTGTAATTTTTTGGCCTACTTTCAAACAGGGGAATTGGAATTAAATATATTCAGATACTCATTATGGCTATCGTCCAACATTGTAATAGTAATATAGTCTGTTAAAATAAATAAATGGTGCACAGTGAGTTGAGTTGGACATCTTGGTTTCCCATAACTAGACTGGAGATCATGAAGAACAGGCTTTGCCACCACAGAGAGAAGAAAAGAGGATCAGTGTGGAGAACTAAAACCCATGAAACTACCCTAGAATATCTGAGCTGTTCAGTTCAAACAATAACAGGCAGGGCAGTCTAAAAGCATAGCCAGAGCTCTAAACAGCTTGGGCAGCCTCAAGTGAAAGTATGAATTATGACAATAATAAACTAGGAGGGATTGTGGGAGGTGAAAGAGCAGAGTCAATTCATCATGCAGGGAGAGATACCACACCACTGATCTCTAAGGAGCCAAGGACCCTGATTTCACTGTCAAATCTATAGCTACTTAACAAATGTCATATTTATGTATTAAGAAATGCACTATGGGAACAATACCAATAATAAAACAGTAGTAGTAGTAGTAGTAGTAGTATCATTATTGTTATTATTTCTGGTGGAAAAAAGCTAGGGTTAGGCTTAGCTTGATACAAAAATGTTTAGTTGTCGTGGTTTGACATAACTACAATTGAATCCATTTGATTCCATTGACATTCAACAGTAAGAGAGTATTAACTATAAAGCTGTTTTCATTGTGTCAGTTACAGTGTTGTTGTTTCAGCCAATGCACATGTATGATGATGAAAATGTATCATTTTCTGCAAACATATGTCAAAGGGCCGGGTAATTGACCAGTCAGCTAATTGATATTCAACACTGAAGCCAACCGACATACATTCTCTGCTTCCTGAACTGACAGAGTAAACGCTATATCACTGGCAACCTCATTGATTATCCTTGTGTCTTTTTTTTTGTTTGTTCAAGATGTCTTTTAATGTAGAAGAGCAGGGTTTTATTCAAAGATCCAAGAAAGCACCTGCGTTTAATTTCTAGGCCTATAATTTTCCTCATTAGCTGAAAATTCAATTGGCCTGCATTGTATGGCTAAGATCTGGGTCAAACAAGTGTGCGCTCTGTCCCTGACCTCATTTTTGAAACCAGACAACTGGTTGAAGATAACTATCAAACACTTGTATCAAACAAACACTGATCTTGAGCTAAATGTTCCTTATCCTACAGTCTGCTGACCTGAACAACCAACTCATATCATACAAGCCAGTCAAGTACAACCTATCATCAACAACCTACTTGTGTGCTTGATCATTGTTAGTCAAGATATTAGGAATGTAAAAAGGTAAAAGGAGGAACATCAAACACAGGACATTCTGTCAATGAGTTCAGGATCTTTATCAGCAGCTAATGGCTGATGAGTCATATCAAAATAGGAACAAAATCAACTGAATGAACAGGAAACCATTGATGAAAGCAAGTTAGATGATTACTCTTCACCAAGAAATCTTATCTTGATACATTTTATACAATACTTTCAACATTACATTTAATTACACAGTTCAGTATCTAAAAGTTCCACAACTGGGACCCAAGGAAGTTAGTTAGCAAGTTGACTTTTATGGGGTTTTTTCCTGTCTTAATTTAAGAGCATGGTATATACATTTGAGAGCATTATTTATTGACTTCACATTCAGAATTTGTAATATTCTGAGATAAAAACGGATGCTAAACTTACGTAATTAAAAGGGAACATTATTAAAAATATAGACTAAAATATTCTTTAACCAACAGGTTGATTCTCCCCTGCACTGTTTAGGCCAGAGGCATTAAGTCCATACAAAGGATTAGAATGATAATGAGAATGGCTGCTCAAAACTCTCGCATTCAAATACCCTCTGCTTGTGCTCACACTCAGATATATTGCTGCTTGCACAGATTTCCTAAGCTCAAGCTCCAGCTCTTCTTCTCGTGCTCAGGTTGATCAGACCCTCCAGGATTTTGCGATGACAACTTTTAACACAAATTCAACTAATCCCCATGAATTCTGCACGATCTTGCAATCTTTACCAATCACTGCAGCTTTTCTGCAAATTTGACCAATCATTGTTATGCCATAAACTCACTTCCTTAGTTGTTAGTGATAATGTTCATATAGTTTATCACATAGTGACAGGTGTGCTGTATGCATGCCAATCTGATCTCTGTGTGTGTGTGTCAGTGGGGGCAAGACTATTGCAATTGATTCTACTTTGTTTATTATTGAGGTCGTACTGGGATGCATTATAATGGCTGGTGTTCCTAATATTTTGTCCACAGCTTTAACATATTAGGAACGTAAAGTAATGCATCCTAATACACCACTGTCGCCCACTATGACCTCAAGTAGAATTATCACCTTCCTGTATACAAACACTGAAAATGTAAAAACTTCATAAATGTATCTAGAGCAGAGCTGAATTAGATTGCAGCAGTGTTCCTAATGAAGTGGTTGGTGACTGCATTGTACAGTCTTACAAAATCATAATATGGGGAGTCAATTTTCAGTTGTTATCTGGAGCTAGTGTGTGAGAGGCAAGGAGGCAGGACTGAAGGAAAATACATTTATTGGAATGGAATAGAAATGGGATATTGAGCTGAGGAAGAGGCTGGTGAGGAGGTGGGCAGAGCAGGGTTCAGGTCTGAGGAGCAGGGCTAACCATACAGGATTAGAGGCTGGGAGGTTTCTGGAGCTGGTGTGACATCAGTTCTGCGTGAATGCCCTTGGAGAAAAAAAAAAAATTAATACAGACCCACAATTAGTCTTATGCCATTGTTACTGGATGACTGAGAACCATGACATGATGCCTAAAGTAAAAAGTGCCATATAAAACAATATGCAATGGTTGGAGGTGGTAGGACCCAGTTGTAGCACAGAACACCAGTGAGCAGTTTGAAAATGTCTTTATTTTAGTCCACAAGGTAACTGAACAGGTACATACAGAATGTGTAGGACAACAGGCAAGACAGAGTTGGCAGCAGGTAAGACTATGCCAGTAGCACTCACAGACATGAGGTTGACAAAGCTGGAAGTTCTGTGCTCTCCTGACAGGATCGAAGCTGGAGGACGCCACATAGCCACAGGCAAACAGGAACAGGCGATATTCGAGGTCAGGGACAGAAGGCTGGTGCGTTTACCAGGGAAGACACAAGGAGAAGACGTCAAAAACAAGGAAAACAGTCCGTGAATAAGTGCTGGAAGGTCTGGCATGAAGCAAATGCAAAATGTGACAATCTGGCCAAGAGTGAGAGGACAACAAGAGTATATATACAGGCTTGATTATAGATGGGGTACAGCTGAGAGTCCAGGTGATTTACTGGTGAACTGCAGCTGAGTGCCCAGGTGAACAGAGTTAACTGATGAGGTGGGTGTGGCTGATTAGCAGGAGTAGAACAGCGGTGTGGTGAATGGAAAGTTACCAGCAGCAGGAGAAGAGCAGAACAGACTGTGACATAATAAACAGTTCGACTGTATCAATTGTGTGGAGCAAATACAATTTGTGCCAGTTTTTGTTTGTTGTTTTTGGAAAGACCTGCTGACCTGAATCAGCAGATGAATAGTATTTAAATGATATTTAGAATACTCATGACTTCATAGCTCATAGTAATCTATTACCTTACTAGAACACTGTGCTCCCAGCACACAGGCCTACTTGTGGTACCTAGTACCTCTAAAAGTAGAATGGGAGGCAGAGCCTTCAGTTATCAGGTTCCTCTTCTGTGGAATCATCTACCAGATTCAGTCCAGGGAACAGACACCCTCTCTACATTTAAGAGTAGGCTTAAAACTTCCCTTTTTGATAAAGCTTATAGTTTGGGCTGGCCAGGCTTGTCCTGGACCAGCTCCTAGTTGTATGCTGCTATAGGCTTAGATTTCTGAGGGACTCCCATGATGCACTGAGCTTCTCTCTCCTCCTCCCTCTCTCTATCTATTTACATGTATGCACTATTAATGCATTCACTAACTTAACTTATTCCCTGTAGTGTTTGTGCTCTCTTGCCTCACAGGTAGATACAGAGGCCTGGGGCCATGGATGTTCAGGTCCTGATAGACAGTCATGCTGTTGCTGTTGTTATCATTATTAGTTATACTCCTGTTATTTTCAGTGTTGTTGTTGTTACTGTGCCTCTCTCTCCTCTCTCCCTTCGCTCCCTCAATATGATCTACACAATCCTCATGAGAGGGTAACAGTCAGGTTTAAAAACATCACAACCTATTCCTATAACTTATTCATTTAAATACTGTATATTGATACTCTCTCTCTGGGAGAGAGAGAAGTCCTCCATCAGCACTAATGGTTTAAGCTATGCCAAATCACAAATCCAGTAACATTCATACAGCTATGGACACATTCATTGGTAGTACAATTTACAAAGCTATGGGAGAGTGTGAAAACTCTGCAAAGTGAATATTATTTGCACAACTGTGACATGTTTTTGCATTTTTGGTTCAGTGAAGAAGCAAATAAAAGCTGAAGGGGTACATTACAACACACTGTTTAAAAGACACCAATATAGAGACTACATAACTAGACTTAAATGCAAAAGTGAGGTGTCCCATTAAAATAAGGGACACAAGTAGACTACAGATAAAGTCAAAGGTTAAGGTGGGGAATATATCCCCCTGACACAGACAGTGCAGCTCAGTCAGCACCATATGTCATTATATTATAAACTACATTAGACTTCATGTCTAGTTTGCCACATACAAATCTGTTGTATGTGACAGCTGTAAAAAAACTGTATGGGCAGTTTAATACATCTAAAACACGCAGTGAGTGAGGGAAGGCAACATGTGTCATAATATAGTGAAATGTGTTATTAATGCTCCACCTAGCACTGTGGTCAGGGAGATTTAATAGCATTGTAGAAAAAGAGCCTGCCCAGCTCAGCAAAACTAATTCCTGAAGTGAACGCCATCTTCATATTAACAAACTGCAGGAAGTCAAATCCAGCAGATTTCAACCCCTCATTTTTTGTAATATCTGCCAAGGCCTATGTCAAGTACAATAGGGCCTATATGACAAGTAGTGACAATCATTTTAAGCATGCAATGAAAGCTTTTAGTATATGAAACAACAATCTGACAGAATTAAACACCCCGATACCCCAAATCATTAAGATATGAGTCTAGCCTTTACACAAATTAAATATACTGTAGCCCTCAATAAGCAGATTGGATCTTAGCTGGTTTTGCTGCAACTATATTGCGGACATTAACATAGGCTAATGTGGGCTGTAGCCAAACATGAAAGGAAAACTTTCTTTCATTTAGAATTATACAATAATTTGACTTATCAAACTCTGCCAATACTAAATGGAATTTTGTCCTAAATTAATAGTTAGTGTGATTACACATGTATTATTATTACTGAAGCATTCACACTAATTTTGTTCTTCAAATCTTTATTAGTGTGAATGCTGAGAAGGCAGACTTTCACATACTTTCAGCTGAGACTTAATGCAAGCTTTACATGGCTCATAAGACTTTCAGCTATTAAATTCACATTCAGCTTTTTAATATTTTATTTAGATTATTGTGTATTGCACAGAATGTTCAGGCTTACAGTCCTTGATGTCAAGAGTGACTTCATGGACTGTTCCAGTGTGCTAATAACATTATAATGTACAGTCTCAGCTTTATGCAAATTAACTGTGATGGGCCACATAATTCAAGAAATTATATTAAGAGTTAATGAGGTGAATTAGACAGATAAACAGCTGCATTCAAGCGCAAATATAATTATATGCCTAAAGTAATATTATATATATACATTCACCACGTCATATGCATTAATATCAATAATATCAAACACATCAATGCAAACCCAAACTAATATGTTTGTCAGTTGGCAGCGGGGAATGCTCCATCTCTAGTTTGGTGTATATAACTACACAAGAATGAAGCTGCAATAAATAGTTTTTTTTCTGCAAAGCTTCTGTTCATCTCCAAACTAAATTATGTTAAATTACTGTCATTGCCTTCCAAAGGGACACATTTATGTCATTGTTTGTTTTCTATCAGAAGATCCACATCATTAACCAGTACCTTCCAAAAGAAAAGAAACTGCTGTCACAAAAACAAACTCATATCGCTGTTTACCACTGCAGGTTTGGCTACTTTTAGCCATTGTTGTGTTTAGGGAGCAGTCACGGTAGCAGAGAACTTAATTGGTGCTAAATATTTTGTCGAAATAACAATACGTCTATATGGGTATGATGTTTCTCTCAAACAACATTATATACCTGCATGCTCTTCAGTAAGCTACCACTGCCGCTGTGATCAGAATGAGCTTTACATGATTCATCAGTGATAACATCTCATGTCTCTGAAAACATATTTCCTTATTTTCCTTGGTTTCCTCAAGAAAAGTGAGGAAAACGCAAGTGTGGGAAATGTGGATGCAATTTAAGAGACTTGGGATGCACCCAAGGAGGGTTAAAAGGACAGAAAAGCATGGAGAGGCCGGCAGAAAAGGCTGCACCCTGACATTCTATGCCATTTCTTTACTCACACATACAGTAACAAAGACAGACACACACACACACACACACACACACACACACACACACACACACACACACACGATTGCCACTGCCTGTCACTTACAGAAAACTGCAGAAGTCCATTTGACAGTTATATAGTGCTTGCCATGACATCTCATTTATCCTCTGTAAAAATATTTCCTTTTTACTCAGCCTTCATTTCTGCAGGTTCTCCCCTCACCCACCCCTTGCCACTGGCATCCCTCCATCTCTCTAATTCTTCCATTTCTGTTATGTCAGATCTTAGTGGACGCCATGGGTCAGTGCCTCACTTTCTGAAGACACTCCACCATTCATAGGCAATCTGAGTGGGAATTTACATCTCATGGCAGCGTTTTCTCCTCCATTTGTTATAATGTCAGGTCACTCCACTGTTGCTAGCAGAAAGGGAAAGATAATGGCTTCAGCACACTCCCTCCCAATTTATTACACACTCACTGGCTCTGACCTTGTCTGCAACTTGGGATGCATTCAGATATTTTGTCAGACTGCACTACTTTAACTTGCCAGCTAGCTGGCTTGCTAACTGTAATGCAAATCCCAGCTGAAATCAAGGCCACCTCTGTCATCCCTTGGCACTAGAGCAATTTTAGCTTGCCCATGTTATTTCAGATGGGCATGGAGCTGTAAGACAACCAATAAGCCTAATTATTGAGGCCTGCTTTGGTTTAAGCAGGGTTCCTGCACATCTGGGACAATATGTAAAAAAAGGAAATAAAGGTACAATAGACAGAAATAAATCATCTATGTTAAAATACTATTTGCTTTTTGACAGATTGCTACTAGGGATGGGCATGATTAATCGATGATTGATAATTGTTCGTTAAAAATGTTGTCGATCACATTACATTTTTAACGATCAAACGCTGGTTTCAAATAGAAGTTGTGTTGCATAGTGTGAGTCTTGAAGCAATGCAGTGTGTAGCGGTTTAAGCAAATTTAATTCTTCAACCCCACAAAGGATACATGTTGAAACCATGACCCCAGAAAAGAAATGTTTCACAACACATTTTGTATAGATATGTAACACAAAAGGAACACAAAATGAATACTTAAATAAACGTGAATAATGCCAACCACACCACCATTTGAATTTCCACAAAAATTATATTAGAGCACACAAGCAAAACAAAAGGCAAGGCAAGGCAAGGCAAGGCAAGGCAAGGCAGTTTTATTTATATAGCACATTTCATACACAATGGCAACTCAATGTGCTTTACATAAAACAGAAAAAACATGTAATTTGAGAAACCTAAAACTATTAACCCCCCCCCCCCCCCCCCCCCATAATAAAAACAAAGTACAGAAAAATAGAAAGACATAAATAAAATGATTGCAGCATAAAATAATCATTAAAAGGACATATAGTGCAAATTAAAGAGTGCAAATGAAAGATTAAAATGTAAAGTGCTTTAAAAGACCTCAATCATAAGCACAGGATAAGAGAAATGTTTTTAACCTGGATTTAAAAGTGTTCACAGTTGGGGCTGATTTCAGTTCTGCTGGTAGTTTGTTCCAGTTGTGTGCAGCATAACAGCTAAAAGCTGCTTCACCATGTTTAGTTTGAACTCTGGGCTCAACTATCTGACCTGAGTCAGTAGATCTCAGAGCTCTACTGGGTTTATATTCTACTAACATGTCATTCATGTATTCTGGACCTAAACCATTCAGTGATTTGTAGACCAGTAGCAGAACTTTAAAATCTATTCTATAGCTGACTGGGAGCCAGTGTAAAGACTTTAGAACTGGAGTAATGTGCTCTGATCTCTTTGTTCTGGTTCAAAACTCTTCACAACTCAGTCCTGGTCCAAACAAAAGAATAAGGGTACAGGGTGCTCCGTTCCGGGTTTTCCCCGTTATCAGTTCAGTTCAAACAGTTCAGTTTATAAAGCAAAATAATCCACCTTGGGTTTTCCCGGAATCCCAAACAAAAATCAAAATAAGGAAGTAGCTCAGTTTAGCACAGTCCAGCCAGCCCCAAAAGCCCAGTCCAAAACAAAAGAAAAATATAAGCAAAAAACACACTTGGACACCCGGGTTCAGCCGACTCACAGTTTCGGTGTAAGTGTGGAAGTAGAGAGTGATATCCGGAGGTGTTTGGACGGCGGTGGCTCAGTGGTTTTCTGAGGAGAGGAGAGGACGCGGTATCCAAACTGCACGAGGGCTACCAAAGTGAACGCGAACCGACACGGACTGAAACGCGCGCTGTTTGCCAGGGATAGGCTTACTACGGATGTGGACATGGATAACATGAAGAGCACGACTCTCCTGCTGCTCAAGTCTCCTCACATCAAAACGGGGAAGGCTGGACTCTGAGGGAGTGGTAATAATGGGGCTAAACCACTGGCGGACTGGACTGGTGGGGTGTGGAAGTGAGTAAAAAAACAATATAGGCCATTACATACCATAACATAACATATTTAAGGGTTTTTTAGATGATACTTAAACACTTTGCATAATCAGGAATATAACACAGAAGGCAAAGAAATACAAAAATATCAGATCATCATTTACCCATTTTGTGGGAGTGATCGCCACAAGTGAATTTCACTATGTGGCAACAATAAGACATCTTACTAACAGGGAGCGATATTTGACAGAGACAACTGCTCAGCTACCAACCAGCTGCCGTAGATATCAAACGTAAACATGAAGAGGTCAAGGCTAAGTTTGGCGTGGGACCTTTTCAAATTAAAAATGACGGAGTTCATTGTAAACCCTGCACCTTGGTCAGGCGCCCCAGGATAGCAGACCGAGCTATAATAGTGTCCGCCAGGCTCATTAATCCTAGGTGGCCTCTTAAAACACGCTGTTCTGCCTACGGGATGGGTCGGAGGTTGAGAGGTAGCGACAAGTTCTTCTGAATGTTTTAAACACCAACCCTTAAACATATATATTCATGCCGTACATTGTTGATTCGTGTGTCAAATTGGGCACTGGAACATTTTTGTGTGACACCCTATCTTCATATTGTGTCTGCATGCATATATGCTAGGTTAAAAAAAGCACACACATGTTTTTTGGCCATTATGTATATCTGCTAACGTGTGCTTTTCTTTATAAGAAAATAAAAAATGTCCTCATGACACTGTTTGAGGAGTTCTTTCATGTGATAGAAACAAATTGGTCAAGATGGATTAAATCATAAAGGGAGGGAGAAGTTAGGGAGAAGGACGTCTGGACTGCTTCAGGGGTGTCAAACTAATTTTAGTTCAGGAGCCACATACAGCTCAATTTGATCTCAAGTCACAAATATAAGTAGTCCCAAACATGCACATTTATTGAAGGCAGGCCTTACAATTTGGAGTACCCTGGTAAGAGATACTGGTAAAATGTGTCCAAGCCCACCAATTTGTCCTTCAGATCTGAATCACATTGCAAGTCAATTATTTCAAGTTGGATGTCCACGGGCATATCAGGAAGATATGACTGGCAAGCTGAAAAACTGTGAATTCTGTCTAAATTTATCAAAGACCTGAAACCGTTGCTGAAACTCTTGTAGAAATCCTGTCATTGTCAGACTCTGTATTTTATGTTGTGTTGTACACTTCCTGTTTTATTTTGAAAGTCTAGTCTTCCCCTGTGCTGTCAATTTTACTTCCCCTCTTTGTTCTTTTTCCCGCCTTAGTTGATTACCCATTTGTTTCACCTGTGTCTTGCCTCCCTGTGTGTATATAACCCCGCCCCACCATGTCTTCCTTGCCAGATTGTCTTTGTTACCTTGTGTACTTGCCTTCTCGCGTTATTCCTGTTTGTTTCTTTGTGTAAGACCGGTTCGTTTTTTTGACCTCCGATTTTCTGCCTGCTCCTTGCCTGTTTTGGTTGCCTGATTCCTGCTAGCCATTTGGTGTATGACCACCTGCCTCCTCTTGGATTAAAGAACATGCCTTACTGGACTTTGTACCTCTGCCTCGCTTCCCCTTCTTGCAACTGGGTCCACACTCACCAGCCGTTACAGTACAATCTGGCCATGATGGACCCAGCAG
The DNA here is from genome assembly GCF_027409825.1 of Scomber japonicus. NCBI lineage: Eukaryota > Metazoa > Chordata > Actinopteri > Scombriformes > Scombridae > Scomber > Scomber japonicus. The sequence goes on along the minus strand of NC_070586.1, from coordinate 37,550,258 downwards.
AGGGGAATGCAATCCGCCAAGCCCTAGGCACTCAGGAGAATCGCCTAATGGTGCTGGAACAGTCTCTTTCCAGTCTGGGACCCGGTGTTCAGTCACTCTCCGAGCATCTCCAAGCCTTGGCTGCTCAGACTAATCAGATCGTGGCCCGCCTTGACTCCATGACACCGGGACCCATTGATCCTACTTCCTCGTTCGGAGCCCAAGGCACCCCCCATTGGGAGGTATGATGGCTCTCCTGGTACATGTCGCTCCTTTTTGACGCTGTGTTCATTGACTTTTGAACTACAACCGGTTACCTTCGCTACACAACGCTCTAGGGTAGCGTATATGGTGACTAACCTCACAGGTAGAGCTCGAGAATGGGCAACTGCCGAATGGGCAAAGCGCTCGTCTACCTGTGACTCTACGGCTGCTTTTTCTGCTGCTTTGACCCGTGTCTTCGGCCAATCGACCACAGGCCGTGAGGCAGCCCGTGCTCTTAGTAACCTCAGGCAAGGCAGGAGCCGTGTTTATGACCACGCCATCCATTTCCGCACTCTTGCTGGGATGATGAGGCACTGGCAGATATGTTTTATCTCAGCCTTTCTGAGGACATGAAAGACCGTCTCGCCACTGTGGACCTACCTACAAGTTTTGAAGCCTTAGTGGAATTGGCTATCAAAATTGACAACCGGCAACATGACCGTGAGCGGCTCTGTGGATCTTCAGACCATGAGGATCACCATTGCTGGAGGCAGTATGGCACTGCAACGCCCCCTGTGGTCAGCACCCCATCAAGACCTCAACCGCCTAACCCAAGGTTTGGTCTTTCTTCATCCCAGCAGGAGCCCATGCAGCTTGGTCGGACTTGACTAAGCCCTGAGGAACGTCTACGACGCCAGCATGAAGGATTATGCCTCTATTATGGGAGTTCTGGTCACTTCCTTGCTCAGTGCCCAGTAAAACCCCAGGCTCACCAGTAACCGGAGGCCTACTGGTGAGCCACTCTTCAGTTGGCCCCACCCATGCCCGTGCACTGACCCCAGTCCAGTTTTCCATTTCCCCTGAGACTCCCTTGGATGCGGTTGCCCTCATCGACTCCGGAGCAGACGAGAGTTTGATGGACAGGAACCTAGCTCACCAACTTCAACTCCAACTACAGCCTCTGGCCGAACCCCGCCAGGCCAGTGCCCACGACGGCCATCTGATAAGTGAGGTTACCCACCAGACTGCTCCCCTGTCGCTGTACATGCCAGGTAATCATAAGGAGACTATTTCCTTTTTTACCATTGACTCTCCTATTTTGAGGTGGGGTCATAGGCGGCCTTACCTATGTTTCAACCGTTTCAATTGAAACGGGCCCCGGCAGCCTGGGGGGCCCCCAGCTGCCCGCAAAAAAAATAAAAATAAAATGAAACGGGCCCGGCAGCCGAGTAGCCTAGAATATAGCAGACAGTACGGAGGCAGCCTAACTGTGGCAGCCTGGGGCCCCAGACTGCCCACAAAAAAAGTCACACATAAACAATAACTCGTTACCTAGGTAACGCAGCATACAGTAGCCTATCCCAAACGGCCCGCTAAAATTTAAAACCGAGAAATAAAGAAGACATTAAACAATAGCGCATCTATCAAAATGAAGCGCTCATATCCGAGTGGTGCTGAAAAAAGAAAAACTGCGGAAAACAAAAGGAAAGCTGTGAGTAGTCTACCAAAAGTGAGCTCTTTCTTTCGCCCTGCACCTGCAACGACAGCGCCGGTAGAGGCTGCCGACCCCGTCCCCGGAACATCTCGTGATGCTAGCCGGACAGCCGGAGCCGAGGCTATAGGTGAAAGTACTGACCTTTCTACTGCCACATCTGATTATGATAATGACCAAATTGAAGAACATGAACCCGATAGTCACACATCTGTAAGGGATGATGCCACCATCGGCACAGCAAGGGAGGAAGTCCAGCTGTCATTCAGCGAGACAGACCCTGCATACTGGCCACAGCATATTAGCAGTGACCAACGGGTGGACATTGTGCGAAGAGGCCCCGTTCAGATAGAGGACTTAGACTTCCCACACAGCCACACACACCGTCGTTTCACCAAGGAGAGACACTTCATGAAGATGAAAAATGGAGAAAAAATCCGCAGGTCATGGCTAGTGTACTCACAGTCATCAGACGCTGTTTTCTGCTTCTGTTGTACACTATTTGGCAAGAGAAATCACAGCCTCACTGACAGGGGGTTCAGAATGTGGGAACGTCTCACTCTCACACTCCAGGATCACGAAAAATCAAATGCACACCGTTCCCACATGGACAGCTGGCGTGAGCTGGAGATGCGCGTAAAAACGCACAGTGCCATAGACCAAACCTACCAAGAACTGCAAATGCTGGAAAAAAAACACTGGAGCGAAGTCATGAAAAGACTCATTGCAATAGTCTGTCACCTGGCGCAGAAAAACCTGGCTTTCCGTGGCCACAATTCAAATCTGCATGAGCCAAACAACGGCAATTTTTTGGGTATTGTGGAGCTACTCGCAGAATTTGATCCAGTAATGAGCGAGCATGTGAGGCGAGCAGAGAATAAAGAAATCGCTGACCACTATCTTGGAAAAACGATACAAAACGAATTAATAACTCTGATTGGACACAAGACTGTGGAAGCAATCACAGACAAAATAAAAAAATCTAATTACTTCTCTGTTATAATGGACTGCACCCCTGACGCTGCGCACACAGAGCAACTTTCTGTGACCCTGCGCTCTGTCCAGTGCGACGTCGGTGTCGGGGCTACTGTTGCAGAGCACTTTGTAGGTTTCTTGCCAGTGGTGGACACATCTGGCGCAGGGTTGACCGATGTGTTCTTGGGGCACATGGAAAAGTTAGGCCTGGACATGGAAAAATGCAGAGGTCAAGCGTACGACAACGGGAGCAACATGCGGGGGAAAAACAGCGGGGTGCACAAGAGGCTACTGGACATAAACAAAAAAGCACTGTTCATGCCATGCGCCAGCCACAGCTTAAATCTTGTAGTCGTAGACGCAGCGAAATAACAGTGGAGTCCGTGAGCTTCTTTGGTGTGCTGCAACGTTTGTACACTCTTTTCAGCTCATCCCCCCAAAGATGGGAAATCTTTAAGGAAAACGTCCCACAGCTGACTCTCAAGGCCATATCCAGCACGCGATGGGAGTGCCGCGTGGAAAGTGTTAAAGTGCTGCGCTATCAGCTTCCTGGTGTTGAGAAAGCTCTCCTCTCTCTGATCGAGCATGCAACAAAAAAAGGTGCGCGTGTGAACACACACACACACACACACACACACTATAATATTATATAAATACTGTTATTTCCGACCTCAGGTGACGGTGAGACAGCATCTGCAGCCAGTGGCCTTGAACGGGAGATCATGACATGGAAATTCCTGGTGACTGTCATCATCTGGTACAACATTCTGTACGAGGTGAATCGCGTCAGCAAGCTGCTTCAGAGCCCACAAGTGGGGCTTGATGTTCTACAGCGCGAGGTGGGACATGTTCTTACATTCCTGAGGGAATACAGGGAGAACGGGCTCTCATCAGCCCAGACGGATGCTAGAGACTTCGCAGAAGAAATGGAGATGCCAATGGTATTTCCCACTCCACGAGGCCGAAAACCAAAACGCCAGTTTCCATATGAGTCCCAAAATGAAGATTCTTCCCTGACGATGAGACCCGAAGAACGATTCAAGAGGGATGTCTTCCTTCCACTGGTGGACTCCGCCATCATGGGCACTACTGTGCGTTTCAAGCTGACAGAGTCATTTTACAGTGTGTTCGGGTTCATTTACGGGAGGAAAGAAATGAAGAAGGCAATGGAAGCTGGAACACTTGTGAAAAGCTGCAAGAGCATGGAGGAAACACTTGGCGACGTGGATGCTGAGGAGCTCGTGCGCGAGGTTGTGGCTGCTGTCACCGCTGTGCCGGTAGAGGAAAATACTGGCCTGCAGATGTTGAGCTACATCTACACCAACAACCTGCTGGACCTGTACCCAAACCTCAGCATCGCCCTCCGACTGATGTTGACAGTCCCCGTGACTGTAGCAAGCGGAGAAAGGAGTTTCTCTCGCTTGAAACTAATTAAAACACACCTGAGATCAACGATGCTGCAGGAGCGGCTGTCAGCCCTGGCTCAAATCTCAATTGAGCATGAGGTCACAAGATCCCTTGACAGAGATGACATAGTTAAAGCATTCTCCGCACTGAAAAACAGAAAGGGGGGGGGTTTCTGTAGGCCTAGTGGGCGAGTGTGTCTGTTCTTTTCCTGCACGCTGCCCGTGGTGCTAAAATAATGCGGAGCACGTTGCGCAATGCACATATGAGGCTTCTCTTGTTACCAATTTCCAAGTTCAGATGATTGTTATATGTTATATATTTTGATTTTGGATTGTGATAAAATACCTGTTTGTGTCTTAAAGTGCACATAAATATGAAAACCAACTTAAATCCTCTTTTGTTCCCCTGCTCATTCCTGGTTTCATGCCCTATTAACAGTTGATCACAATGTATTGTTTTACAGTAAGACCATGCGCATGTTTAGGATACTGTATCATTTCAGGTTTCAATGCATCAGAGACGCATGGGCGCAGAGGCGCAAACATATCAGTAATTAAATTATTTATAGGGCCCCATATAAGGTATTGAAACGGGCCCCCAGATGCCTAAGGCCGCCACTGGGTGGGGTCAAGCCTGTCACTCATCCTGCCTGCTTTCTCTCTCTGTTCCCTCAAAGTCTGCACTCCCCTCTAAGTTTCCAGATTTATCATGTATACCTGAAGTGTACCTCAACCTGAAGGAGGTTTTCAACAAAGCTCGAGCCATGTCCTTATCACCTCATCGGCCGTATGACTGCTCCATCGAGCTCCTCCCTGGAGCAGTTCTACCTAAAGGTCTCCTTTACTCCCTTTCTGGCCCAGAAAGGAAGGCTATGGATGAATACATTCATCCGCACTATTGATGGTGGCCCTGTCTACACAGTAAAGAGGGGGGGGGGGGTACTGTCAGACTCTCTATTTTATATTGTTGTACACGTCCTGTTTTATTTTGAAAGTCTAGTCTTCCCCTGTGCTGTCAGTTTTACTTCCCCTCTTTGTTCTTTTTTCCCGCCTTAGTTGATTACCTATTTGTTTCACCTGTGTCTTGCCTCCCTGTGTGTGTATATAACCCCACTCCACCATGTCTTCCTTGCCAGATTGTCTCTGTTACCTTGTGTGGTTGGCAGCTGTCAGACACTCCATCAGACACAATCCTGGCTCTGATTGGGTCTTTTTGTCTGGTCGTGGTGGATTCTAACAATTTGCAGTAGGAGCAATAGGTGGGGCTAAATTAGCCTTTTTTTTTTCTTTTTTTTTTTTTACAGATCACTAGTTTCATGTAATGCTGTCTTTACATAGTGACAGTCTTAGCAAATATGACAAAGTTAATTTTATAAGACTTACCAACTGCAGCTTTAAAGACCGTGTAAAGTGAATTCAGACATTTTCTTCTATACACATTAAATAGGTCACAAATGTATTTCTAAAAAGCATTTCAACCCCTTAGATTTGAATGTGGAGCTAGGCTTCACAAACTGTGTTTCAAGATTTCTGTGTTCAGGATGTAGTGGGCAGGTCTGAAAATCACCACCGCGTAAACCCACCCCTGCTCCTGTAGAGGTATACATACATTCAGTGCACATTACTACTGCAGTCTCCAGTTAGCTGAATTAGCTGCCGAGCTAGCAGCTGAGTAAGCAGCAGAAAGCTCTCAGACGTAGCGTCCATGTTTCGGGTAGAGGTGGTGACTTTGATTGACAGGTGACACTTGGTAGGAGGCGGGGTTTCAGCGAACTCAGTGGGCACTCCCACAGCATTTGGGAGCAGAGAAAGAGGTTGCTTTTTACATAACTTTGAAGCCTAATTTCATATATTTGTCTTTTTTTTTTTTTTTTTTTTTTAAATCATTCAAATTTGGCAGGGTGGTTAACAACACACTCTTCTGTGGCATGTCAAACTCAGAACACATATTTATTCTTACTTTACACAGACTTTAAAGGCGGTGTATTTGGTATTTTATTTGGAAATACATTTTGATGTATTTGTGCCCATCCGTGACTCTGACTATACCAACTTTTCAGTGATATTTACGCTATACTTTGTTACAGAGCAAAAAAATCTCAACAACCACTGGTCAGATTGACATGAAACTTAGTATGGATCTTCATGGTCCTCTTAGGATAAAAGTGGCTTGGTGACCCCTTGACTGTCATCAGTGTATGTAGGTGTGTGAATGGGTGAGTGCGACTTGTAGTGTAAAACCACTTTGAGTGGTCCGTAGAGTATAAAAGTGCTATAAGTTCACCATAATGAACTTATTCACAATCAAAGTGTGCAAAGCGTGTACTGTGCACCAACGTTTTGGTCATAAATGCAATGGGACTAAATGGACTTCCATAGACTGTAAAGGTTTATAAAACTCAAAATAGGTCATAAACTGTGAATGTTGCCATACCAATATGTTCAGTTTATCACTGTGCTATAATGAATATATACCGTAAATTCCGGACTATAAGCCGCTACTTTTTTCCCACACTTTGAACACTGCGGCTTTTACTACGGTGCGGCTAATGCATGTTTATTTTTTTTTCGTGGCGCCCAAAACATTTTGCCTTGTAACAGTAGACCAATAAAATTGATGAGTAGTTCACAGAGGTCCAATGAAATTGTGTGATAAATCAAGCGCACTTTATGATTGTAAATCAGTCATTTGTACTCGCCCTCATCAACATGGAAAATACTCAAAGAAAAGCGTATGATGCGGCTGTTACGTACTTTATTATTTTTTCACTTTGCTTCATGTTTGATACACGTTGTTGTCCGACTCGTTCATAGGAGAGAACGGGAGAGTTCGCTCAGTAGGTAAGTTTTACCTTACAATGACAGGTGCGAACGAGGTAGATTACTCCAGTAAAAGTAAGACTTAGTTTAATGACTTAGAAGTCGCCAAATGACTTACTTTAACGATTTTCGTTAGTTTATATAATGCAGATTTGTAAAATACTTTTATGAGGGTCACAGTCAGACAATAAACTTACCATTTGATAAATGTGGTAGCAGCAGTGCAGCAGATGTAATGAAGTCCATGCAGCACGCTGGATGCAAACTAATATTAAGCCTATATCCTATTCATTATAATGTGGATGGACATAAATTGAGTTCTTTTGCCTTAATAATGATAAAATAATACACAAAAAATGGTCGGATTGGGATCTCATATGCATAATGTCTCCTCGTTGCATTTAGTGTTGCTTGAAATGACCAGGGCATCGTTGATTTCCCGGGACTCCCTGGCCTCCCTCAAGCAGGGTTCACTTCAGGTGTGCTCTCTAGTCCGGAATTTATGGTATTTATTTATATATGAATGAATTTGTACTTGAAAGCACAAAAAAGCACAGAATAATGAGGAGAAACATTATGCAAAACTATATGAGTTAGACCAACACAGCATCCTGCTGCACAGCAGTCACACTTACAGTATTAATGATTGTATTAAACATTTCTTGATTTCTCAAAGACAACTGACTTGAAATAGCAAATCAAAGCAGATATGCTCGAGAACCAAAAGATCAGCCTTTACCTTCACTAATGTGACATATTCATTACTATCTGCATTATCAGCTGGAATGGAAAAATGCACATAATACAACTTTTTCTCCATCTTTGTGGAAGAGAGGACTTCCACCTTTTTATGCCTCTTCCAGTGGTGGAAAAACTACCAACTTTACTGGCAGCATCGATCAAACAGTGTGCACATCACTGCACTTTGAATAGAAGGTCACTCTTCATCAACATCAAACCCATTTGAGCAGAAAAACTGCAGTGTCCAAATGATGTTTACACTTCTGCTCTGATGTCCCTACTTAGTGATATAGCCGCTCAACCTGCTATATTTCTCTCAGTCAGCCTGCACAGGAAAGATTAATGATCCTGTGCTGTCAAAGCCCAATAACAATTATGTGACATTTAAAGAGGCTAAAAAGCAAAGCCTTAAACATAACAATTTTCAAAGGTCTGCCATTTGTGAGTTTAGAGGGAATATAGCTTGGTGAGAGAAAGAAAAAACTGCATTTTCTAAGACTTACCATTGTCTTAATTTGTCAGCTTTGATAAAGAAACAATCTTTAGATTATGTGATAGGCATTGCATTCATTAAGGATTACTCATTCATAGTATTCTCTACTTCATTCTTCACACATAATAAGCAACCACAATTATATACTTGACATACATTTTATTTGATCTTGGTGACATTTACAGTAATTTACATTTGATAAGACTGCAGCAAAAATAACCAGTTTTTTCAGGATTTGTTATTGTATGGCTGTTAACTTGTACAGAAAGGCCTATATGCTTTGTTTATTTCTTTTAATTATAAGTCAATGGATTTATAATACTGTGAAGGACTGTATCTGAGGGAGAAAATGGCATCAGGACACCATTGCTGTTCGACTGCCAACCACTGGTGTCTCAGGCTTTCTATTATCCAGCTTCTCTAGCTATTACGGTAAAGTGGAGCAGCCCTCAGAAACTCAGACCACTGTAGATAGCCAATCTTCTTGTGTGACACTAATCAGCCAATCAAATCCGTGCATTCGGAAAACCTAGTTTTGGTGATGGGGTGTGTACAGGGGAAAACTTTTTGGTTCCTACACATTACAGTATGAGAAAGAAAATGCATCAACACCAGGTGTACGACCTTTGTTTAGGCTGATGCTGTTAAAGTAGTGCTCTTGTTTACATTGGTGCAAACTCTTTTTGCTTGTTTGTATTTACAAACACAAGCATTATGTTGAGGAGCAAAGGAGGAGTGCTCTGAGGTCAGCTGTTTTACAATAACCGCGAGTTTTGGATCAGATCTGCTGTATTCATTATAATAGAAAATGTTTTTGAAAGCACATAGAGACAAAAACTGCACTAAATGAGTGTTACTGACATGAACATTACCAATGCACTGAAATGTTGGAAGACGTACACACATGCAATCTGGATTATGTTATGCAAATATTATATGTGATAGAAAGCAGACATAAGACAAAAACAAATATGGAACAGAAAAAAACTTTATTTCATCTATTTGGTGCATTATGTAATAAACAAATGTTGCCCTTTATCTGTAGTCATAACAGATAGTAGTCTTAACAATTAAAATTAAAAATTTAAATTCCTGAATAGCATTATACATTACTTTTTAGTTTGACTCATGTCCTGCCAACATAGTAGTGGTAGAATAGAGGGTCAAATGTCAATGGAATCAATGGATGAAAGGGTGTTTTTATATGAAAATTTACAGTAATCTTATTGCCAGCCCTCTCCTGCTCTGTGACCAATGAGCTGACACTACATTCACATCTGAGAATGACAATAAAGAATCCGGCTCTTCACTTCTGATTGATCGAGGTACTTGTCAGTCTAAATCATGAAATGAGTTTTACTCTGTAGCACTGAAAGATAAACAACTCCTTACTGCAGCAAAAGCTCAAAAGAAATACAAATGGAAAAAATAGGCTGTCTCCACATGATGTAGCACTGAGCTTTTGAGTTCATGAGTTCAATCTTTTTTTTCTCATTTACTACAACTGTACAGTCATGGCCTTTGAGGCACAAAGTGTTTATGTTTACAACTTTTCCACAGACTTTCTGTTTTGCACTTTTCTTTTCTTTTTCTTATTACAGGCTTTCTATTATTTCTGTTATTATATACTGTTGTCAGTTAAGCAGGACATTTTTGTTAAAGAAAGATTTATTTTAAGTTAAGTTAAGCAGGACTGAGTTCTGTTAAAAAGATTTGTTATTTTGCACTAAAAAATACATTGTTGAATATTAATTAGTTTTCCATGTATTTGTGTCAGTCAAAAACATGGATCCAAGCATTTTAGAGTCTTGGAGTTGCTTCCAGACCTGTTAGAACGTTTGTCATTCATCTAACCAAAGAAAGAATACAATATTACATAATAGCATAATACAGCAACATAATATTTACAATTAATACCTTTTTTACTTCATTTTTGACAGCCCTACACTATAATTGTGGCCAGTACCCTTTGGATTGTATCCATGGGATATGGACAACAACAATCAATGACTGAGGATGTCTATGAAGTCATAGTAAAGAAACTAAAGGGAGAGTTCAATGTTCCTGTCAATGAACGTACAAGAGTGCAACAAACTGCTCTGGTGAGGCTGTGGAGGAATAGAAATCTTTACTCTCTGAGTGAGGATGGAGAGACCTAACTGTGTGCTGGGAAGCCAGTGGTTTTAAAGTCTAAAATTGGTGGCAATGTAAAAAAAGGTCTGGATGACACAAGGAGTTTAGGTGCAAGGAAGCTGAACAAGCAACTAAATGAGTTACTCTGGAATTAGTGAAAGAAAGATTCAAAGAACCCTGGACCGCTCCAGACGTTACCAACTCCACAAGGCCAGATGTGGAATTATACCCATTCTGAGGCCCATCAGGGCCAAAGAAGTACAGGATCGGCATCAGATTGACCTCCTTGATAGGGAAAGTGGAAGATCAAACATGGTCGTTTCACCTAGCGATATAGCCTCACTGTAATTGATGTCTTTAGTCAATACACATGTCTGAAACCATTAAAAGGTAAAGACAGCTCAGAGATTGCAAAACATCTTTGTGATATCTACACTGAACATGGCCCACCCCGAGTTTTGCAGCATGATCAAGGAAGAGAGTTTGGAGGAGCAGTGCGAAGGCTGATGGAATCGATGCAAGTGAGAATAATTGTTCACCGTACCATCCCCAAAGCCAAGGAAAGGTGAGACTGCTGAGGAAAATGATCATGTATGACCTTGTGAATTGTCAGAGGAAAGGGGTTAATTGGATTAAACATTTGCCATCATATCCCCGAGTACTAAATGAAGACCCAAAGGAAGTTTTAAGCTGGATGTCTCCATTTGAAGTATACTATGGAAGAAAAAGTAATGCATCCCCTGGCAGGGTCTTCATTCAGTGTTATTGGTGAACAATCCACAAATGATCCACAAAGTCATTTACCCTCCCTGAAACAGCGGCCTAGATTTAAAGAAAAATGAAGAAGACAAATGGCAAATAAAGCAACTGAGCATTGCAGTAAGTGGATGTTCCAGCATGCATCTAAAAAAATCCTCCATCTGTTTATCATGTAAGTGAAACTGTTTTGGTCAGAGTGAAAGATGGTGCCCAACGAGTTTCAATAAGGTATCAGGTGTTGCCTGGTAGGATCATGAAACGTAACCTGAAGCTTTCAAAATAAAAAGTTCAGTTTCAGATTCCTGGTAACGCTGAAGTGCAGAAAAATGGTTCTTTGTGACTGATGTGACCAGTGCAACACCACAGCAATAAAAACGTGCTTCAAAGTCAGTGCAACATTTACATCCACTTTTGATGCCATACACACATGGAGACAGACTGAGGGACTATAACTCCATGCAACGGTTTGACCCAGCACCTGATGGAAATTGCTAGTCTAGTCTAGTGCTATGGTTGATCCGCTTGCTTCATTAGGAAAATTCAGATCAACAGTAACTCTAAGGGATGAAATAGTCCAAAATCTCAGGTCTAACCCATTTACCATAAATGGAACACCTTTGTCTCACTATGTTGATGAAAATGACTGGGATGCATTCTTGGATAGCATGTTGTGATGTGGGACCTATGGCAATCACATAACACTACAAGGGCAGCTGAGATTTTCAATGTCCAATTTCATATCATCTCTACACTGGGAATTGATGCCTCTTCATTATATCAGAAAGTTTGCTATTGCTGGTTGTTGGACACATTGCAAAGGGGCATGGAGAACATGGCCTCAGTCTGGAAGGGCCAGTCTCTTCATTCATTGAGAATATTGTGGAACCTGAGAGAGAATTGTTATTTCAAAGATATGGGTGTGAATCAAACCAAGAAGATGCTGAACCAGATTGTGCCCTGAATGAATGCCATGATGCTACATTTGATAACCATCACCATTTCCTGGATGAACACCATCACGATCCCCTGGATAAATACCATGATGATGCCCTTTTTGAAGGCTCTGATACCCTGAATGAGTGCCATGATGCTTCGCTCAATGTAAACCATCACCGTTTGCTCGATAACCCCGATGACTGTACGCTGGATCAACACCATCATGATCCCCTGGATATACCCCATGATGATGCCCTTCCATATGAGGATGGAAATTCTGACATGCCCAACCTGCCAACAGAATTGCTGTCATATATTATTCAGTTGACACTAGATGCTGACAAGTTCTTCTGTAAATTTTCATCAGGGAGTCTTTAGCTGAAAGCCTTCAGCTAGAACATGACAATGACAATGTCATCAGTATTATGAGGCTATATAAATTAGCTGGGCGTGTGAGTGGTCTCTCACTGAGACTAAAGGAGCTATTTGGAAAGAATAGCAAGTGGATGAAGGCCTGGGTCGTGTTGAGGCACATGGGCTGTGGACATTTCACAATCAAGGTCTTTTTTTGTAAGAAATAGTATATCATCGTGTTTTGTGACTAGAAAGAAAGAAGGAAAGAAATCATTAAAGATATGATGTAAAGTATAGAAGTGTCTGTTGTACATAGTTCATTCATTTTCAGACTGATTATCTTTTATTTTACACAAATACTGGTTGTTTTAAGAAAAATTTATGTTGGAGGTTAAGTTTTTTTACTGTTGCTACTAGAAACGTTTTTTAGTTTAGGCTAAAATAAATTTCTTGTATTATGAAAATATAGCCTTCTCTTTTTAATTACATAAACATGTTTAATTACATAAACATGATATGAGATATTTCTTTTTGATGTGAAAGATTATTTATGCTGTTTTTAGTTGGTTTAGTTTTGATTTATTTTTATCCACTGTAGGAAAGGACATTAATGTCACATCAAAGAAATGGAGCTGGAATACTTTTTTTTCTGTTCCATATTTGTTTTTGTTTTATGTCTGATTTCTATCTTCTATCTATAATATTTGCATATCATAATCCAGATTGTGTGTATGTCTTCCAACATTTCAGTGCACCGGTAATGTTCATGTCAGTAACACTCATTTAGTGTAGTTTTTGTCTCTGTGCTTTCAAAAACATTCTCTATTATAATGAATACAGTAATATTTGATTTAGATTTGGCCAATGAAACATTCTACTAGTTTTTTAAATGAATTCTTATTTACGACTCATGCTAGTATGCTTAAAGTCAATGTTGTTCTGATGGTATAATATTTTTCCTAATTAATACATCCATTTTGGTGGTTTATTACATAATGAACCAAATTATTACATTTTCTTCATAAAAAAAGACTCCTGGGTCTTTCTCCTCCCCCCGATCTCTGAACCTATCTGCTTTGATCTTCCTAATTGTCAAATGAACCAGTTTTTTGTATTCACCACCTTAATCTCAGAGCCATTATGACAATTTTAATACCTTTTCTTGTAGATCGCTTTAAACTGCATTTTCTATTATGAAAGGTGCTATACAAATAAAGTGCATTATTATTATTGTTGTTGTTGTTGTTGTTACTGTTATTACTAGGACCCAAAAGTGAGAGAAACCTATTGTTTTTCTAACGCCATTGCATTTTTGAGGGGCCTGGTCAAAAAATCACACGTCAGAACTGGATTAAAAGATGCCACATTCTGTAGTGACTGGGGCATGGCAAGCAGGTTCCAGAGCACCACGAAAAGTAGGGATAAAGTTGCTTGGATGTCATCTCATTCAGTGGGACCATTGCTCTATATGGGTTCTTTTTCACCCAAAAGAAAGTCAGCAATTTTGGATTTCCTTTGTTAATTTAAATATTTTGATTTGATATCACAGTTGGGCTTGGCGTTGCAAATCGACTCCATAGTGCCCCCTAATTACTTGGTTTATTTTGGCTAATTACTAGGTCTTGGGCTCGGGTTTTGAAAAATGGTTCAAGAAAATTTCAAAGTGAAAGCCCCCAACTTTAATTTTGATGTAGATGTGCGAAATTTGGTAGGCACCTGTATCATCAAGACTTTTAAAAAAGCTTCTTGGAACCATCAGTCCACCAGGAAGTCAGCCATTTTGAATTTACTGTGCATTCTTTCAAAAAGTGAAGCCACTGACTAGGGATGTCCCGATATGACTTTTTCACTTCCGATACGATACCGATATTGTAGCCTTGAGTATTGGCCGATACCGATATCAATACGATACGATATAGGCACGAATCATACATATATTTATTCCTTATTTTGTTGTGTGGAATGTTAGAAAAGGCTTGATAAAGTGATGTTACTGTTACTGTTACTGATGTTGTAGTGATATAACAGAAAACAATAGTCAGCAACAGTAGGTATAGGAAAAACTGACCCATTTATTATTAACCAATTGGTTACATAAATTTTAACCTTCAACATAAGAGTATTACCTCAACAAATCCAATAAAAACAAAATGTTATATTTAAAGTGCAAAATAACCACTGGTTACCAACATCATTATACAATTGAATAGAATAAATTAAATTTTAAAGTGCAAACAATTCAAGTTCACTCTAGTTATTTTTTTTACTGTCAGCATATGTTGGAAACAACTGTGGGCAGGGACAAAAACAACAACAACAACACAATATTGTCCACTGTCCAACTGCTCTAAGTTAAGAGTTCACACAGCTCCAGTTTCACTGACTGACTGTGCCCAAAACAATGTAGTAATTACTCTTAGTCTTCACTGAAGAATAGAGTGTAAACACAATAAACATATCACTCTAATAACAAGAGCATAAAACAAATAATAATCAGTCAGTGCTGACTACCCTTACTACTCCTCCTCCTCCTCCACTTTCTGCAGTCCGAGCATAATGTGGAGATTTTTTTTTAAGAAGATAAGCATTTCAGCATGCTGTGCTGTCAGCCTGCTCCTGTGCTCCTCAATGATAATTGACGCTGTGCTGAAGAGTCTTTCACTCTCCACACTCGTGCAGGGAGCTTGTTGTGATCAAGTGGGCTGTGCATGCTGGATCAGAGACGCTCTTCTTCCGCGGCCGGCACCAACGTTAATTAAGGGGCATTACCGCCACCTACTGTGTTGGAGTGTGATCAAACCAGAGTCACCTATTATTATAGAAGTGCTGGAGCGGTAAATGGACAGCTTATATCGGAGCGTTTATATCAGAGTTTTTAGATTCAGTCCGATAAAATCTGATATTCACTTTTTTGGCTGATATCGGACTGATTTCCGATATCAATATCGGATCGGGACATCCCTACCACTGACAAGCATTGTACTGGACTTTAATGAGATGCTCCTAGAGATTGAGTTCGAGTGACTTCAAATTTGGTAAACGTAATGTCATTCATCATTACATTCAACACTACACTCACTACTGCTATTATCAAAAAGAGTGTAGGTAATTCCTGCATTTGTAACATCATCTGGCCTGTATTCTGTGCTCCCAGAATCCAGGCCTACTTGTAGCTCTAAAAGTAGAATGGGAGGCAGAGCCTTCAGTTATCAGGCTCCTCTCTTGTGGAACCATCTTCTATTTTCGGTCTGGGGGCAGACACCTTCTCTATATTTAAGAGTAAGCTTAAAACTTCCCATGATGCACTGAGCTCCTCACTCCTCCTCCCTACTTTTTACGTTTGTGTACTATTCATGCATTCAGACTTAAACCTCTTCCCAGAGTTCTCTGTGCCCTCTCGTCTCGCAGGTAGCCTGGGAGCGTTGACGTCATTGTTTTGTCACTGTGCCTCTCTCTCCTCTCTCCCTCTTCTTCCTCTTCTCCCTCTCCTCTTTATTTCTGTTTGTCTCCCTCTAACCCTAACCCTATCCCTCTCTCTCAACCCCAAACGGTCAAGGCAGATGGTCGCCTGGTTCTGTCTGAGGTTTCTTCCTGTTAAAAGGGAGTTTTTCTTTGCTGCTGTCACCAAGTGCTGCTCATGTATGCATCATGGGTCTGTTTAAATAAATTAAAGAGTATGGTCTAGATCTGCTCTATGTGGAAAGTGCCTTGAGATGACTTTTGTTGTGATATGGCGCTATATAAATAAAGAGTGATTGTTGGTCATGCCTTTTGCCATGCACCAGCTACATTCCAGCATTTGTTGAGTATGGTGGATGTTGATTTGGAAGGTTGTGCTGTTTATTTAGACATGTTTATCTACAGTGACCAATCATATTTTGTGCATTGAATATTTGGCTGCTGCACAACTGACAGTTAATCTGGCAAAATGCGCATTTGCTCATGCAACAGTAACAAACCTTGGGTATTTTGTGGGACAGGGATAGGAAAAAAATCAATCACTTGCTACATTTGACAACACGCATACAGTACTGATCTACTGACTGACCACACCTCATAGCATTTTGGACATTTTATTTAGGTTAATTCAAATGAATCATGATTTTCTTGCTTGAACTTGTGTCACCTTCCTTAATCATGGTTTTGAGCTGGTCATTTCTTGATTAACATTTTCTCATTATGTTGAAAGAAAATTTGAAGAAAGCGTTTTTGCTGTTGCAGTTCAATCTCTGAAGATGAGGTTGCGATGAGCAGCGCTTTTTTGATATTTTGTGGAAAGGATTTATTGTAGGTAATGGTTTTAACCTTTTCAGAGCAGGGCTTAAAGTGACCATAGCCCACTGGCCTTCCTATTGTCAAACAGGGTGTTTTTTGATACTCTTGCCTTTGGGCACCTTTAGCATCTTGCAACATGTTTTACATATGGCTCTCATATTTGAACAAGTAATGGCTTAGATGCTAGGACTGTTGTAATAGTGTAATAGAGGACAAACTGAAGCATTTAGCTGAAGGTGCTATGCAACCTGGTGGCTTAATGGCATCCTGACAAACAGCTGCTAGTCCTCTGTCAATTATTTGCTCAGCCTTGCTATTTGCCATCATGTCCCCTTATCATTATTCAAACAGCTTATATAAACGCCTTTAACATGACCTTGAAGCTCATCAGGCATGAGCACATGAGCTGTTTCAGGCAGGGATGCTTAATGGCTGCAGGACTTTTAACATATCAGAAGCAATATGAGTTCAGAACTTGAGACTGTAACTTATTCACATGCAGTGGAGTAGGAGTAGGAAACAAAAAGGGACTCTGCTATGAACACCAAGACAAGAAATGGCCAGTTGATAAAAAAATGTTGTGTTAAAATATTATTATTGTTATTATATATGCATATGTTTATAGAGCTCGGTTGAGAAACCCTTATCTCTAAAGTTTCCCCAGACACCAACAGCATGTAAATACAAATGTGCCCTGTCTGTTCTTGTTGCCTCACTTGATGCATTGCAGTAGAGGGGTGAGGCTCCCTATAGCCCCAACACAGGAGGGGCTCTGAGGAAGCCTGAACTTAAAATTAGTTTTTAATTGCATTTTTATTTTTAAAATATTAGTAATTAAATATTACTAACTGAATAAATAATTTCACAAATTGTTGTAACTTAACACAATATTGGAACTCCTTCTATATGGTATAAATAATGTGTAATAGCAGTAGATCTTTTTGTCTCATATTATGGTGCCTAAAACTGCAGCTTTAGATTTTTAGCCTTATTTCTCTATTGATCTGTGGAGCCTCATCCATTACACTGAACGAGCAGTTCAACATGTATCGATGTGGTGTGCAGTCATTTGGTGGATATTTTGGCCCCTTCCTTTTGCATTGTGAGGAATTTGCGGGATTGTATCTTCTACACAGCAGAGCTCTTTGGTTAGGAAAGCAGCCATCTGTTGGAGAGAAATCTGACCTGGACATGATGACCTGGTATGAGGTCTAGACTCAAAGCTGTTGCCACATTCTGATGCAAATTTAAAAACACAATAGAAACACTGGGCTGCTGACATTTCATTTTATGTGTAAAAGTCTATTTCTAGAGGTATTTTAATACCAGTGCAAATTATTGTTACATTCACACACACACACATGTGTACCCTTACCAAATCCATCTATTGGCAATCTAAAAGAAAAAACAATTTATCATAGTAACAGTACAATACATTAAATTAAATTCAGCTAAATCAAAGCATGTCTTACCTGGTTCTCAATCACTGTCTGTATCTGCTGTATACATAAGACTGGTTCAGTGATTCAAATAGGTCTTGTCTCCTATGCTTATCATTGGAAAAACAGTTGAGCCAATAAAAGTATTGCAGACAGGATTAAGAACATGGAGGTCATCTTTGTGTTTTAGAGACAGGAAAAAAATGGCAACATGGATGAGACTGATGCACCTGTGCAGGTTGTTGTATGTTAGCTTAAAGAACTACCGTTAATCAGTTTTATATTTATACACACACACATATATATATATACATATATATATATATATATATAAATATACACACACATATAATATATATACACACACATATAATATATAATGTGAATATTCTCTGGCTACCACTACTCCCTATGAACATGTTTTGTGACAGAAGTAAGATGGAAAATTTGTAGTTTCAAAAACAAGAAAGTGTCCTGGATAACTCACCGAAATGTTGGGTGAATGTTATGACCATCAGTTTTTATTATTTCACTTTCGATTGTGAGAAATACGTTTTGTTTCTGCTGCTTTGGACATTAGGGGAAGTGGCTACTTTAGCCTACCCATGATCCTCAGCGAACGTAACTTGTTGTGAGGAATAAAAAGAGAAATAAACATTCATGTCTCAATATTCTGCTCATAGTTGTCTACAGTGTGTATATATATATCTATGGTCTACACCATGGGCGAGCGGTCATAATGAGCTATAAATGCAGTGCGTGCCCAAGCCCTTCAATAAAAATAATTGAAAATATTAATCCGGCAGTGTGTTCAGTTATACAATACCTTAGTTCTACTGTTTTGGTCTTAAATCCGTGCCTAATCTGTCCCGTTTTGCTTGCGAAAAGCTGGAAAGCTGACAGCTTGCTTCGCGCATGCGCACTGTGACACTGAGTAGTACAGGTAGTGCTAGAGGCTGTGTTTACTGTAGATGAGCATTTTGAATGGCAAAAAAAGCTGTCAATGAAGCAGCTTATTTTAACGTCAAGGGGAGATTACGTGTATTTAGACGATCCCCACTGAGGGAGGACCTAATTTTCTGTGTACATCTTAATTTTTCAACAAATTAAACAAAAATTGTTGGCACTCTTACCTCTTGCACATTTTTTGTTTATCGGTAAATTTGTCTGAGTTACCGGTACCGGCAAACCGAGCGGGCAGCTATGCTCGGGGTCCGACATGTATGACGTCATTGCAGTTATTGTCCAATGACACGCCTCGAAATTTCCCGGGGGGTGTAACTTATTTTTCTTTGTTTGTGTGGTTACCATGGTTACCATGGATCCGCTGCTGTCAAGTTACCGGCTGTCAAGCGTCATGTCAGTGCTGAATATTTCTGCTTTCATTTAGCCTACATACACTGTAAATTCCAACACATTGTTGTTGGTAACATGGGGCAAGTGTGCGTGTGAGAGTGTCAAAATCGAGTTGATATAGTAGTTAAAAATCATATTATATTTTTTATTAATAAATAAATACCCCCCTTACGGGTGCGCATGGTATTGACACTTCAGCATGACCACAGTAAAAGGTCACCGCTCGCTACTGGTCTACACGTATCTGCAGCTCAGATACACACTATGATGATAATAAAAAGGCTGTGAAACAAGCGTTTACATCAGGGGGCATTCCCAGTGACGTCATGCACTCACAGAAGGGAACCCCGGCCCTCCGCCCCCTCCCACTTTTTTATATTTCATTGAGAAAAGATCACCCGGTGTCACCACAGGTGGTGTGACAGCCACGAAAAAGTATTCTCATATTCATTATACACAGCATGGAGCGGGTATGATTTTATAATGAGTCCCTACTGATTTTTTCACGTCTCACTACGTTGCTATGGTGATCGCTATGGACTTAACCCAGTATCGTTATGGCCGGTAACTTGCGTTTCCTCTTCTGGCTTTAATATAAAGCAACATCTTTACTTTTTCTTAACACAGATCATCTAGCCTATATGCAATGCATTTATTAATTCAGATTCAGATTCAGATGTTAGATAGAGCCATCAGTGCACCTGTGCAAACCTGGAAACTAGACCCTCAAGTCGATCACTCCATACTGTGGAAAATGCAACATTTTGAGTCTTTACAATGCCTGTTGATGACATTTATGTCGATAAATGTACAATATATTGTCCAAAGCTTCACATAGTAACTATAAACAAACTGTAGTTTGTCAGTTCTTATTACGAAATGTTATCAGTGTTTATCGTTGCTATGATGGTTGCTAAGGATTCAACCCGGTGAAGTGTCACCGGGTGAAGCGGTCACTGGCCATAAGGAATAATGATACCGTTATGGCTTTAGTATCTGGAATAAAGCAACATCTTTACTTTTTCTTAAAACAGATCATGTATATGCAATGAAATCATTAATTCGACCTCAACGTTTAGTGATATTTTATTTTAGTTTTAATTAATGTATTTTAATTTTATAATTCCGGTGACAGACCGGAACATCCACCGCCAAAAACATGAAATAGTATAATAATAAATCAACAATACCGTAGGTTAATGTCAAGGCCATAAGTGTTAATTATATAACTGTTTCTTCATTGTAGGGTTTTGATAGCGAGGAGGATTACACACACACACATACACACACACACACACACACACACACACACACACACACACAAAACAAGACAAGAATACATAATAGAATCGTAAAACAATTGTGCGTGATGATGTAAGGTGCATATCAGAAGTTACAAGTTCATATGAACCTACAAATTTCATACCTACATCTACTATATTCATGCAGTGCAAATCACAGAAAGCATCTACTGACACACTAACTGGAATACGTCATCAGTGTTGTTTCCTGGAGTCACTGGGTGTTTCGGGTCTTACAACAGACACCCTCGTTCAGGCGACCTGACCGAGGTTGATCAGACCGCGGCCTGTGTCCCAGTGGCATTCTGCTGTCCCAACTGTTACCCCCTCTTCAGCCAGAGCCACCTGGGAGATTTTTCTGCAGCCTACACGCTGTTGCTTATGGCTCTTCTTCTTTTGGGACCAGTTATCCCCAGCTCTCCATAGGCCCTGCTCAGGGTGTGGCTGGCGACTCTCCTGCTGCCCACCTCCACTGGCATGCACCTGGTCCCCCACCTGTTCTTCCGACAATCTTCTAGTCAGACTGGGTGATGTATGGTGGAATTCTCAGCTGCTTTTCCAGGCCGACTGTCATCACCCAGTCTCGGGCCTTTAATCTTTAACCATTTCCGTGTATACTACCGGTCAAAAGTTCTGGAACACCCAAATTTTAATTTTTTTTTTTAATGAAAAAATGTTGTCAAGCTTACCATCTTCGTCTTTTTCTGGCATAGCTTGGACTTATGTTTTGGGTCATTATCTTGCTGTAGGATGAACCCCTGACCAACTACGTGCATAACAGAGGGTACTGCATGGCACTGCAGAATGCTGTGGTAGCCAACCCTGGATCCAGAAAAACAGCCCGAGACCATCATGCTTCCTCCTCCATATTTGACAGTTAATGTCACACACTGAGAAACCATCCTTTCGCCTACTGATGAACTTATGAACGTGATGAACAGAATATTGAACAGAATATTTTAAATTTTGATTCATCAGTGCATAACACCTTCTTCCAGTCTTCAGTAGTCATGTTCATTGGTGGTGTTTCATGGCCCAGGCAAGCTCTTCTTCTTATTCTGACTCTTAGCAATGGCTTTCTTGCTGCAACTAAACCTGTCAAACCTGCAACTCCAAGTCTTCTCTTCACAGTTGAAACTGAGACTTGCTTACTACGACCGCTATGAAGCTGTTGTCCTGTGAACCACCTATCACGCAAGCTGTTGACTCTCAGAAACTTGTCTTCTGACTATGTTGTGGCTTTGGGTCTGCCAGTCCTCTTCCTTTCAGAGTTTCCCCCAGTTTCTGAATGCTTTTTGATGGTGAAGGAGACTGTACTCACTGACACCTTGACTTTCTTCGCAATTTCTCTGTGACTACATTTGAAGTGTTTTTGTATAATTTTCAGTTTTGGGTAACCTTACCTTTTTTTTTTTTTTACCTCTGGCAGTTCACCACTTACTTTTGTGCCATTTCAAGCTATTCATTGGACTTGAACTGCTTGAATTTCAATAAAAAACTGGAAAAATTGGGGTATTCTAAAACTTTTGACTGGTAGTGTAAATGGGATAAAGATGTTGTCCCCTTGCAGGTCACACGTGCACACACACACACACACATGCATTGCAGATCAACAGTGAGTGCAGGATTGATTACTCTTGAGCCAGTTCTTCAGATGTGTTTTGAATATAGCATATGTATCACATTCCCTTATTGTTAGTGGTAAACTATTCCAAATGTGACCATTTTACCCGGTGACACTTCAGTGGGTTGAGTTCTTAGCAACCACCATAGCAACGATAAACACTACCATTTCGTAACAAGAACTGACAAACTACAGTTTGTTTATCGTTACTCTATGAAACTTTGACCAATATATTGTACATTTATCGACATAAATATCATCAACAGGCATTGTAAAGACTCAAAATGTTGCATTTTCCACAGTATGGAGCGATCGGCCTGAGGGTCTAGTTTCAGGGTTTGCACAGGCGCACTGATCGCTCTAACATCTACTAGAGCTGAATTAATAAATGCATTGCATATAGGCTAGATGATCTGTGTTAAGAAAAAGTAAAGATGCTGCTTTATTCCAGATATTAAAGCCATAACGGTATCGTTATGGCCAGTGACCGCTTCACCTGGTGACACTTCACCGGGTTGAGTCCTTAGCAACCACCATAGCAATGATAAACACTGATAACATTTTGTAATAAGAACTGACAAACTTGTTTATAGTTACTATATGAAGCTTTGGACAATATATTGTACATTTATCGATATAAATGTTATCAACAGGCATTGTAAAGACTAAAAAAAAACAGTAATAGAATATTCTGATATGTGATATACGTGATGTTTGATAGGTATTTTGCACACTATATATATATGTGTAGATAGATAGATAGATAGATAGATAGATAGATCTATATATATGTGTGGATATAGATATATATACTGTGTGTGTATATATATATCTATATATATATATATAGATATAGATAACAACTAAGGAGTTTAATAAAAGAGTAAGAATAAGATGTAGACAAATTTCTTACCCGAGTAGAATTCAAGCCTCTCTTCAAGCTCTTCATTAATAAGGTTCTTTTCCCTCAAATCTCCTAAAAGACTCTTCACTGTGGTCTTTGCCCTCTTTTCTCTGGCCATGGCATTCTTCTTCTCTCGCTCCAGACTTTCCACTCTTGCTAAGGCTTCATTGAGTTTAGCCTTAAGAGAGGTAGGAGAAGCAGGCAAGGCATAGTCATGATCCTAGTAGAAAGAGGGATGAACATGGTTTGATTGTCTCACTTCACACACATCAATTTGACACCACTAGAGTGTGACCCACAAAGCTACTGCCAGCACTGTGTGTGTGTGTGTGTGTGTGTGTGTGTGTGTGTGTGTGTGTGTGTTGTGGGTGTGAGGTTGAAGTTTGTGGGGCATCCTGAGGGACCACAGACAGGCCCCCTCAGCCCTTCTGGAGGTAGATGTAGTCCTGCCCTTTTCCGGCTAAATTTTTACAGGAATACGCCGCACAGTGCTTGCTGCTTTGGTGGTTGTTTACCGGTAGGATGACCGGTCCAAGATGGTGGCCGCATTTGTCGTGCCCCAGCAGCCAATGCGGCGTCTACTCTTTATTATGTCTATGGGTAGGATGACCGGTCCAAGATGGCGGCCGCATTACTCGTGCCCCAGCAGCCAATGCGGCGTCTACTCTTTATTATGTCTATGGAGGCTTCGGCTTGAGGGTCTAGTTTCAGGGGTTTGCGCAGGCGCACTGATCACTCTATCTAATATCTACTGCAGCTGAATTAATAAATGCATTGCATATAGCTGACCTGTGTTAAGAAAAAGTAAAGATGTTGCTTTATTCCAGATATTAAAGCCAAAAGAGGAAACACAAGTTACCAGCCATAACGATACCGGGTTAAGTCCTTAGCAAACACCATAGCAACGTAATGAGACATGAAAAAATCAGTAGGGACTAATTATAAAATCATACCCGCTCCATGCTGTGTATAATGAATATGAGAATACTTTTTCTTGACTATCTCACTACCTGCCGTGACGCCGGGTGATCTTTTCTCAATGAAATATAAAAAAGTGGAAGGGGGCGGAGGGCCGGGGTTCCTTTCTGTGAGCGCATGACATCACTGGGAATGCCCCCTGATGTAAACGCTTGTTTCACAGCCTTATTATTATCATCATAGTGTGTATCTGAGCTGCAGATACTGTAGACCATAGACATATATACACTGTAGACAACTATGAGCAGAATATTGAGATTGTGGATCAGGATGTAGAGCGGTCGTCCTCCAACTGGAAGATTGGCGGTTCGATTCGCGGCTCCTCCAGTCCACATGTCGATGTGTCCTTGGGAAAGACACTTAACCCCAAAATTGCTCCCGTTGCTGCGCCAACGGTGTATGAATGAGAGTGAATAGTTAAATTCCCCCTGATGAGCAGGTTGGCACCCTGCGTGGTAGCTCCTGCCATCAGTGTATGAATGTGTGTGAATGGGTGTATGACATGTGATGTAAAGCGCTTTGAGTGGTCGCAAAGACTAGAAAGGCACTATATAAGTACAGAACATTTACATTTACCATGAACGTTTATTTCTCTTTTTATTCCTCACAACAAGTTACGTTCGCTGAGGATCATGGGTAGGCTAAAGTAGCCACTTCCGCTAATGTCCAAAGCAGCAGAAACAAAACATATTTCTCACAATCGAAAGTGAAATAATAAAAACTGATGGTCATAACATTCATCCAACATTTCGGTGAGTTATCCAGGACACTTGTTTTTGTGTTAAGAAATGTTGAGGATCTAGCCGGTCTTTCGGGGACATATAAAGACACAAAAGGGGTCAAATCTCCTGGTTAAATATTTAATAATATAGTTATTTTAAGAACAGCCGTGAGATTTGGTTGCGCAGGCGCACTGATCAGTTGTGTCACTGCATGTATTTAGATTCGTATGATATCATATGAAAAATAGTGCACAACTTTTCGTACAATATCATACGAACAGAAGATGAGGATACGTTGTTTTGTCAACACAGTCAGGTTCTCTGTCTGACCATGATGATTATTAGATGGTGATTTATTAGGAGATATATGATCCAATGTTCAATTGGCATCTCAACAATATAAAGCTGACAAAAATGTTTTTGATGTTTTCTGATGCTTAAAACAATACTGTTGAACAATACTAGTTTATATTTAGCTGTTAATCTTTGTTATGTGATACAGAAGGATAAGATTTACATGATGAATTGTTATGGAATATTTAGTTGTAATTAGGCCACTGTCACCATGGCCACCACTGTTAGGTCTCAGTCACCACCGTTGGATGGAACTTCTTTTGTTTTAAAATAGTATGCTTTCAATCTTTTTCTCCAAAACAGCTGATTTATTAAAGTAATTGTTTCTTTAAATAAAAAATTGTGTTCATTTATGTTCAAAACTGTTCTTTTAATCAGATGCAAATGATGAGACTTGCATGATATAAGAGTTTTCAAAGAGCACACATGAAACAGCATGAAAATTAATAAAAGGGAATATTCAACATTTAACAACATATTTGTGTACTTTGTGTATTGAAGACACAATGGTTTAAATACTCCAAATCTATATCAGACTAAATGAATAGGAATAATTAGCTTTTTATTGTGACTGTGTTGACAAAAATGAAAAGATTACAGTCAGGAGGTTTCACCGAAATATTACTTGATTTCTGAGAACTTGTTCTATGTAAGTATAGATTTCTTAATATCTTTTTTCAAAATAAATACCTGTTTTATCCAAATAATCCAAATTTATCCAAAGAATCCGTGAAATACAATAATCATTATTACAAGTATTCACATTCATTCTCTAAGTTGTGATAGAAAAATGAAGATTTGAACTAGTCACATTCACATGATGCAATGAAATAATGAAATAGCATATGGCATGAAGAGTCATCACTATCCTCAGTACAATATGAACATGTATAGTGATTTCTTGTCCATGCCTGACATTTCCTCTGCCCCAGATCTCTCCTAACCTATACAGCCACCAGCAACAGATGCTCCACCACTGTCAAATGGCCTACAAAGCAAACTGCACTACTTTAGTCCTATGTGTCACAAGCATTAAAAATTGGATTGAGACAGATAAGATTAGATTATGCCTACAGGATTTGAAAAAATGTAAAAGCCTCATTTAGGCTTTAACATAATCTCCTTTCACTCCCAGTGAGTATTAGGCCTCCCAGCAGATGCCAGATACTTTGTCTTGTCTTGTCTTATTTGATCTCTTCCTCTTTTTGGATTTGTTCCTTTTTTTATAATATTGTAGGTATTTGTAGGTTTCCTTTTCATAAGGATTGTGAAATTTCATATTGGGAAAAGCTTTGGGTGGTTCATAGGGCGAATATTTTTGGAACTTTGACCTCTGCAGTGCAGCTTCATTGGCTGAGGCTAGTAGCTTTTATATTTCTTCACAGCTAGAAATCTGATTCATATCAAACCCAGCTACATCGCATGTAACCAAATAAAACTAAATGCTTTTAGGAAATTGCCTTCTTTCCATCTAACATCGGTCTGCACTGCTGGGTATTGTGTTGGACTGCAATATATTGTTCATTTTCAGATAAGTCTGCTGCAGGAACCACATTATGTAGTAGCATGGGAATCCTAAAAGAGAAGAAAAGTGACATAAAATAAACATAATTATTTTTACATACATCATATTGTGCAAGATTTGACATTAAATTAATCAAATGTTTTTGATTGAAAAAAATACACAAAGATGAATAAAAATGTAAAGAATTATAGCATTTATACATTTTTCAGAAAAACCGACATTAAAGATGGATAATTCATGTGTCCATTGTAATAAATGTCAAATATTTATTATAAGTCAGTTGTCAGCCAATGCAAGCACTGTTTTAAACATTGATTTTAGCTAAGAAACAAAATTGACTCTGACCAACAAATGTCAGGATTTGATTTATAGGCCTGCAATGTTTTCTCAGCCAAGTTGGAGTGTGAAACTATTTCTTTTTTTTTTTTAAGAAAAAATGTATATACAAATTTTTATATGCAAACTCCTATTTCTTGAAAAGGATGTAAAATATAAACATACTAATCATCATATGAGAGGTTAACTTTGAAAAAAGGAGGGTTCATGTGAATGTTTATAAACTGATGATTATTTAAATTATAAAATCAGTTGAATCTGAAAGCTTAGGTTTTGACCACAGTTTTTCTTAGATTATATGAATTTGATTGTTGTTAAAAGTTGTCAAGTTCATTTGTTAATATTTCACTACACTACAAAAAAGAGACTTTTGAGGATGCTGCTGACTCCGTTTTAGTTTGAAAACTTCTGGATGGGCAGAAAACTAGACAATCACCTTCACTCCCTGTTTGGGTCTTTGCACTCTGACTTACATTATGTGTAAAAGATATACCTCATCATCAGCTCAAGCAAAGAACTTTTTGCCATTGCTGTTCTTCTTCTGTAGTATTTGCAACTACATATATGTATATGCAACTAAGCAACCAACCCCAGAGTATAGACCTATATGCCTCCTGTTTACACATGCCTGCAGTTTACATGAAGGCTCATGTAATATGCATTTCAGACATAAGTATAATTTCTGAAATGGTGCTAAAATGCTCATGTGCACAGAGATTGTTTTCATTTTAAAATCTGTTTTATCAGAGTAGACATAGGATTAATCCATTATAGTTATATTCGAAATATTTTTCCTGATTTGGTTAAAACAAACATCCATTGTATAATAAAGACATGAGAAGGCTTTTTTTTTTTAAATGTGATTCGGCCTTATTTCCACATCACACAAGGGAAAGCAAAAATCAGGTGTGAAGGGATTAAATACTAAAGATGCATGAAATTTGATCAGCTATATATTATATACAGTACACTATACATGTGCCTATGACTTGATCTTATGAATGTATGTGGTGTGTGTGTGTGTGTGTGTGTGTGTGTGTGTGTGTGTGTGTGTGCATGTCTGTGTGTTTTCAGATTAGGGAACTGGCAGATCTTAGGCAGCAACAAGCAGCACCAGCCGCTCTAAGTAGGACCCTGTTAAAGTGGCCTGCTGGTAATACAGTCAGTATACAGCCAAAAGACAAAATCTCTCTCCCTCTCAGACACACACATATTGTATACATGCACCACACACCAGGCAGCCATTTGTCATTTAGGCCATGGCCAGAGCTCTTGGGTAACATCTTTATCCCTCCAGCTCAATCTGGCCTGCATCTGCCAGGGAGGAATTACACTGATCTAATGTCACACAGTCCCCTCCAAGCTATTTTAGTGTTTACCTACCCATGATTTTTTAAAATGCTATTCTTACAGGTGAAGCATTATCTTTAAATATAATCAAACTGCAGTCTAAACTGAAAAAATTATTCATAGTGCTTGACGATGACAGAGTAAAAAATAATGTTATATTGAAAATCTAGTTCTACAAGACAAATCTCCTGACAAAAGTTTGGATTTGAAAGAAAACAGGTTATGAATGATTCATGAAATTTGTGAGAAAACATAAAATAACTGATAATGGAGGGATTGTGTTTGATTTTATCCTGGGCACCCGGCCCAAAAAAGTATTCAACTTCTAACAGCAGAAAATGATCACAGTCTGGTTTGACACCACAAATGCTGAATATTGCTGAATGTTTATGATCATGGCAAAATTTCCATTGAAAACAGAACTATTCATCCACCCTAATCCCTCAGCCATCTGATAGCTGAGGGATTGGGGTTACTTTTGAAGAGCTTTCATTGCAGCTTGCTATGAGCCAGGGATAAATACATCCACACTTTCTCTCTTCATCTCAGGCTGCTAATCCACCAGCAGCTCAGCCATTTAGCAGTAGCACAGGACCTCTCAACCTGACAAGCAAGCATACTGAGAAGCAACATATGTATGTGTGTGTGTGTGTGTGTGTGTGTGTGTGTGTGGTGTAGGGGCGGGGGGGGGGGGGTGTTAATAGTTGAACAGCTGCTTGTGGAACAAGACTCGACACACGCACACACACACACACACACACACACACACACACACACACACACCACACACACACACACACACACACACACACACACACACACACCACACACACAGACTCACCAACCCCCATATGGCAAGGGGCCAGATGACAAAACCTCAGCCAGGGTCACAGTGGATACTGCCTGATCTACTTTCAGGGGTCCACTCACCAAAGGATTAAGAACACTGTTTATGTTTTTGAGTATTTATTGGTGTGGTTTTTTATTTCCAGTATATGTCTGTTTTCTGTGGGATGTAAAGTGAAGAAAGTGCCATTAAGTGATATTGATAGTGATACTTCATTATGGTAAATATAATTCTACATCATGAGCTGGATATATATGTTTATATGGAATCAAACCTTATAACTTATATTCGATACATCCAGAACCTGTAATAAAATGATCAGGAAGAAATGTGGCCAATTCAAATTAGATACCTGACAAATCAAGTTACTTCATTAAATTGATGCAAAAGTCATGTAAAAATCAATAAAATAAATTGTCTTGTTATATTGTAATATCTGTGCACAAAGTATAGATGCTGCACTATAAACAATGTGGCATTATGGCAAAATTGATGATGGCTGACAATTTTCCATGTCACACTATATAAAGCTATGCCCTTATTTCTGCTCATCATTTGGTTTAGACTGAGGAAAAACATGATACACTGCATTTTAGTTCTGGTCCTGCTAGTGTTCGCATCAGCTTTTCACAAACCAAACAAAAGTTATAAACATGCAGTCATATGCATTACCTGGAAACTTACTCATTTGACAGTTTTAAATGACTGTCATCCTGCATTATCAGCACTACATGGGCCAGAGAGGGAGTTTTAGAAACTGACAACAAGTAATGCAGCAGTCTGATGCAGTAGAGTGTACATTACCGTATGTTCTCTAGTGTCACAAAAGGCTAAGTAAGACATAATGTTTGCACAGATTGTGTCATTTGCACATGTTGTTTTTTAACAAACTCCTCCTGAAGACTAACTCGACCAACTTCAAATTTGGACAGTATTATCAGAAGATCTTTGTGATTAAAAGCTATCAAACGCTTTTGCTGTGATGATGCAGTGAATTTTGATGTTTCACCATAAAACAGGAAGTACTTTGTCCAATCTGTTCCAATTTCCCATGCTTGATGAGAGTCCCATCCTTAACACATCTATGTGTCAATATCGAATCATAGCCATGGTGCCACAGGTGTTACCTGTGCTGTACTTTTATGACCTGTACCTAGGAAGATGAAAACATCCACCTGAAATTAGGGCCACATGAGGAAAAAACTCCACTTGAGGCAGAATCTCACCCCCGAAGCAAAGAGTGCACTCCACCCTTTTCCGGTTGAGGACCATGGCCTCGGATTTGGAGGTGCTGATTTTCATCCCGGCCGCTTCACACTCGGCTGCGAACCGATCCAGTGAGAGCTGGAGGTCACGGTCTGATGAAGCCAACAGGACCACATCATCTGCAAAAAGCAGTGACCCAATCCTGAGGTCACCAAACCGGACCCCCTCCCCACCCTGGCTGCGCCTAGAAATCCTGTCCATAAAAATTATGAACAGGATCGGTGACAAAGGGCAGCCCTGGCGGAGTCCAACCCTCACTGGAAACAAGTCCGACTTATTGCCGGCAATGCGGACCAAGCTCTGACACCGGTCATACAGGGAACGGACGGCCCTTATCAGGGGGTCCGATACCCCGTATTCCCAGAGAACCCCCGACAGGATTCTCCGAGGGACACGGTCGACTGCCTTCTCCAAGTCCACAAAACACATGCGGACTGGTTGGGCAAACTCCCATGCACCCTCAAGGATCCAGCAGGGTGTAGAGCTGGTCCACTGTGCTCTCCAGCACCCCCGAATAGACCTTACCAGGGAGGCTGAGGAGTGTGATTCCCCTGTAATTGGAACACACCCTCCGGTCCCCCTTCTTAAAAAGAGGGACCACCACCCGAGTCTGCCAATCCAGAGGCACTGCCCCCGATGTCCACGCGATGCTGCAGAGTCGTGTCAACCATGACAGCCCCACAACATCCAGGGCCTTGAGGAACTCGGGGCGGATCTCATCCACCCCCGGCGCCCTCCCACGAGGAGCTTTTTAACCACCTCGGCGACCTCCACCCCAGAGATAGGAGAGCCCACACCCAAGTCTCCCGGCCCTGCTTCCTTACCGGAAGGCGTGTCGGTGGGATTGAGGAGGTCTTTGAAGTATTCCTTCCACCGATCCACAACGTCCCGAGTCGAGGTCAGCAGCGCACCGTCCCCACCGTACACAGTGTTTACGGCGCACTGCTTCCCCCTCCTGAGACGTCGGATGGTGGTCCAGATTCTCTTCGAAGCCGTCCGGTAGTCTTTTTCCATGGCTTCACCGAACTCCTCCAATGTTCGGGTTTTTGCCTCAGCGACCGCCCTAGCTGCGCTCCGCTTGGTCTGCCGGTACCTGTCTGCTGCCTACAGGCCAAAAAGGCCCTATAGGACTCCTTCTTCAGCTTGACGGCATCCCTCACCGCCGGTGTCCACCAGCGGGTTCGGGGATTGCCCCCCCGACAGGCACCGACCACCTTGCGGGCACAGCTCCGGTCAGCCGCCTTAACAATGGAGGCACGGACCATGGCCCACTCGGACTCAATGTCCCCCGCCTCCCCCGGTACATGGTAGAAGCTCTCCCGGAGGTGGGAGTTGAAACTCTCTCTGACAGGAGACTCTGCCAGACGTTCCCAGCAGACCCTCACAATGCGTTGGGTCTGCCTGGTCTGCCCGGCATCCTCCCCCACCATCGGAGCCAACTCACCACCAGGTGGTGATCAGTTGACAGCTCCGCCACTCTCTTCACCCGAGTGTCCAAGACATGCGGCCGCAAGTCAGACGACACGACTACAAAGTCAATCATCCAACTGCGGCCTAGGGTGTCCTGGTGCCAAGTGAACATATGGACACCCTTAAAACCTGAACCAAACTCTTCAGGTTTTAACTTTAAAGAGACCCAACATTCCCACATGACCAACAGTGGCAAGAAAAAACTCCCTTTTAACAGGAAGAAACCTCAGGCAGAACCAGACTCAGAGTGGGCAGCCATCTGCCTCGACCGGTTGGGGTTGAGAGGAGAGAAAGGAAGGATAGAGGAGAGAAGCACAATGAAAATCAACAATAAGGCTAGAAGGTCTGGGACTGGAATCTGTCATCCGGACGTCTACAGGCCCAGATTACCTGTGAGACGAGAAAGCACAGACAACTCCGGGGAAGAAGTTAAGGGTATTGAATGCAATTAATAGAACATGAATGTTAATGGATATAGATGGATGGATAAAGAGAGAGAGGGAGGGAGGGGAAGAGAGGAGCTCAGTGCATCGTGGGAGTCCCCCGGCAGTGTAAGTCTATAGCAGCATAAGCTAAGAGCTCTAGGAGCCCTAACTATAAGCTTTATCGAAAAGCAAAGTTTTAAGCCTACTCTTAAATGTAAGGAGGGTGTCTGCCCCCCCGAACCAAATCTTGAAGATGCTTCCACAGGAGAGGAGCCTGATAGCTGAAGGCTCTGCCTCCCATTCTACTTTTAGAAATACTAGGAACCACAAGTAGGCCTGCATGCTGGGAGTGCAGTGTTCTAGTAGGTACATAAGGTACTAAGCTCTTTAAGATATGATGGAGCCTGACCATTGAGAGCTTTGAAGGTGAGGAGAAGGATTTTGAATTCTATTCTGAATTTTACGGGAAGCCAATGCAGTGAAGCCAAGATGGGAGTAATAAGATCTCTCTTTCTAGTTTTTGTCAGAGCATGAGCAGCTGCATTCTGGACCAGCTGGAGAGTCTTTAGAGACAGCCTAATAATAATGAATTACAGTAGTCCAGCCTAGAAGTAACAAATGCATGGACAAGTTTTTCAGCATCATTTTGAGACAGGATATGTCTAATTTTTGCAATATTACGCAGATGAAAGAAGGCAGTCCTTAAAAGGTGTTTTATGTGGGAATTAAAGGACAGATCCTGATCAAATATAACTCCTAGGTTCCTTACAGTGGTGCTGGAGGCCAAAGTAATGCCATCCAGAGTAGTTATGTCAAGTGATCACATATGTAATCATATCTAATAAGGAAGTGCTAACTGTGGGGAATACTTCCTTGAGCAGCCTAGTTGGAATCGGGTCTAAGA
Source organism: Scomber japonicus (assembly GCF_027409825.1). NCBI lineage: Eukaryota > Metazoa > Chordata > Actinopteri > Scombriformes > Scombridae > Scomber > Scomber japonicus. The sequence continues at coordinate 37,516,890 of NC_070586.1, read as the reverse complement.
GACAAGTTAATGGTTTGGATGAAGTAATCATTGAAGTTAATTCTATCAGGTTGGCTGTAGAAAAACAGTCAGGTTTCAAGGTTTTCAAGTATCAGGTTTAACAGCGATTTCTACATATCCTGTGTTAGAGGATAAATCAGTGCTTATTGAGTGCAGGAGGTGATTGATTTTGTCCCTAATAGTTAAAATTTTATCATTAAAGAAACTCATGAAGTCATCACTACTGAGAGTTAAAGGAATACATGGATCAGTAGTATTGTGGCTCTTTGTCAGTTTAGCCAAAGTACTGAAAAGAAACCTTGGACTGTTTTTATTCTCCTTTATTAGTGATGAGTAGTAGGCGACTGTGGCGTTACGGAGGGCCTTCTTATATGCTTTAAGACTGTTTTGCCAGGCTAAGTGAGATTCTTCTAATTTAGTGGAACGCCATATTCTTTAAAGTTTGCTTTAATTGTCTAGTTTGGGAATTATAGCATGGAGCTGTTCTGTTGTTTAATTACCTTCTTTTTTAGAGGGGCAATGGAGTTCAGAGTTGTTCTCAGTGAGTCTGCAGCACTATCAACAACACAGTCAATCTGGGGGGGACTAAAGTCAGAATAAATCATCTCTGTTGTATTGAGACATGGCATTGAGTTCAGTACTTACTGATGGGATTATTTCTTTAAATTTAGTGACAACACCATCAGACAGACATCTAGTAAGAACATGTTTGTCTAACGGCGTATAGTCCAGTAATAGGAATTCAAACGTGGTCTGATAAAGAAGGATTATGAGGGAAAACTATTAAATGTTCAACTTCAATACCATATGTCAGAACAAGGTGGAGGGTGTGGTTATAACAGTGAGTGGGTTCATTCACATTTTGAGAGAAGCCAAGTGAATCCAATAATGCAATAAATGCAGTGTTAAGGCTGTCATTATCAACATCCACATGAATGTAAAGTCACCTACTATGATTACTTTATCAGTACTCAGGACTAAATTTGATAAAAACTCTGAGAAGTCAGATACAAATTGGGCATACGGGCCAGAAGGATTATTATCACTGATTTAGCAGCTGGAAAAGCCATGCAGTCCTTTTGGCCCTATGTTTTATGTGTAAGCAGAATCTGTGTCCAAACACACAGGTAACAGAATACTGTGTGGATATTCAGTGATCCCAATTTTAACCAGTGTAAGCCATGTTGTCATCCATGGAGATATCAAACAAGCTACTCAGATAATAACAAGCTGTCGGTGTGGCCAGATCCTGGATTTATGGGAGAGAGTTAGAGCAGTGTTGTTGCCTGTGGGCAACAGTCCACTGGGAACTGCCATTACTTTGAAGTCGATCTTGCAGAGAGATTAGTCCTGGAGAAAGACCAGCAACCAGCAGTGACACGCCCCACTGCTACCTCAGTTGTGACAGGCAGATTTCCCCTTTAATTAATCACTCCCTGTTAGCTGCTTGAATGACCTGACACACAGGCGCTGTGTGTCTCTATGCAGAATACTGCATATAGATTCCATCTGTAACAATGACACACACAGCCTCTCCTCAGACATTCTGCTCTGATACACATATATTTAGACTCAGCTTGCTGATGGACAATTTAGTGTCAAAACACAACCCAATAAAATGTAATCTTTTTTAAATGTTTAGTCTTTCTACCCCAGTTGAACCATGTAGCATCAACAGAAACCAAATACCCATGACTAATTGTTATGAAGAAATTTGTCTAAAAGTCTGTTCCTGCTAGTTGGCTGTAGTTAGTTGAGGCTATAAGACCGTAATGTTGTTACACTGCTCAAAACATCTTTTTTTTCATCTTTTTATTTATATATATTTTTTTTTTTTTACTGTAAATGTCATTCATTCAGATAACATGATAACATAGAAACATTGGAGCGACCTGGTGGTCGAGCGGTCAGAGTGCATGCCACATAATCACAGCATCTCTGGTTCAAATCTGGCCAGATACCTATGCTGTAGGTCATTTGCTTCCCTCTCTCTCCTGTTTCCTGTCTGCCAGCTACCATCTGAATAAAGGCATAAAAAGCCCAAAAATAAATTAAAAAAAAGACACATTAAGGACTCTATTTTCCTAAAATTAGGCACAGGCACAAACACAGGTCTTAATTCCTGGCGCACAGCCTGTGGTGGTCTGACCAACACATTTTTGCAATTTCTAATCCAGTAACTCAGGTGCAAAATGGAGGAGAGACTGAACACGTCATTAGTGGGAGGAATCATTCCCTTTAAACACAACGACAGGTGAAACAGGAGAGAAATACTGAATGAGAGAGAGAAAAGAGTTCTCTGTTAAGCACCTGAAGTTCCAGAATCCAAATTCAGGACATCCTAAGTATTAATATACGTCAAAGTTCTATTACTATTTCATCCAAATGTTTAAATAAAGAATAAAGGTATCCACACTGCGCCATACATGTGTGATGCCAATCACTTCTCTCAAATGAGAGATTTTAGCTGATTTTTAGCAGCAGGTCACGTGATTATTTTCACGTAGATATTATTGGTAAGAATCCTCCTTTAAATTTGTGTTTTGGTTCCTATCATGATCTGCAGTCAATGGAAAAACGTGTGGCAAAATGAAAGGTGCAGAACTGTTTTGTGCTTCTGAAGATGTCTGTTTGCTTGCTTCTCTGCCAACTGAAACCATGAAAATTGGGCAGCATCTGCCTGTGTAGTAAGAGGTGGTCTGAGCAGGTTCTATTACAAACCCAATTTCATGCTAAAATTTCTGCGCCACCAAATCTGAACAAACACAGACTTAACTGCGCCACTCTTTCCACAGTGGCGCAAGTACCCTTGTTCAGTGCCAGAAAATTACCAAACAAGTGCAGAGGCAAAAGATAGACTTGCACTTGAGGAAAATTCCATAAAGACTGTGTTTGCCCCAGTACTGGCTTTGTGGCAGCAAGAAAATAGGTGCCCTAAGTCTTGGTGCTGGTTGCCAGACTGGCGGCACTCAAAGGAGAGGGCTGTGTTTTTCAGACTATTAGACTGAATGAAAGACCACAGGGGCTGTGTGTGCAAATTGAACTTTTTGGCCCGAAAGTGATTGTATGAGAAAGATGAGAGGGTCAACATATATCAGGATTCATCCTCTGGGAACCATGACTATCCATAGTAAATGTTGTGGCAATCCAAGCAATTTTTCTAGATTATTGTTCAATGTATTGGTTAAAGTCTGTGTAAAGTAAGAATAAATATGTGTTCTGAGTTTGACATGCCACAGAAAAGTGTGTTGTTAACCACCCTTCCAAATTTGAATGATTAAAAAAATCACCAAATATATGAAATTAGGCTTCAAAGTTGTGTAAAATTCAGACTACGTTTACACGTGCCCGGCTATTTTCATAAACGGACATTTCATCCTCTCCGTTTACAAAAAAAACTGCGTGCACACCAGTCCGTTTTCAGAAAACTTTACGTTTACACTAACCCGTGTATATATGCCGTCAAGAGCAGCTCAAGCCCACGTTAGCCAATCAGAATCCCGCATAGCGACAACAACAACGTCACTTCATTCCTCCACATAATACAACACTTGTATTTGCAAATGCAAACAAATACAAAGGGATTGCACCAGCATAAATGTGACTGCTATTCTGCATGCATCCATGATCACCATAGATTGTAAACAATGTCGCATTTAACCCAGGAGCAGTTTCTGTCTCACAATCTGGCGTCGGCTCCCCAAATCTCCGTTTTTCTCTGTTTACATGCAAACGTGCAAACGGAGTTTTCTAAAATGCAAATGATGGTTAATGTCTCCGTTTTTAAAAATAACCGGGTACGTATAAATGGGGCCTTATACTTCTGCTGTCACAGTCTGTTCTGCTCTTCTCCTGCTGCTGGTAACTTTCCATTCACCACACCCCTGCTCTACTCCTGCTAATCAGCCACACCCACCTCATCTGTAATCAAGTCAGTATATAAACTCCTGTTGTCCACTCACTCTTGGCCAGGTCATCATTTGCAATTTTTACATGCCAGACCTTCTAGCAATTATTCACGGACTGATTCCCTGGTTTCGACCCTGCTTGCTTTTGACCTCCTCTCCTCGTGTCTTCCCAGGTAAACGCTCCAGCCTCCTGTCCCTGACCTCGCATATCGCCTGTTTCTGTTTGCCTGTGACTGTGTGGTGTCCCCCGGCTTCGATCCTGTCAGGAGAGCCCAGAACTTCCAGCTTGGTCAACCTTATGTTCGTGAGTGCTACTGGCATTATCTTACCTGCTGCTTACTCTGTTTTCAGTAACCCTGAGCCCTGCCTGTTGCCCTACACATTCTGTCTATACCTGTTCAGTTACTTTGCAGACTATAATAAAGATCATTTCAAACTGCTCACTGGTGTTCTGTGCTGCAACTGGGTCCTACCACCTCCACCCGTTACATCTGCGTCGGAACCAGTGTTGCCACAGTTACCTTGAAAAACTAATCTGATTACTCCTTTGGAAAGTAATTTAGTTACAAGCAGTTAGTTAGATTACAAGTTACTTTATTAGTTACATTCAGCAACTCCTGACAACACCCCTGCTGCCTCAACATAAAAATGACGGTTTTGCCAATACTCACTTTACTTAACGTCAACAATGTATCTCCTGACATTTTAAGTCCAAATAAATAAATAAACACTTTTTTTATGAAAAATAGAGACAGTCTGCCTTTACTGCACTTAACATACTGTAAATACGTTCCCTCGACGCAGAATTTTGAAAGGACGACGCCGTAGCAACAACGTCGCTCCGACGCAGAAGTACAAATCAGCCTTAACTCGGCTGCTAGTGTCATGGATTCCCTCTGCCAGTCTGGTACTACACTCGATTGGCCCTAATCACCTTCACCTGTCCCACTCTGCTCTGTTTCCCTTAGCCTCGTTAACTCTCCAGCTGCACTGCATTTGCCATTAACCATGCTCTGCATTTAAGGTCCTGTGTTGCAGTCATTTGTTGTCAGATCGTCTGCAAGCTCACCTGTGTTACCAGTCTGCTCCTACATTCTCTGACTCCTGTACCCGGACCTGCCTGAACTCTGCCCTGTTCTCCCATCCCAGAAACCTGACCTGCCTTTGTCTTCAACTCCGATCTGTCTTCTGCCCCGGTAATTTCGACCTGCCTTCTGCTTGACTCTTTTGACTTGGATTTGCCCTGAACTGTGCCGCTGCCTTGTTTTCACCTGCAGTTGTGGTGTGTGTGTGTGTTTTCCCCAGGACTTCCCGGATTCTGCAGCTCCAGGATTTGCTTCCCTGGGGAGGCACACACACACACAGCACCTTGGGCACACTGGAACCCTTGGAAGCCCAGAACTCTGAACACTTCTCCTTCCCACTCCCCTTCCCTAATTCAATAAATACCCTTCTGGGTTCGAACGCACTTGGTTCCTCCGTCTCGTACTTGACAGTACGATCTGACCACCATGGAATCAGCGAACGAACCATCAGCCCTGGACCGCCTGCAATGTGCAGAGGGGGATGTTTCCCGAATTACTGGCGACGTTGCGTCTTTGTTTCAGCTCGGCCATCAGCATCAACAACAACTCCAGCAACAACAAGAGCAACTGGCCCAGGTGCTTGAGGCCCTTACAAACTTGAGAGCTCCCTCTACTGCATCACCCCAACCAGCCTACAACGCTCCAGCTCCCGAACCATCGAACCCGGAACCCAAGATTGGAGGCCTGGAGCGCTTCAATGGCGACCCAGACCAGGTCCGGCCCTTCTTGACCAACTGCAGACTCCTGTTCTCGCTGCAACCCAGAACCTTCGCCTTGGAGGAGGTCAAGGTTGGATTCGCCATTACCCATCTGACGGGTCGGGCTCTTCTTTGGGGAGCAGCAGAGTTCGAGCAACAAACCCCAGCCTGTGCCACCTTCGAGGCCTTCGAGACGGAAATGAAGAAGGTGTTCGATCTGGGTTCAACAACGGCAGATGCATCCCAAGAACTGACAATCCAACAGGGCAATCGCACTGTCGCTGACTACTCCATTGAATTCTGGACCGTGGCCAGACGCAGCACGTGGAATATGGTAGCCGTAGTGAACGCCTTCCTTCACAGTTTGGCAGAGTACATCCAGGACGAGTTGGCCTCATACGACTTACCCACGACCCTCGACGACGCTATTGCTCTGGTGGTTCGTATCGACCGCCGGATACAGACCCGTCGACGAGAAAAGGGGCGCCAAATTCCACGTCCCGTCCGCAATCGGAATGGTTTTTCGCCGGCCCCATCCTACCCCGGAGCCTCGCCTGCCCAGTTGACACATACCAGCCAGCCTGAACCCATGGAGATTGGTCGCTCTACCCTCACTCCAGAAGAACGCCGGCGCCGCTTCACCTCAAACCTTTGCCTGTACTGCGGGGGCGAGAACCACCAAGTGGTCAACTGTCCAGCAAAAGGCGTGGGGGAGTCCTGGTGAGCTCAGCATGTTTTCAGCCCCCCGTAACCCGAAAACCCCTGCTCCATGTTCGTCTTCTGCTTCCCAATTCCCCACACACGCTTTCCGCCCTGGTCAACTCTGGAGCAGATGCCAACATTATGGACTCTGAACTAGCTCGTCAATTAGGCATAGGGCGCCATCGTCTGTCCACACCTGTTTCTGCACGAGCCCTGGATGGGCATCTGCTTGGCACTGTTACTCACATCTCAGCCCCAGTAACCATGCACTTGTCAGGAGGCTATCCAGTTTCACCTTCTGCGCTCACCAGGGTTGCCACTCATCCTAGGATATCCATGGCTCCGTCAACATAACCCCCACTTCGACTGAGAAACTGGGGTAATACTGGAGTGGGGAAGAGAATGCCACCAAACCTGCTTGAGAGGAGCCATCATACCCACCAGTCCTGAATCCCCTGACTGGATCCCAGACCTCTTCCGGGTTTTTCAGAAGGACGAAGCTCCTGTGGAGGAACCGGCTCCTGTATCATTGCTGCTCTGACCTGGGACATAGAGAAACGAGTCAGGGACGCGATCCGAGACCAGCCCGGCCCCAGTGTTTGCCCCAACGATTGCCTCTTCGTGCCAGATCAACTCAGATCACAGGTGATTCAGTGGGGCCATGACTCTCACCTAGCCTGCCATCCTGGAGGGAATCGAACGTTCCGCCAACTCTCCCAACGGTTCTGGTGGCCCTCGATGAGGACTGACATCCAGGACTATGTAAGGGCTTGCCGCACCTGCAGCCAAAATAAACCCCCAGTCGCCCACCTGCAGGATTACTCCAACCTCTGCCTGTGCCCAAACGCCCCTGGTCCCATCTGTCATTAGACTTTGTCACTGGTCTGCCCCCGTCCGGTGGACATACTGTCATCCTCACCATTGTTGACAGATTCAGCAAGATGGCCCATTTTGTCCCGCTTCCAAAACTACCCTCTGCGAAGGAGACAGCGCAGGTAGTACTGGAGCAAGTCTTCAGGATACACGGTCTGCCCAAGGACATCGTCTCTGACAGGGGTCCCCAGTTCACATCAGTTTTCTGGAAGGAGTTCTGTCGCCTCATCGGGGCCACAGCCAGTCTTACCTCCGGCTTCCACCCTCAGTCCAACGGACAGTTGGAGAGATTCAATCAGGAGCTGGAGAAGTCCCTCCGCTGCATGGCTTCACGCAATCCCCGATCCTGGTCTCAGCAGCTCCTGTGGGTGGAATATGCCCATAACTCCCTCCCGAGCTCCGCAACTGGCCTGTCCCCCTTCCATTGTGTGTACGGCTACCCGCCACCACTGTTCGCGAGTCAGGAGCCCAAAGTATCCTGCCCGTCTGCCCTGGCCCTTGTACGGCGTTGCCGCAGAACCTGGTCCCAAGCCCGGACCACCCTCCTCCGGTCGGTGGCTAGTTATGTTGCTGGAGCCAATTGACGGAGGATTCCGGCTCCTACATACCGGGTGGGACAAAAGGTATGGCTCTCCGCCAAGGATCTTCCGCTCCGAGTGGAGTCCCGCAAGTTGGCACCCCGGTACGTCGGCCCGTTTCCTGTGGAGAGGGTGATAAGTCGGTCGGCTGTCCGCCTCAAGCAAAACTCTCCTGGATGCTGTCACCAGACGATTTGTCAACATAGAGCTGGAGCCTTTGTATGCCATTGCCACCTTGTTGGACCCAAGGTACAAGGACTGGTAAGGCATCAAGCTAACATACTAAATAGTACACTATAAGTTAGGGCTGGGTGATTTTGCTTAATATCAATATCACGATTAATTGAAGCTTTTGCTTCGATTAACAATCATTTTTATTTTTATGTTCAACTATTAAAGATGGCATATCAGTTATTTATAGATATTTATTGAGAATTTGTGCCAATGAAATCAAAAGCTTGACATCAAAATGTCTTATGAGGTCATACTTTATTTTTAACTAAAAGGCAAGTTACATAAATAGTACAAAATAACATCTTGAAATGAATGACTCAAAATAATTAAAAAAAGTTAGAGGGTTTAAATGTCGGTTTCCGGTATATTTTCAGTTAATTGCGCAGCCCTATTATGTATGGTATTTGATGTGATATGATGCCAACATTTGAGTGGAATATTAAAACATTATACCAATGTGAATAATACATAGGCATACTGTATACATGTGTGCTCAGGTCTTGTTTTGTTCTGAAGGGAAATATTTTATGATAACCGGCTCACTATACAATATCCCTTACTTGTTCTATCCCTGTTTCAGGTACTTTGGAAGTGCCACCTTTGCCGACAATGCTAAAGAGGCACTGTTGAGGGAGCTCCATGAGACAGCATTGACCACAGCAGGAGAAGACAGAGTCTCTGCAGCCAGCAGAGAAGGCCCCTCGGAGGGAGGCAGAGACAGAGCCTGAGGCAGCGGCAGCAGCTCCAGCTCCAAGGAAAGGTAGCTTAATGGAGGAGTTTCAACAAATTCTGGAGGAGTGTGAGGATGAAGGCCCTGCAAGCACCACAAGCCCCGAAGGTCAGCTGAATACATTTTTAGCTGAGAAAACCATTGCTGCTTCTGACAATCCATACCATTACTGGCGTGGCAATAGGGACAGGTTACCTCTTCTTGCTGTCACAGCCAAAAAATACCTCTGTGCACCTTGTACCAGTGTTGAAAGTGAAAGGTTATTCAGCACTGTGTCCAACATTGTAAATGAAAAAAGGAACAGACTGACTGCAGAGAGAGCAGAGATGCTTGTCGTCTTGACAAAGAATTTGTCATTGCAACTGAAGTAAGCAGCACTAGGCCATGATGTAATACTGCTATTACATCACTGCTACTGTATTAAACTTTGTTTACATTTTTTATTGTATTTTGCCCAGAATACTGGTTTATTATTATTATTATTATTATTATTATTATTATTATTATTTGTTGTACTTCCACTTTGCAAACATAATGCAGATAATCCTCAGAGTGTTTTGACTTCTATTTATAATCAATCTCAGGTTCAAGTTATTTGTAATTTCCACTTAGAGATCCAGCCATGAATGGTGTTGAATTGCACCATGTGAAGTAGGCTATTTGTTTTAAATATTTTGTAACTATGTTAGCTCAGTTCACTAATTTGAGCTTTAACATTTGTATTTATTTTGTATTTTATTTATATTTTTTACTGTATTTGACGAGAATACTGGTTTATTCTTAGTTTTTTTGTACTTTGCACTTTGTGAACAGAATGCAGATAATGCTTATTTTGTGTTTTTTACTTGTAGTATTTACTTTGATATGAATAAATAAATGGTTCATTGCTTTAATTTTATCATTCATTGCATTCATTTGTTTAATCTTGCTACATTTGTCTCAGGAAAGAAAGGTAGTCACACCCAATACCCTCAGTATTTTTGTCCTGTAGAGGTTTGTAGTTTTTCAAATCAACAATGGTATCGGATCGGTATCGGGTATCGGCTGATACGCAAAGCCCAGAATCGGTATCGGAACTGAAAAAGCCAGATCGGTGCCTCCCTGGGGGGGGGGTTTGTCATGGATTCCCTCTGCCAGTCTGGTACTACACTCGATTGGCCCTAATCACCTTCACCTGTCCCACTCTGCTCTGTCTCCCTTAGCCTCGTTAACTCTCCAGCTGCACTGCATTTGCCGTTAACCATGCTCTGCATTTATGGTCCTGTGTTGCAGTCATTTGTTGTCAGATCGTCTGCAAGCTCACCTGTGTTACCAGTCTGCTCCTACGTTCTCTGACTCCTGTACCCAGACCTGCCTGACTCTGCCCTGTTCTCCCATCCCAGAAACCCGACCTGCCTTTGTCTTCGACTCCGATCTGTCTTCTGCCCCGGTAATTTCGACCTGCCTTCTGCTTGACTCTTGACTTGGGTGTGTGTGTGTGTGTGTGTGTCCGTCCCAGGACTTCCCGGATTCTCCAGCGCCAGGATTTGCTTCCCTGGCCAAGGCACACGCAGCACCTTGGGCACACCGGAACCCTTGGAAGCCCAGAACCCTGAACACTTCTCCTTCCCACTCCCCTTCCCTAATTCAATAAATACCCTTCTGGGTTCAAACGCACTTGGTTCCTCCGTCTCATACTTGACAGCTAGCTCGGTGACTAACTCGGCTAACTGTCTAACTGTAGACTGTAGTAGTAGTGGGCGCTGAATGTATGTATACCTCTACAATAGCAGGGGCAGGTACAGTCTATGATTTAAACCTGCCCGCTAAATCCTGAACACATAAATCTTGAAACACAGTTTGTGAAGCCTAGCTCTACAATTCAAATCTAAGTGGTTGAAATGCTTTTTACACCATTTTTAGAAATACATTTATGACCTATTTAATATGTTTAGAAGAAGTCTGATTTCACTTTACACGGTCTTTAAGGGGAAGTTTTGACGTGAGGGTGGCACTAAAATGAACGTCACAACAATCATACTTCATCCTCTTGGGACTATGAATACCCATACTGAATGTCATGGCAGTATGGCTGCTAGTTGTGAAAATATCTCAATTTGTCCAAAGATTGAGATAACAGCTAAAATAGACTGATGGCCTGCTGCTAGTAGGGTAAAAGCTCTGCTAAATTATTACTTGCAAAAAACAGCTAAATTATTAAAGGCATGCATTATATATGCAAAGTTATCCAGACTTCAGCAGTCAGTGTGGTCAGACAGGAGCATCCATCTCATCAGAATGAATAACGTGCCTGGCCAGCATGTAACATTTAATAAGGGGCCAACTGCTATATCAGCACAGCACTGGTGAAAAGAAATGCAGCAGTGAGAAAGATCAATAATCACATCCACCCAACTGGAAAATTCTCTCATGTCATGTTCAGACAGGGCTTCAGACTGCCTTGACTAACTTGTCATTTCAATTTAACCTTAATCTGAAATTCACAGACAGTCATCCAGACGCCGGCTACTGCACAATTACTCTGAGTGAATGGTGAACATCAGTCTAGTATGCATGTATATTTTCTTTATTTGTTTTATTTTTACTCTCAATGAATCAAGAATTCCAGACCAAACCTGAAAAAACTGCTGATTAGATGTTTCAATACACTCCTCTACATATATACAATTTGTCCTAGTTAAAATATCTTAACCCTTGCATACTGTTCATATTCTGCACCCTCACAGTAACTTCCATGTCAATTTTGACCCGGTGTAAGAATCCCCTCATAAAAAGTGTCTATACCAGAAAGCATCATAGCCTGTCTGGCTGATGAATAAAAATGTGATTTAACCTTGATTTATGTTTCAGAGGGAAGAGAGAATGTTTTTTTTTTTAGGTTTTACACCCCTCATTTTTGTACACAATATCATGTCCTATTTTACCTAAGACATGAAAATATAACATTATTTAATGATTGGAATGTATTTTATTGTGTTAAAATGAGCAGAACTTTATGGAAGTGTGGGGTTTATTGTATAACCATTAGAGCCACCCGCCACCAGCTAAGAAATCCTCATAACTACTATCTTATTAAAACTATTAACTATTCATTTCACTAAAACACATGGCAATAGATACAACACAAATCTGACCCAGAACAGCCTCAATGGACAAACAGTTGTAGCTCCTACACAAAAGTATAACATTTTAAAATATTTTCATTTTGTGCATTGTGGGTCACTTTAGGAAAAGTCATCACATTTCAGGGTAGAAGACATTTAGGGTGTTTTTTTACAGCTGTCAAATGTTAAACAGGTCAAACCCGAACAGTATGTTAAAATTAAAACAGCAAAAGGCAATGGCCAGTCCATCCAGATTTTTTTTTTTTTTTTTTTTTTTTTTTTATAAATACCAAAAAAAATAGTCAATTCCAATCACATACATTGTGTTGGGGTAGAGGTAGAAAACTCAGAGATACATAAAATCAACATGCATCCCACTGAAATAGTTTTAAAACTGATCTTAACTTGTTACAACTTTTAAAAATGAACTAATATGAATGTTAATGTAAAATGGTACAACATCCTAAGGAATATATTGAAAGATAACAGCTCTTTGCAGAGGCAGTATTACCATGGCAAATATCCAGCAGAAATTCTGTATTATGGGTAGAAACAAACATCAGCTTTGTGGCAAACAGTTGAAGAAGAAAGAAGAAAATACTTTGTCATGTCCTGCATGGAAATTGTCTTTGGTCTCACTGGTAAGAATAGTATATAAAACACAGAGTACATAAAATAAACACATTCATTCCATTACGCATAGACATATGTCAGTGAGATGGACACAGCACATCACATGTACCCCCCCCCCCCCCCCCCAGCCCTCACATATGCATAAACATCAGGTATAGGGCAGAGAGCACCAATTGGCTACTACTCCCTTTCATCTAGCTTTCTATAGTTTGTTGATCATGGAAATTGTATTTGGAATAAAAGAGTCTTTATAGATTTTTTCCTTGCCATATGTACTTTATAGCGCCACCCTAGGGGAAGCAGCTTGAACTCTGAATGAGTGTCATCGTCTAATATTTTCATAGTTTTTCTGTGTACTGCAGTGTTTTTTTAGTGACCAAACATAACAGCAAGAGTTGTCTGTGAGAAAGCTGTAATAAGTAAGATTCCAAACATTCCAAATGTTAATTTTTGATTTACAGAGAAACTGCTTTCAGTTCCACCACCTTTCCATCATGCTGCACCATCTGCTCAGTGTTTATGAGTGATGATAATGGAGGGAACCTTGATGTGTGCTGTCATGGTTGACCTTTATGTTTACCAGTGTTTTTAGCTGGAGCTTTTAGTGAAGTGGTATATTCCAAGGAGTAGAGCCTTGATTGATGGATCTACTGAAATAGTCAGTATAGAGACTTTTCTGGATACTATTGGAAGCTCTCTAACTAACCAGTATATTGATTGGAGAAAACGAAAGCTTACTGTCTGTGTTTTTGCATATTTAATGGGTTACTGTTGTAGATTTTGAGTTGTGGTCTTTCCACCTTCCAGGCAGCAATTGAAAATCAACTTACAAAAAGATAAAGTTCACTTAGGTTAACAGACAACAGTAAATTATCACAGTGAACAGAGATGTGCACTCTGGTCACACATATGACCTCACATGCAGTAGCAGGTCTCTCGTCCCTTCTTCCTTGCAACACAACACATCAATGTGTATTAATGTGTGCATGAATGTTAGTTTTCTCCTGATGACCAGGATAGCACCCTGCACAGCAGCCCCTGCCATCAGTGTATGAATGTGTGTCCTAAGTGTGTGAAAAGTGCTCTACAGTACAGTACAGTCCGCTCCATTTAACATAATTAGTACAGGAATATTAATAATAGTTTATTAATGTATTAGTCAACAACTATAAATCCTCCCATAGGCACCTTTATAAGTGTTTACTGCTATATGAACAGATAATGACTGATAATACAATAAAACATAAAATATGTCTTCATAGGAGAAGTTATAAATGTTGGTCAATACTTAGAATAAAAATCATATCTGCTTACAATTACATCATAGTGTGTTATGAACCATTTTTTAACTTTTTAAATGTTAAATAGGAGGAACTGAAGTAAAGCATTTACCAAATATACACTATATATACACACACTTGTAGAATAACAGGAGAGAGAAATTGCAAATGACATAGATTGACAGCAATGGAAACAATGTACAGAATGGTGCATTTATGTTACAAAAATGTTTTATGTAATATATATTTTGTTTTATTTAGTTAACAGGTTCATTATTTTAAATTACAAGCATAGATATATGGAGTATGAGTGGAAATAATATTTAAACATTCAATCACATTTACATCTTCATCTGGTCCAAATGTTTATAAATGGTTACTAAATCTATATGCCCATGTTCCGGTCTGCAGATAATTTTAAATCATTTAAGAAAATGCAATCACATTATCCCTGTCTTTATAACTAATTATGTTCAAGGCTTAACTGATTCTTGCTCCAAACTACATCTCTGAACTGAGCTGAACTGAATTGCAGCTGTTCCTAGATCAAGACTGGCAAATCCAGATGACAGTTTTCACTGTCAAGGCCTCTTGACTGTAAAAAACACTGGTTTGGTTCTTAAGCTGAGAGCTAATAGTCTTACAGTGATTGGGCACCTACTGCAGTCGTCAGAGGAAGCAGTGCAGTAGGTACCCAGTCTTAAATTATTTAACATTTCCACACTTTACGGGAGTCGACTCTGCCTTGCCACAGACATGAAGGCTCACCACATCAATGTCAAACCTTAGTCCCCTCTCAAAACACACTTTTACCGAAAGGTATTTTCATACTCACACTCTAAAGCCTGGTGCTGGCTTCTGTCATTTATTCTGCTGAGACTTCCTTATATTTAATGTGCCTGTATTTGATAGTTTTTTCCCCATTCATCTTTATGTTCATTTTAGTGTTTTGAACATTTATCCTGTTTAATTTATTATAATATTGCGTTCTTTTGTGAAGCACTGTGTAACTATTCTTTAAAAAGTGCTATACTTATAGTTATTATTACTGTAATTATATATAAACCAAATACAGTAACAGTGCAAAAAAAGTGGGTTACCAAGATGAGCATGATTGTTGATCTTGAAGAAGGCTGTAGGGCTGAAACATCATCGTCTGAATAAAGAAGTACACATAAAGCCAGAGTTTGTTCTCGGGTCTGCTTCTGTTGATTGGCACCTCAATACTTGCGCAATACTTTTCTACTATGTACCAAGATGAAAACTATATATGTGTGTGTGTGTGTGTGTGTGTGTGTGTGTGTGTGTGTGTGTGTGTGTGTCTGTATAATATGAAAGGAGAACATCAACAAAAACATAGTAAAATGCATTAGATGTACCTTGTATACTTGAATTGTTTTGTGTTTGTATAATATTTGAAAGTGAAACACACTTCTCATCATAAAGTCTATATGGAAGATCCACATAATTAATAGATGACCTGATGAATATCCAACTGGGATTAAGATGTTTTCTGTGTAAACACATCTGTGGTTTGGAGTCAGCATGCAATTATTATACTTGTAATAAAACATTCTTTATTCTTGCCTACCTTTTCCCCAGTGAATTCTTCCTTTTCTAACAAACAGCTGTACAAAACCTAAGTGCATACAGTACATGAATATGTGCCTGTGTGTGTCTCCTGTTCCCCTTCATTACCCCAGAAGATGCTGCAGGGAGGAATCATCTCATCTCTTCCCTACATGGAAGAGGACATTCAAAAGAGAGATGCCTCCAAGGGAAATGTTTGAAATCCACTCAAACATACCCTGATACATTAGAAGATAAACATGTGGCAACCATCTCTGTTCCCTCACCTACCATGGCTCTATTGTGTGACCCTGTAAGGTGTGTGGTGCTACTGCCCCCTCTTGGCTAAAGGTGGGACTACAACACTTCCTGCAAAGGTGAGTAATTTGTTGATGAACAAACAGCACGATCACAAATTACAGCTTGCCTGTATATGTGTGACACTTGGTTTCTTTAATTACTCTGTTTATTAGTTTTTTCGCTTCAGCTCATTTGAAAGCTTCATCAACAGCAGGACATGTCAAGGAAGGCCCAGCCCAATCACAAAACTCCAACTCCATTAAATGAATAACCAACAGAGCGTCTGGACTTCCTAATGAGGGGGACAGTTATACGCAGGGGGCCACTGTGTGTGTGTGTGTATGCGTGTATGGTCTTAACTGATAAGTGGTCCATTTGGTTTTTGATGTGGATTGTGGATAAGTATTTAACAGCTTAGCCTCATTGACCCTGTAGTGATAAAGATTATTTGAGGTGTTCACAACAAATGCATTTTTTTTTGTGGGATGATCATTGACTATATGTATATTTATATGCATGTTTTATACATTGTCCTTCTTTGTTTGCTATATTTTGTTTGAGGCATGATTGCCTTCAAATTTTAGTGTGTATTTTTTGACAAAATTGCATATTTATTGTCCTCTCCAGTCTTGTTCCATTTCATGGACTCCAGATTCTTAAATATGTCTATAAGTTTTTTTTTTATATATATATATATATATATAAATAATATGTCTATTAAATATCAGCAGCAAAAGTACTGTAGTGATTCATTCCACATTTTTCTCTTCAGGTTTCTTTTGATGTTAATTACAAATTGGGGAGAACAGGGCAAGTTGGATCAGTGAGTAGGTTGAGCCAACTTGTGTTTCTAGGCAATCATATACAAAGATATTGGGAAAATTCTGAAAGGTCAACTCCATTATTTGACTCAATCTGGGTCTCACTTATGTATCTGAGTATGTGTTGAGCTTTTCATGATTAAAATGTGTGTGCCAGACATTTATTACACTGTTATAATCATAGATTTTGGACAGTTTACTAGCACCTTTTTCCTCTCTGACACTCCCATTGACCTATGAGTGCCATTATGAGTGCCTGATAATAGACCAAAATATTAAAACATTTAAAAAAAAAACCTGACACTTTGTGGCGAAAAAACACATGACTGCATCTCCATGGCTGAGAGAAGAAAAGGAGAGACACATACAGAGAATGAGAGAGAAATGAGAAATGAAAGAGTTGCTGGCAAGTGGCAGTAACTTCTCCTGCCCGCCTACCTACCTGCTTCTTTTTCAGTTCTAAGTCAAGACTCTCTCTGGGATTGTTTGATTCACTGGGCCTCTCTTCAGCTTACATTGATTTATTAATCACTCCACCAATGAACTAACAGATACTGACCTTTCCATGGTGCCTGAGCACCCCCCACCCCCAAACTGGCTGAATCGATCATTTAATGGAACATCAAGGCCAGAGATTATTTGTCAGCATTTTGTCATGCATGCCCCCATATCCAGATAGGTCAATACAGTGACCTTCCCTAAGAAGTGTGTAAACAACTACAGACAAGACTGAGTGTCATTATTAACCTCCGTCATCACATTTAAGAGCTATTTAGGCTAATGAGGACAGACTGGTTCATTGCTTCATTACTGCACTGCTGTGGCTTTGTCAATATGGAAAACACATGGACATGAATAAACTGTTACACTCTGCAACGTTATATATATATGTATATGTATATACATACACGTATACAGTATATATATATAACACTATGTGTTTTCCATATTGACAAATATATATGTATATATGTATATATATATATATATACACACACACACACACACACAAAATGTTTTTAAGCTTGGCTGAGGCGGAAAATGTGTTATATCAATTAAAGCAAAATGCGACAAAATGCAGTGGGGAAAAAAGTGTTTAAATCATGAAATAGATGAAACATGTTATTTAACATCCACTGAAAATATTTTAAAAATAGCAGCAGGCTTAAACATTGGATTTGAGTAATGATGATTCTCAGATTGATACATGAAACAAACAGAAATGTAAAATTTTCCATCATGTTTTATACATGATTTTTTATTGTTTGAGGTTTGACTAGTGCTATTATGCCATCTTGTTGTGCCTGCTTCTTCTGATATGATTTAATGGCCTGTTTGTCTTGATGGACCAACTCCTGTTTCCAAACATTTGAAGTAAACACATAGTAATTCTAATTGTCTTTTGCTTATATTCTGCAAAATTGGAATTTACAGTAAAAATTGGATGTGCTGCCACTTGCCAATATTCAATAAACATCATTGAATTATACAGACCCCCGTGCCCCTGTTCTTTGTAGCCCTACTTTTGGATTGTCCTCTTTAAGATGGGGTATTAAGACAAGACAAGAACATTTTTGTAATGTACTCCAAAGCTCCTCATGGTATGTTAATGCAAAGAAATGTTAATGTATTCTCTTAATTTGTTCTATTGTTCACATCATTGTGATGGTGTGGATTAATACCAGGTGTGACATTACTATGTAAGGCTATATCTGACACACTTGCCTTGAGAAAAACAGTGCTGTATTAATTCAATATCAATTTTAATTGCTCTATACCCCTTTCAACTTTGATGGTAATATTATTCCTCCAAAACTGCTGTCATACCTGTTGTGCTGCTATCTGGTTTTTACACACCGCTGTATTAAACACCTTTAATGTAGTTGCTAAAACTCTTACTAAAACCAAAACCTTCAAGCATAAAACAGATTTTGTCTTCATTTTACTGGCTCCTCATTTTAAAGCTGCTGATGGATTTAAAACTCCTCAGTCCTTACATTCCAACCCGCCTCAGACCACAGCATGTCATGGCTCATCAGCTCTCATGCCCATGCTTCTTTACTACTGTGGAATAAAACAAAAACATGACTGATGACAGATATACGCACTGTTTAAATTGTATGTAAACATTGAAAACCTATTTCTTCTTAGACTGCCATAACTGAATATTTAATTCTGAGTGAATAGTTGTTACCTTCTGAAATCCAATACTTCCCCTAATCATTTCAAATCAATAAATTGGTACTTACTACATGTGCTGTCTCAGATTTTTTCAGCGTTCTTTTTAGTTTCCTAAATGACAGCTATTTCCATTTCATGAAATGATTAAGAGTTAGTCATTTCCTTTCACTCAGTTGCCCCCAGTTTAATTTTTCCTAATTGAACTAATTAAACTTTTTTTTAATTTTAGTTTTAATTAGCACCTTTTAAGATATTGACACAAGTTTATTTTATTCAACTGCACTAGATGAGTGTTTTAAATTGTAAAGTTATTTTACAATTGCTGAATCAAAGATATCAAATATACTCCACTAAGTGTTTCAAAAATAAAAAAATGTTTGCAGTATGTATGTTTGTGTGCTGCCATTATGCCACGATCTAACCCAAGTAAATACGGCTTTAACTTTCTACTTTCCTTCCCCCTAAGTTATGTTCTTGATGGTTGAACCTTTTCCTTATCATGTTATTTGTCACAAAAATGTAGATATAACCGCACATGTGTATCGCTTATATAAGCCTGTAAACCTGCCATTAACAGTATGGAAAAAAATTGCCTTAAAATCCTTAAAATGGAGGTAACCCATGTTCACAGTGTCCTAAAAAAAACAAAGTGGTAACAGGCCAGCTGGAGCTTACTGTATAGTACAATGGCTGCTGTGAGGGCTTGGAGGTTGCAATATTGTCCCCTAATCACTGCAGGCATAAACTCAACTGGATGCACAAGAAAAAGAGAAGAGGGGACTGGGAATAAAACAATAATTTGGCTACATCCCAGTACAAGGATGCTGGACTTGTAAGCTGGCCAGTGTCATAAAGCAGTGGCTTTCTCAATGGATGTCAGTCATTGCTCCACTAATGGAGGATGACATGGAACATAATGCACCAACTAGATCCTGGGCGGACAGGAGTAATGGCTCATAAATTCAGCAGCCCTGGAGCAGGGATCTGTCAAAACTCAGCAGTGCATTGTGGGTTAATGTTTTTCATACACCTCCCCTCACCCCGCAGTCACTGCAGTGTGTCAATCAGTGTGTGTGTGTGTGTGTGTGTGTGTGTGTGTGCATACTGCCCCTACCCCCCTCCCCTCACTGCTGTTGCCACTCTTCACCTCAGAGTGAAATGCAGCCAGCCATACTAAAAACCATTTTCTTTTTAATTAATCACGCCAATACTATGAAGCAGCTTTAGTCAGAGTCTGGCAGTGCAGCTTAAGCTCCAATCAATGGCACAGGGTCGAAATCTCAGAGAGTGTCAATATTTTCCAAAGTGCAAAAAATAAAAGTCCTGGAGGCTCAGGCTGCCCTATATAAAGTGCCCAGAGGATGCAGGCGGCCCAAAAAGCCCCTTACTGCAGCCTGCGACTCCACCATGCTACTCTGCTCTTTTGTTCCTGATAATAGGGTACAGAGGCGAGAGGCTGTGACCCACAGAGCTGGGTAAGGTCTGCCTGTGGCATGTCATTCAGCATGTACCCATGGCACATTTCATTTCATGCAAAGAATGTGACAAAAGTTGCAAAAGAAAATAGCAGTTATTCAAATTATCATATGTATTCATTTATTTATTTATTTTACTATTTCATATTATTATAATATTTGAAATTAATTAAATGTTAAACTCTTACTTATTGGTAAACATTTACAATGCAATCCTCCTAGACCGTACCACACCATCTGTAAGTCCATCATTAAAAAAGCATGTTATGTAGACAAGCATTGTTTCAACAGATTAAATTACTGGAAATATGGGAGCACCCTTACAATGTAATGCAACCATTAAACAAATTTAGGAAATATATTTCATAAATATGTTTTATCATATTGTTGACAACATGCCAGATATAGGGGTGGAGGGTCACTTTTAATGTACTTTTTCTTAGTTCTGGGAAGTGTCTGTGGTTGAATGTGCTGAAGCACAGAGCCTAAAGAACTGTATATTGAAGGGAAGACCACACACCAAGTTTAAATGATTTTATCATATAACCTATGTTTTACCTACACTTGGTCTGGTCTGCCAAGGCAAGCTATATATTGAACCAGTTAAACACACTGTCAGAAAGACCAACCTACTTTTCAAGATGATTGATTAGGATATCATGGTCAACCATATTGAATCCTGTGTTTAGGTGTTAGAGAATAAGAATTGAGATGTTATTTTCTAATGTTGCTGATTATTTTATTGAGAGCAGTTTCAGTACAGTGCTTTGTTCTGGGCCTGTAGCTAGACTCTAGGTTGGAATTTTTTAGTAAGGGTTTAACAGCAGCTGTTGTCCATGACATGACTTGAAAAATGCTTTAAAAATGTTGTAGGTACAGGGTAAATGCATGAGGTAGGGGAGATATATTCAATGACGGTCTTGCAAAGCTCAGTTTCCCATTGATACATAGTTTTCACAGAGATTTGTTGAGATCATCAGTGTCTACATCAGTAGCAGTACTGGCTCTAATTGATTATTTTGTTATAAAAGAACAATGCAAGCCCTTAACATATTGATGCAGAGAACTGTGGCAGGTTGGAGACAGAGATAAGTAGCTAGTCAATAGTGGAGAATAATATTCTAAGGTTTCCAGAATTTTCTGTAATCATTTTGGAAAATGAATCCTATCTCACCAGAGATACTACTTTGTTATATGCAGTCATGCCCAACCTCTTTTTAAATTTTAGTGCAGTAATAGTATAAGTAGGTGATAATACGCCATTTAATAAGCAGTCACAATTGTATGGCTGAAGTGATATCATAATATTTGAAAAGAAGAATTTTAGTCTTCTCATCTAGGAATCCCTTTTGAACCAAAAATAATCTTTTAGCCTTGGATAAGGTTAGGTTGGTATCAAAGAACACACATTGATGGTCAGCGATAGTGTAATGACTATAATGATTGTAGGGTGGTTTTGTAGGTGTTTCCTCATACATCCACTCAGTAATTCAAATATGGTAATAGAAGTGAGCAATACAGAATACACAGTGCTTTTTGGTCAAGAATGTGCCTTTCCCAGAACTCCAATGACTCTTTTCCCACATATTTTATGTGTGGTTTCACACAGTGTTTATGTTCAGGTATCACACCCATTAATATGCTCTCTCAATATTGATTATTGTTATCATTCCTCATACTTGTATTTTAGAATTTCCAAACATATGTCTGGTTTTTGTTCAGATTTAATCATAATTTGTTTCTGTCAAATCACATTTTCAATTTTTTCATTTCTGCTGTGATCAACTCCAATAGCTACTGTGAATTCTCTTCAGGACAAAAAATATTTGTGTCATGCCTGATACCATACATATGTCATTAATATACAGATCAGTTTAGGGTGTAATACTGACCCCTGTGGGATTTAACAAGTAATGTCCAAAGATGTTGATTTGTAGTCAGAAGTCTGCACAAATAGTTTTCTGTTTCCCTTATAACCTACATAAATCAATTTTATTAAGTAATATTTTGTGATCAATCAACTGCACAATGCTTATCAATACAGTTACTTATTTCTTCTATTAAATTCATTAATGCCATGGATGTTTGATCAGTTTGATCTGAATCCTGAGCCTGACCCAAGCCATCCCAGGGTTAGTTTCTAAGAGCACTTTGAAGGACCAATTGATAAAATTAAGCTTTTTGATTGTTTGTTTGTTAATTTTTTAATGGAACCAGGGACCAAAAAGATTCACCTTCAGAGATTACAATACTGCTGACAATCTAGGGCAGGACTACAGGCTTTGAAGAAGGCCTGAAGTGCTTGATATAGGGTTAGACTTAAAAGACCAACCCATCCTCAGTCATGCATAAGCAACCCTGGATATTTAGTTGTACTTAGTTTGGGGATTTCATGTCAGCATCACTTGTCATGCTTTATTAACCCAATGCAAGCACACAAGAATGTGTCTTGGCATTCACTCCCAAAAAATGCTAAAGGGGGGGGGGATAAAATAGTACTACTACTACCAAAACTACTACTAAAAAATATGGGCTGTGCTGGACAAAGAAAATAATATATATGAATGTGACAGGAGCAAAAATCAATGTCAATGTCATGTCAGTAATTCAATTATGCAACAGTAGGAGTTGAATGTAATGCCAAATATGAAGTCCAATTTGATGACATATATGAAAGTGGCAAGTGCAAAGAGTAAAAGAAGGATGTGAAATCTAAAGTTCAGTTTGCGTTCTGAGTGCGTGTCTCAATATTATTGAGGAAGACTTTTAAAGAAAGATGATTTCATATTAAACATCCTCAGCAACATAGTCTTTGAAATATGAAATTAAATGAGCAACTTCACACAGACATAGTGGTGTTTGGAGTCAGGCTGCGACAGAAGCATTTGAAATGGAATGAAGCCCATTGATACAGTCAATTAAACAGTAGTCGAACATGCCCCAACACTGCTCTTCCCTCGACTTCCACTATCAAAACCTGACAAAACCTTTATTTTCCAGAGAGAAGTAATTTAAGAATGGCTTTAACCTTAACCAAGTTTGATCTGATCTGATGTTTTTGTGGTGCAAAATGTTAAATATATCATTCAAATAACATCTCACATACGCACAATATTTAGGCGATGGGTCTTCCGGAGTTATAAAATTAAAATACATTAATAAAAACAAGAATGAATTAAAGCTGCAAGCAGCGATGATTGGGCTCGCGCATGCACGTTGGGCTGTGGTGCTTTAAAGTGTGTTTTGAAATGTAAACCATGTTTCTAATCTTGTAGCTGGTATGAAAATTGCCCAAATGTTGCGGAAAAATTGTGCCAATTGGCCTTAGTGTAACTTGTAATAATGTATGTTATGTTTAGGGTGTTGTGTAAGAATGTTGTATGTAAATAAATGTGGAGGTGACAGACATAAATGTGCATGATTGAGAAAAAGTAAGGAGGTAATTAAATGTGGGTGTACGTGATATTAACATTTGTAATGTGTAGCTTTGTGTGTAGGGTGGCTTTGTAAGCTGTTAGTTGGAGTGTGGTCTAAAAACATGATAAAAAATACAGTCAATAAACTACAACTAGAAACAGAAAACGGAGGCACCTTTCCTTATCAGATATCCTGAATCAATACACGTATTCTCCACTAGATGGCACACTAAAACCACAAATGATTTGAACATGCCTGTTAAAGTTACAGTAGCTTCCTGCTTCATGGCGAATGTGTTTGATGCTGAGCTTTTAATAACTTATCATCACAAAGGGCTTAAGATGACACAGAGTAAATTTGGAGACAGAAGAGTTAAAAATGTAGGAGGAGTTTGTTAAAATATAAGGCCTGGAAGTGGCCAAATCTTTACCAGGTTTTACTAGATGGATGACTTCCTGTTGGATTTAGGGTATGGCTCCAGGAGTTTTTTTTTTGTGCCTCTCGATGTAATACCTATAGCTACCTCCTGAATTTCATTTTTTTATGTCAATTTGGAAAGCGGGTCTAATAAACAGCAACACAGAGTTATCAGGATGCTTTGCTCTCACACGCGCTGCATTGATAGTCACACAAACACACGCGCAGTCACTCTACAGACTCTACAGTCTTGCTTGCTCGATCCAGATTCCGGGAGATATTAGTGTCTCTGTCTTTGGTTATGCCCCTAAGCGCAGCCACTCTTTGGCAGGGAGAGAGAGAGAGAGAGAGAGAGAGAGAGAGGCGCCTGTTCGGGCGAAAACCGCTTCAGTGAGGTTTGAAAAAGTAACGCCGCATTTTTTTGGGCAGTAACGGTAACGTTGTAACGGGAGAAACAGTCATTAATTTGATAACTCGTTACTGGAAAAAGTAACGCCGTTTATTTATAACGGCGTTATTTCCATCACTGAACATAACACAGTGCGTTACAATATATTGTCAGTTAGCATTATTGTGCTGCAGCCATTGAAAAAACAGATAAATAAAAACAACCATAAAAAGCATAAAACACATGGAGCAATACAAAAGATACACAATAAATACAATGCAAAAAGATATTCAAAACAGAATACCTACTCAATACCAAATAGCAGCTCTAACAGATAAAACAAAAAAGAAATACACACACACACACACACACACCACCACACCAACAGTCACAATGCAAATACGCAGATTCTCAGGAACACCAGCTTTATCTGGCCTTTACTTGCTACCATTTAAAAACCTAATAGATGCAGGGATAAATTCATTTTTTAATTTGTTCAGTTTGCAACGAGGGACTCCTTCCAGAGGATAGCAGCTCATACTCCATATACAGAACTTGAGTTGAATCACTAATTTTTTTATTGGCCTGATGCAAGGTAGCATGTTCATAAATACTCTGCAAGGATAAGTGCTCTCTAACACCCATCATTTGCAACATGAATTTCAGAACAGCAATTACTAAGTTTTGAAAAAATAAATCACAGGATCAATGTCTCGTTTATAATTCATATATTTCTGAGTGTCCAAAAAGTTTATTATAGTACATAGATAAAAGTTGATTACCTTGTTGATTTGGGAGTTACTGGTACTTATCCAGTTATGCAATTTCTCTCATGTAGATCACCTTTGCCTCTTCTGTTGACCCCTTAAGCTTGATTACTATGTTGCAGCTGGTCTTCTATGTTGATTTAATTTTTTTCTGCTTTCTTAGCCAGCAAGCCCTACTGACAATGTCAGTGTTTTTCATAGTTAAACACTCATTTACTTATACATTAGTTCCCCTCAATTTTCTTCCGTGTGTGAGCGATGCATTTTTGTATTTTCTGTTCATAATTTGAATTATTGTCGCTGGTTTGCCCTTCTTATCCTTTCATGGGAGAGTTTGACACACCTTGAAGTCCCTTGTTACATTAACATACATGTTACAAATAAACATATTTATGAGTGGAGGGGTACATTAAGCATAATCTTTTCAATCAATGTAATTTATCGGCCTAAACTACATAGATGACACTGCAGGTGACACATCTGACCACCAGAGGGCTCTGATACATAACAGAAGGAAAACCTCATAGAACATATTGAAATGACCATCTCATATCCAACATACTACACTACATTTATTCATTAAAAGCAGACAAAATCATGTTTAGCAATTTCTCAGTCTTTGTCTTGTGAGTTCTCTACCATACATCAGCTACTGTGTCTTTTGCTAAAGTGTTCAGATGAATGAACAAACTGGATAAAATATGGTCCTCTTGGACACCACAGATAAAAGACATTGCATTTGGTATTGGTGATGAGATTCACTGAACATCAAAACGTTAGAACTTATGAACAGTCAATTTTCAAAAATAACATTTGTTGCATTTAGATTACAGGAAGAGAAATATCAGACATCAGTTTAGAGAAATATCAGACATCAGTGTATTTATTTATTCATGCAGTAGCTCACACTGTCCAGCTGTTCAGTTATAAGCTTTGTAATGATTCAGATCTATCAAGCCATAAAAGGTGTTTAAAAAGAAACTTATAAAAATATAAGATTTCAAAGTCCGGGGCAACCGCAATTGAGATAAATCACATTCACTTAGAGACACACACTCACCAGGTGATTACAGATGTTCAGTGCTATATGTGCTACATAGACCTGAGATCATTGGAAATCATTCCTGCACTTTCTCATATAAAAACCATACAGACTATGTGGCCCCTCTACCAATGTTATTATAACATACCAGTTATAGTAGCGTTGTTCTCACCAAAGAAATCATTGAGATCTAGGAACATAGTGAGATCACAGGAAACAAACCTCCAGGTTAGTCAAACTAACCAGGAAGAGAAAATGAAAGTGAACAGTAAAATGATCATCTCAGCTGTCTGTTTTAAACATCCATGTCAGTTTACAGGGCTATCCTTCCTGCTTCAATTTTAACCTACTGTATTTACATTGTATTTATTGTACAACATTCCAAATGTGTTCACTTTCAGTTTGACCTCCAAATAAAGTTATTTAGTTAACCTGGATCAGCAGTCTGATCATCTGACTGCTCCTGTTCGTTAATGTAATTTAGTAATGTCAAAGTGATTCTTATGATTAACTTGGTGAGAACATTATCATAACAGATGGAAATGATGGACAAAACCATCAAAATATAACCCGAGTTGTAATAAATGTGTGCAATGATGGTCACATGAGTGCAAAGTATTGATCTGGATCAGAGTAATACACAGCAGCTAGTATGGCTTCTATAAAGAACACACTTTTCCTGTTTCATAGTGTCACTGCAATTTGTAGTCACTTTTACTCTACAGTGATGAGGCTTTGCTCAGCTGCAAAGTGGAAGTCTAATTATAACTTCCTATGTAGCCTTTGTAACTGACTGTAAACTTCTCGTTGACTGTTTTCTTCCATTGTTTTTCAGAAATACTGAAACACGTTCCTGAATTTTTCATAATTCTAACAAAGTTAAACAATGATTTATTAGTTTGCATTTAAATGTATCAGCTTTATTCTTTCTGTGAGGCAGTGCACATCACATATAATGGGATCTGCTCTTTCTTTGAAACAGCTGTGCTATTGTTACATCCATGTTACAAGTCCTAATGACTAATCACATTTAACCTATGACTGCCTCAAGCTTCTGGGAAATGGAGTTCTGATTAAAAAGAAAAAATAAATAAACAATATTATATTGGTTTTTTTTAAATGACGTTTCATTTCTAGACCAAAGCAGCACAACATACTTGTGTAAGGTTCTGTTGTAGGCCTGGTTTCAAACTAATCTGTGTTATTACAAACAATTATGAATTATATGTT
This sequence comes from Scomber japonicus, assembly GCF_027409825.1. Classification (NCBI taxonomy): domain Eukaryota; kingdom Metazoa; phylum Chordata; class Actinopteri; order Scombriformes; family Scombridae; genus Scomber; species Scomber japonicus. The sequence goes on along the minus strand of NC_070586.1, from coordinate 37,489,458 downwards.
TTTATTTCTTAAACAAAATCTACTTTTACTTTGGCTCTCTACAGTATACATATAGGTTAGTCATTTTTAGACAATATTGCTTAAATGTCTTTGAAAGCACAGAGTTGCACTCTTTCCTGGCCATAGAGGGCCAGCAGGGAGGGGTCAGTAAGCACACTCAGCTCATGCTGCCTGTCAGCTGACTGGGAGAACTCATCAGGTCCTTCTCCACAGCCACCCAACTGGGGGTGACTGGGGTAACCGGGATGAACCATCAGCTCTGCCGTGACCACAGGCTGATCAGAGCTGGGCATGCTACAGGAAGTAGTGCCTGAGGGTCCTGCAGATAAGACGTGGCTGAGGGCCCTCTGCAGGTTGAGGACGGACATGTTCTGGCCCATGGTGGTCAGTCCCAGGTACACATTTGGCCACCTGTGGAAATGGAGAGAATTTAAACCTTTAGTGTTTGCCACCCACAAACCACAAAGGGAGCTGGTATTTTCCAGTTCCCCTGGCCGAATTTAGCCGTGACTCAGTTGCATGAAAGCAGGGGTACACAAGTTACCATGGAGATTTATTCTGTTCAGCAAGGCTTGATTAATCCTGGTGTCTTATTTAATTGGTCAGCTGTCCCTTTGATCAGAAATAAATGTGTCTTCTGTATGCATTTGTATGCCTAATTTTGATTAGCCTGCATTAAAATACCAAAGATACATACTGTAGTCAACTAACTTAACTAGGCCTACTGTTATTATTTTAATTGTAGCTGACCATTATCATTTTTATAATCATTCATCTGATAGTAAATGTTAGAGTTATATTGTATTTATGAAGACTGTGGTTCATATTGCTGTCAGAGGTTTAAAGAGTACGTATATCACTGCAGTTTTTGAGATTAAAGATGGCTGCATTGTTCACAAAGTTAACAAACTAGCATAGCTGCATAAACACACATGGCTGAACTAAGTAAAAATGAGTGAACGTAACAAGTTTAGTTGTTGTCACCTCTCCAGCTCTTGACCACTGTCAGCACCGCCCATGCTGACAAAGAGAAAAGGAGAAAAGCAGCTGGACGGTGATTATAAATGACAGCAAAACCCAGTAGACACTGTCTTTATTTTTGTTATTTACTGTATGTGCACTTGTTTAATTTCAGCTCAGTGTGAGAGTCTCTGTAATTTGTGGATGCACTACACTCTTACCCTGGACGGGGCTGAACTGTCTGTGTGTGTGCTGCAGAAGAGACAGTGAACCAGGTAAAGTACTCGAGCTGACAACTACTACACTTGGTAAGTTACTGTAAGTGCATCACAATGAGATTAATGTAACGAAATCCATGCAAAGACACAAGTGGGAGGACGTTGTCTGTGGACCAACTATTTAATCATTGTATTTAGATGTGCTATATTGGGATAGGTATCGAGTTTACATTAGCCTGGTATATGTACGGCTGTACGGCTACTGAATATATGAAATATCTGGTACAGCCAAAGTAGTAATTACACTGTATCTAGATGATCTGGTAATATTCTAGAATTGACGTTTTTGCGACGGTAGTTTGGTTGCATGATGTAGTTTACTGTAGACACTCGTGGGGTCGCTTGTGTGTCTGGTGCTTGTATTCATGTGCTGTCTAGTAAAAACAAACAGAGGAAGGAGACGAAGGGAAGTCACGTACTTCTTGTAACCAAAACTCTTGTTTTTTATTAAATAAATGTTAAAAAAAGGTGTGCAAGTGGGAGGGGGCAGAGGGGTTTCCTTCTGGGAGCATGATGTCACTTGGGATTCCCCCAGTCATCCCGTTCTTTTCTTTACTCCTCCCAACAATGGCAGACAGCTGGTCAAAAAGCGGTCATGATGCGCAAAGCATGAGATATCAGTGGAGTTATAAGATACACAGAAATTATAAATGAATCTATTAATTAAAATAAGCACATCCCATGAAAAACACAGATAATTTAATGTTATAACAATCTCAAATCACTTGTTAAATGTAAGCTCATCAGCCTGTCACCAATATTACTGCTCTTCTAAATCTCTTCTCATCTCAGAATATTCACAGAAAAATAATAAAGACAAGAAGGTTGTTGAATATTACAGAGCGTGGCCAAGCTTATTGTAGGAAACAAAATAATATTGAATGGAAATGTATTTAGAAAATGTTACCAACAAACGTAACCCACGGCAAATGACAAAACTTTGTATTTCTACAAGTTTGTGGCGCACTTGAAAACTAGTTGTTAACCACTTAACACACGCCCCTGTTTTTTATGCTGTTAGCCTAAACGACAAGCCCAAGTTGTGAGCAGCACAGATCCCACATAGTTTGAGACTCAGAGATGTGTCTGGTATCATTGGAAAGGAAACACTCTCAGGATTCTTGTACAAGTGTCTGTGTGATTCTGTGACTTACTGACAAAGAGTGGCAGAGGTTACAATGATGGGGTTGTTTACTCGCCCATAGGTTTGCCTTTACAATGACATGTGTACAGACATTCAGGGACCTCTCAGCGGGATATAGACACAATGAGGCCACAGCCACAGGTCTTGGCTTCATACAGTCCAAATTTGGAGTCAAAAGACCAAAAGATGAATTTTTCAGAATTATTTTTCAACAGGTATGTCCATGCGTTTTCCTCAGGTCCTTTTTGGAGACTCCAAATGGACACTTGATTACCAAAGCTGTATAACCGCAATCAAACACCTATAACGTCACATCCCCTTTGCCTACAATCAAAATCTTGGTCTCTAATGAAAGCTGACGCCATATTATTATTATTATTATTAATATTATTATTATTATTATTACATATAACCATATATTTTTTGTTTGGCCATATCTATCTATCTATCTATCTATCTGTTTATTTTGGTATAAGTCATATGTTAAGTCGAAGAAGAACCAACCGTGTACCAAAATGCCGTGTGCGTAATGATATATGGTTCAACTCTTTTACGCACAGGGCGCACGCTGGTTACGCTTGGAGTTTGTTTATGGACAGCCAAACCTGATAGCTTAGTGTCATACACCGTTGGCAACCTAGACTATTGGCTAAAAGATTATCAACTTCATTTCACCGAATATTTCCATAGGCTAGAACAGCTGTCAATCAAAGCCATGTCGTCATTGTTGTCGGTCATATGTCCTCATTGGCTTTGGAGACATGTACTGCCTAATCCTAAACACCGATTGGCTGGTGTGTGGTGTCGTCAGAAGCAGAAGAGGCTCACGGTCGTAAACATCTAGTCACGTGTACTCTGACATGGACGTGCAGGTCAGGAAATGACGTAAACGGACCGCATATGGTTTGTTATTTGTGTTATTACGTTACGTGTTGGACTAAATACATGGACATATTGAGGAAAATATTCCGGTTTTATGGAAACGGATTTCATATTTCACAAGAATGGATACTTGGCGAGCTGTACAGAAAGTCCTGAGTCATAAGATGATCGTTGTGGATAAAGGGAAGACTTTGAAGGTATGTAGGCATTATAGCTTTTCTTACTTAGCTCAGGGGCTAGCCGAGCTAATCGCTAATACTGTTACGGCTGTGAGCAACCATATAAGTCGTGAGTGGTCTTGAATGAATCAGGACAATCTAAGCTTTCCAACGATGTACGGCATGAATATATATGTTTAAGGGTTGGTGTTTAAAACATCCAGAAGAACTTGTGGCTACCTCCTAACATCCGTCCCGTCCCGTAGGAGGAACAGCGTGCGTTAAGTGGTTAATAAGTGATATACTAGACATCATATACATTCACTGAACAGAGATTGTGAAAACAAAATGCATATTTCTCGCTAGAAATGTCATCTGTATCTTAAAATATTACATTTTACACTGAGAATTAAATGAATGGCAGTCATTTAATTTGTTTTCGCAGACAAAAACTTGAATGTCACGTGATGTGAACACAGTCCTATAGAAAAGAATAGGGCAGAAAAAACATAGCCATCTCACAAGTTTTGAGCCCAAATAGTGAGATGGCTACGTTTTGCACTGTGTACCAACGTAGCTGTGATACGTTTTGATTTGAGACTGGGTTGATTTCTCTGACCTCAAAGGTGGTCCAGACCTCTTGACTAGGGGAGACACTTGCTTGACAAACCAGTTATAATAAATTAAAGTTTAAGTTTATTCATATACAATATTCTCTATGCTGACTGTCTAACTTGTGTGTTTTTGTCATTTAACTTGAAAAAAAATCTTTTATTTATATTTTTGCATGATGCTCACTGACTTCTCCTCTAATGTGGCATGATGCAGAATACTCAACTCATGACTGAAACTTAAACATACACACATGCTCACAGACCTGATTCCATAGCGTGTGAAGACAGGGATAGAGTCCAAAGCGTCTTTCTCCACCTGTGTGTAGAATCTTTGGAGGTGTGCTGGCAGCCATGGGCAGCTGTGTAAACCTGGCTCCACTGGAACACGAGTGTATGGAATCCTGAGTTGTGACAGGACCTGCGCAAACACCTCACGCACCTCTGCAAAACAATCACAACAGTATCACTACTCACCTGAGCCATTAAGCTATTACTACTAACCACCTACATATTTTACTCTGTGATCTACCTTATAAGGTTTGGAGAGTTTGGAAGTTTGGTGAATTAAAGCCATGTATTTTGTTACTTATTTTGTAAATCTCTTCCAGAGGCACATAGGATCATACCACTGTTTTCATAGTAATACTGCATGTACATGATGAGTACATAAGTAAACTGATCTTCATATGTAAAGTTGTGTGGTTCCTGTGTGATATTGCTGCTAAAAGTAATAGAGTAATAGAGATTTTGGCAGAATGAGCTAAATGGCTTTTGGACACCTTTAGAAGCATATCAGGACTTTGTATGATTAATTTCTGTTCGAAGCATGACAGGGCGAAAAGGTCAGGTATACAGAAACCTTTATGACCCTTCCTCAGGAGACCACAGGGACAGCCAAGTGACTCTCTCGCCACCACGCTGGGAAAAGATGAGGCATTTTGCCAGTAAGTGGGGAGAAATGAGGGATTGCTTTGTGAAAGTGATAAAAAACGAAACCTGAATGGCGACCTGGATGAAAACAAAGGGGTCCCGCCAATGTTCCCTCTAATTGTCAAAACTCCTGAGCAAGCATTCAACACTCCTGATGACCTACGTCCTACAGTCCTGCTCACCATTATTGGCACCCATGAAGTTTAAGTACATAATGTGGAATATCTTGTGAAAAAAATGAATCAAGTGAAACATTTTTTTTCTATAGAGAACTAGTGTTTGATACAAAAGCAAATGATAAACAACAATTTAAAGCAATAAACATAGGGAGGAAAAAATAGAAAAACGTAAAGCTTGCTGTGTCACTGGTATTGGCACCCTTTGCTGTAAACCAGTATGGAAACACATTATGACTCACCTGTGGTAAATCACAAATGAGAATCACCTGTGATAAATTGTCTGTGCCCATGTAACATGAATTAGCCAATGAATGATGACATCCCCCGTTCCTTTGTCACAATGGTGAAGACAAAGGAGCTGATGTCTGAGGACATCAGAAGTGTGATCATTAGCAAACACAAGACCTCCAAAGGGTATAAGGCCATCTCCAAAGACCTTGGTATCCCTGTTTCAACAGTGCGTAATGTTATTAAGAAGTTTGCCAAGCATGGAAGTGTCAAGAACCTCCCTGGACATGGGGGGAAGAGAAAAATGTATGAGAGAAGTCTTTGAAGGTTGGTGCGAATGGTGGAAAAAACACTGCGTCAAACATCCAAAGACCTGAAGGCCAACCTGGAACAGTCTGGGGTCATGGTTTCAACAAGTACCATACGCCACACACTAAACCAAACCAAACAGGGCTTTATGGGCGAAGGCCAAGGAAGACACCATTGCTGAGGAAAAGACATAAAAAGGAACGACTAATCTTTGCAAAAGCGTACCTGGACAAACCACAATCCTTCTGGGAAAATGTTCTGTGAACAGATGAAACAAAAATAGAGCTTTTTGGCAATGCACACCAACAGTTTGTTTACAGACGGCGCAATGAAGCCTACAAAGAAAAGAACACCCTACCAACAGTTAAGCATGGTGGACGATCCATAATGCTGTGGGGCTGCTTTGCTTCATCTGGTACTGGAGGCCTTGACCATATCAGAGGAATCATGAAATCAGAGAATTATCAAAAAATTTAGAGCGAAATGTCCTACCCAGTGTAAGAAAGCTTGGTTTGAGTCGAAGATCATGGGTCCTCCAGCAAGACAAAGATCCAAAGCAAACATCCAAAAGCACGCAGGAATGGTTAAAAAGGAAAAAACTGACTGTTTTAAAATGGCCAGCAATGAGTCATGATCTCAATCTGATTGAAAATCTTTGAAATGAGCTGAAATCTGGCATTGGAGAAAAGAAATTTTTTTGCAGAGATTTTGCATTTATTGTAGATTTTGCATACCTAATAGGGCTGGACGATTATGGCAAAAATCATAATCACGATTATTTTGATCGATATTGAAATCGCGATTATAAAACACGATTATTCATAGATGTGTAAACATAAACATTTATTGAACCACCAGAACTCAACTTGAAATATATTTGAACACCACAACCAGAAATACATTAAAATCAAGAAAAAAATATATAATGATAATTGGAAATAGCAATATGCAATATGTAAAAACAATAAATAAATAGCCAAAACCTACCAAAACAAAAATCCCCCGGCTGCAGAGCTTGTTAAACAAATTGGTCGTGTTGCCATGGTGTGCACTGTGTCAAGCAGTTGTTAAATAAAGGCGTCTATGCCAACAAAATCTTAAAAAAAATAAATAAATAAAATAGACAGTAATAACAGAACACAAATGCAAAGTTTGACAGTAGGTGTTAACACCTTCTTTCCTTTACCTAGACTCTCTATTTTGTGTCTTAATAGTGCATGTTTTCTTTTACTTGTCAGTATGTGACCACATAACAAAACAAGAAAATAACTCTTTCCATGTTGTGATATACAGAACAAAGTGCTGTTGGATGCAGCAACAAGTTAGAGGTAACAGAGTCACTGTTTTTCTGTATTTAGAGTTGGCAAAGTCTGATATAACATTGTCAGAAAACAAATTTGGGTCTACCAAAACACTGCAAAGTTTGTCGCAGTGCAGAGTTTTCCCTCCATTCCCTTCCCTGTCTCCATTTTCCCTGACAATCCTCACTAGGTACTCGTTGATGCTGCAGACAGGAAGCTGCTTCCTGTCTGGCTTAGATGTTGTACCATGTTTACTGTAATTGTCTGGCAGATGAAAATATCAATAACCAAAATGTTTTGTGGGAAATATGCTGATTACCAAATTTCTAAATAAATAATGTTGTATTAAATAGTCTAATATTGTATGACCTACAGTATGTTGCCAAGACAACTTAAATATAAACCTACTGTTAAGGTATTATATGCTCTATTCGTAAGAATAAGTCATTCCCTCTCATTAGTGACACCTGTGGTCATTAATTAAGGTGAAAAGCCCTCCCCGTGAGTTAATGTCCAATCGCTGTTGTGCCTCCACCCACTCACCCACTCTCACACTGTTGTAACTGGAGCCGGGCTCAAAGTGCAGCTTACACAAAGAAATGGAAAAAAGAAAACAAAGAGGCATGGCCAGCACTAGTGGAGGAGTTGAGAGACAAAAGTTTGAAGAAGCACCAGCTTCATTCAAATCTCCAGTGTGGGTTAATTTCGGTTTCGCCGTTGAATAAAACGACGAGGGAGTGAAAACTGTTGACAGAAATTTTACTGTGTGCAAACGCAGACATCCCAACTCCGACTCCGGGAGTCTCCAGCATAGTGGGTCCCTGATGCCCGCAAATGAGAAACAATCTCCTGGAATCTGCAGCGTGCGCTGTAGAGAGTGACTGCACGCGTGCGTGTGTGTGTATGTGTGACTATCAATGCTGCACGTATAAGAGCACAACGTCCTTATAGCTCTGTCTGCATTGCAGCTTAATAGACCAATCACACCTACACCCAGTGTTTTAATTTTTATACATATTTTATACTACTGGATAGTGTATACAAGTAGTCAAGGAATAAGAGGCAGTTTATCATTTGAAAGTGTTGTGTTTAGTAAGTTTAGTAACTTAACTTGAAAGAAAACAGTACACCAGTGATACTGGAATGTGTTTACTGCCAAATGCAGTTTTTGCTGACGAGAAAAAAAGTTGTTCTCTTTATGCACAAAACACGTACTGAAACCGTACCGAAACTGTGGCCGAAAAAACAAGGTACGGCCCATACCATGGGTTACCTGTACACCCCTAATCTTTGGACAACTAACAGAAAAAGCTAAACGGGTAAGCTATGTTCTGCCATGGCTCTGGAACGTCTGTGCTCTGGAGCCGGCAACTTAGCCAAGCTTTGACTTTGTCATTGCCAGGGTGTTTTGTTTGTTGTGTTGTAGTTGACGGATGCAGCTAGCCGTCTCATTTGCTGGAGAATTAAGATCTTCAGGGTGTTTCTATTCGGAAAGCACCTTTTTCGATGTGTTGTGTTGTTGTGTCATCATGTGTTTGATGATGTTAGTGGGACAGAAGCAAGGCACAGGGGAGCAAAAATCTAGCCCCAGTTCCTCACATAAAAATCAGTCCACACGCTGTTACAGAAAACTGAAGAAGTAGGGGAAGGTCTTGTTTTTATGGAACATTATAACCCGTTCACACATTGGCTGGTTAATACATGTAAATTGCTTCACAATTCTTCAAATTTATAGAGGGTTTGGTAGTGTGATGACGCACACTCTAGCAACTCCTTGGCTCACTAGCAGTTAACACAGCAGTGATAAGTCTTACGTTTTCCCAGAAACTAAAGAAGATAAGCCAAACATTTTGCACACTAGTTGTAGAGTACAATGACATTATCTACATCAATTATGAAGCAAATCCTGGGGGTCACGTGATGGCGGGGAGCTGAGCAGACGCTTTTGCCAGAGCTCCGTGCCACTCCGTGCTAATTCTTGAATTATCCTGATAACAGGGCACTTTGTGCCATTTTTGTCATGAACATCACAGGATATGTCCTTGGAAAACTTTTGGGCACAGTCTTTCGACAAGATGGGAAGAACCAGAGGAAATAAAGACAAAAAAGACGTCCTGTCCGAGCCCGGGGACGATACACAAGATGGCGACCAGGCCGAGTCTGAAACCGCAGATGAACTTGACCCTGCCCTTGCTAAAGCTCTGAGTGTAATCGATGAAAAACTCAGCCCTCTGGCCGACACTATCCACGAGCATGCTACGGAGCTCCAAGCCGCTAGCCAGCAGCTAGATGAAGCAGAGGCTAGGCTACTAGCAGCTGAAAACTCCGCCGCAGCACAAGAGCCGAGGATTGTGGAGCTGGAAAAGCAGGTCAGCGCCCTGACAGAGAGGTTGGACATGGATGAGAACTACAGCAGGCGCCTTAACATTCGGGTCGTGGGCCTGGCAGAAGATAAGGAGACTAGGCAGCCGGTGGAGTTTTTTGAGTCATTGCTACCCCGTGTCCTAAAAATGACCACAAAGGCCGGCCGCATAAAGCTAGAGAGAGCCCATCACACTCTCGCACCGAAGCCGGACCCGAACAGGAGCCCCAGGTCGCTGCTGCTACGATTCCACACATTCAGAGACAAACAGAGGGTTATAGAGACGGCGCGCCGGGCTAGCCAGGATGGTGGCTTAATCTACAACGGATCTAGGGTCTCTTTATACAGTGATTGCTCCTCAATGGTGATGAAGAAACGCAAGGCATATGATGCGGTGAAGCAGCGGCTGCGGGAGCGAGGGCTGCCATATGCTATGCTGTTCCCGGCTACTCTACAGGTGTCACACGGAGGCTCCAAAAAGAGGTTTTCCACCCCGGAGGAGGTACGCGCTTTCATCGACTCTCTGCCTGGATTATAATTTTCGGAGCGCGGAGCTCCGTCTTTCTGGTTTGGGACATTTTCTCCGCAACAGCCGCAGCTGTTCTCACACTCATGCTGGTAGGTCATGCTCTGTTTTCCGGACACCGTATCTTATCCTTAAACACTATAGACATTTTGAACATACTGATAATTTCCTAACAGAGTGGCATGGCTGCTCAAAACATGGATATTACGTTTCCACCTTATTTGGATCACTCCTACAGGGAGGACTCTTTTAGTTTTATTGGCGTGCTATTCATCATATGCCGTCAGTTCACTTTTGGTGAGTTTGTAAGGTGCTTGTATGATGAACATTCCCTGTTTATTTGGGGAAAGACCCTCAATTTGTTTTTCTTTGTTGTACATTTGTTATGCTTGTTCAGTGTAGTTTATGTGTTTAGCTCAAGATCATGGCATGTGTATAAGATCTAAGTTGGGTATCAGTGTGGCATTTTCCATTCCTGCTAAATGTAATTGTTTTATGTGTCTGATAATGTGGGTCGTGGGATGCATATATAGGATGAGTGTTAGATGTAACCGGCTTTTATCCTGCCCTTATGGAATAGTGTCTTATGGCCATGTCTGGTTTAAATAATATTAAGCTCTGTTCTTGGAACATCCGTGGCCTCCAAAAACCTGCCAAGAGGACGGCAGTATTAGCATTTTTGAAAAAGGAAGATGTTTCTATTGCACTCCTCCAGGAGACTCACCTGGAGGATAAGGATAATGCTAAATTGCAAAGGAGTTGGGTGGGGCAGGTCTTTGCTACATCATACTCTTCTTTCAGTAGGGGTGTCGCCATCATGATAAGTAAAAAGCTGGCATTTAGGTCCCTTGATTGTGTTAAGGACAGCCAGGGCCGATATGTAATTGTTAAAGGAGTACTCGCAGAAAAGGAGGTAACAATTATGAATCTATATTGTCCCCCAGGCTATTCCCCTGAATTTCTCTCCAAGGCTTTTGCAGTGTTTATGGAACGGGCCTCTGGGGACTCTTTTGTGGGAGGAGATTTCAACTGTCCCCTTAATCCCTCTCTTGACAAACTTCCATCTGACATTCCCCCCCTATCTAAGCAGGCGAAAGTGCTAACTAATATATGTCGTGACATTGAATATTCTGATGTGTGGAGACAGCTTCACGCTACTGATTCGGAGTTCAATTTTTTTTCGGCCCCACATAAAAGCTACACAAGAATTGATTACATTTTTATCCCCTCCTAAAACATGTCTCTTGCTTTATCATGCTCTATAGGCAATATTGTGTTATCGGACCACTCCCCTCTTTATTTGGTATACTCTCTCACTGAGGACAGGGCATTGTCAGGGTGCTGGAGATTTCAAGTTTATTTCCTACTTTACTTCAGAATTTATGATTTTTTATTGTATCAACTCACCATCCACAGTAGTATTTTCCCGTGGACTGATTATGTCATATGTACAGTTTTTTGCCGATTTGAGACTCCCCAAAGCTACGGAGGATCAAAAATTACAACTAAATGCCCCAATTACTAGAGAAGAAGTGCTACTTGCTTTGAAATCTATGCCATCCGGTAAGGCCCCAGGGCCAGATGGATTTGGATGTGAGTTTTATAAGGAGTTTAGTGATATTCTTTTAGACCCTCTTCTGTCTATGCGTTTGAAAATGGGATCCTACCTCAATCCCTTAGGGAGGCCAACATTTCTCTCATCCTTAAAAAAATGTCTGGATAGTTGCGCCTCTTACAGACCGATAGCCCTACTTAACTCTGACCAAAAACTGCTCTCCAAAATCTTGGCCTTACGCCTAGAGAAGGTGCTGCCCCATATTGTCAAGTAGGACCAAACCGGTTTTGTCAAGGGCCGAAACTCCTGTGATAATGTTAGGAGGCTCCTTAACATCATCCAACTAACCCTGAAATGTGAGGACCCGGCCCTTGTGCTGTCTCTCGATGCCGAGAAGGTATTTGACCGGGTTGAGTGGTCATATTTGTTCTACGCTCTGGAGGAATTTGGCCTAGGTGATAATTTTCTGAACTGGATTAGGGTTCTGTACAACACTCTGACGGCAGCGGTTCTGACTAATGGGCTGAGATCCCACAACTTCCCCCTCCACCGTGGGAATAGGCAGGGCGACCCTCCCAGACCCCTGCTCTTTGATATTGCTATAGAGCCACTGGCCCAAGCAGTAAGGCAGAACATTTTAATTTCTGGTATCTTCGTTGGTGAAAGGGAACACAAAATCACCTTATACGCGGATGACATTTTGATACATTTATCACACCCCCAAACCTCTGTTCCTTGCCTGATTAAGGTAATTTCGTCATTCAGCATCTTTTCGGGATATAAAATTAACTGTGCAAAATCCGAAACCATGCCCCTGGGGTCTTTAACATGTGTTCCTAGTATGGCTGAACCCTTCCCGTTCCGCTGGTCTCCCACTGGTTTCGTTTACTTAGGAGTGCATGTAACACCTACTATTGGTCATGTTTAAGTCCAACTTCCCCCCCACCCCCCTTGGATACTATAAGGGCAGATTCAGACCACTAGGTCCCTCTCCCTCTTTCCTGGTTAGGTAGGGTTGCTCTTATAAAAATGAATGTCCTGCCCAGACTACTATACCCACTGCAAATGATCCCTATTTTGTTATCCAACAAGGTTATTAAGGTGCTTGAAGGCTGGCTAAGCTCCTTCATCTGGAGCAAAAGGAAGCCCCGCCTGAAGATGACAAAACTCTAAATGGCAGGCTGTGATGGAGGTTTAGATGTACCTAACCTCAGATTTTACCAACTGGCATCACACCTGCGGGTGATTGCAAGCTGGCACAAGTTTGACCCAGCCTCGATTTGGCATGATATCGAATCCTTTCAGTCGAAGTGTCCCTTGTCGAATCTATTGTTTATGAATAACCCCGAATCTGTTAAAAACCTCTGCACTAACCCTATTACTCTCAATACCATCAGAGCCTGGAGATCCATTCGCTCTATGGAAAGCCGGACTCAGTTATCATCTCCCCTCACTCCCATTCTTGATAACCCAGACTTCCTGCCGGGCTGTAAGGACCAGGGCTTTAAAATATGGGGCAACCAAGGGCTAAAGAAATTAGGTGATCTATTTAAAGGCCAGATTTTACTATCCTTTCAGCAGCTGCAACAGCAATTTGGCTTATTTAATCAAGGTGGCTTCTACAGATATTTACAAATTAGAAATTTCATAGTTAAAGACACCACCCTCATGACTAATAACACCTCTTCTTGTGTGGAAAAGGACCTGTCTCTACAGACTGGTAGGAAATGTATTACTGTTTTTTATAGAGCCCTGAATTCCAAGTCTCCTCTTACCTCTCAAACTACCAAGCAAGCTTGGGAGAAAGACTTAGGAGTTGGTATAGATGATGCAGATTGGCAGGAGGTCTGGTCTCAGGCTATGAACATTTCTGTGTGTAACCGAACCAAATCCACACAGTTTAGAATTGTACACTGCACGCATATAACACCTGTTGTCAAGAACAAAATGGATGCTAATGTTTCTCCACTTTGCTGGAAATGTAATTCTGAGACTGGTAATTATGTTCACTGCCTCTGGTCATGTATGAAGTTACAAAGGTATTGGTATGGTATTGTGAATGAACTGTCTGCTATCTTTGATGTCTCAATACGGATGGACCCTATGTGCCTTATATTTGGTCTCCCAGATGGTCAGATCACTGACTGTAATCACAGGAGACTTTTCAGTATACTGACTTTTGCTGCTAGAAAGAACATTCTGCTCTTCCGGATCAAGAATGCTGCCCCAACAAAAAAATCATGGCACAACATTATTATGGACTGCATTCCTAGTGAATATATCACATGCATGCTTCACTACAAAATAGAGGTTTTCTATAAGATCTGGGACCCTTACTTGCAACATATTGGGCCCACGCTGTCATCTTCTTTGCTACGTGGATTCCCCAGATCAGCTTAGCCTGTCTTTGTGACTTTATTATAAGTGCTCACTATCTAACAAGCACCTTGTAGCCTTGCTATGTTTCTATGCTCTGTATTGGTCATCTCATCTGGATACTGCCTTGTTCTGGAGATTGAGTGCGAGAAGGCAGGATGGTAATTATGCCCACTGTTATTTTTTATTTTTTTTTATATTTCTTGTACCTACATGCCCACATTGTGCTGTTTGTCTTTTTTGTCGTGTCTGAGCAGTTCTGTATGTTCTGTGTTTTGTGAAATCCAAGCAAATCCAAGATGGTCTGTCAGGAGGTCTCTGTTGATTTAACATGGATTGACCCTATTATCTATTCTGGCACTCTTACCCTTTACCACTGATATTTCATACTTTAATACAAGTTGTTTTTGATAATCAGTGGACGAATTTATGGTATTATAGCAGTTAAAGTTTGTGTCCTTTTCTTTTATTACCTGGCAGTACGTGGATATGTTGGTGTCCGTCCATGTGGTGGGGCAAGTGTCCCGTCAGCTCCCTGAACAGCCTGACCTGGGCCCTCAACTCCAGCTCCACCTGGGAAAATAAAAACCTCCTGTGAGATCAATGTAACATTCCAGTCTTACAACAATGTCCTCATTCACATGCTATTAGATGTGTGTGCTTGATTTTTTGTTTGTTGTTCCAATTTCTAAAATGAATATATATATATTTTAATGTGATTGTTGTGCATTTGTACAAATCAATATTTCATCGCAGAGACCTGATTTATGTGATCATTCTGATTAAAAGCAATTGGGTTGTCTCCCTCTTTTTTTTTACAGTTTACGTTATATGTTGTGATGAATTCTATACTGAATATATTGTTGCATTAATTTCATTTACGCCATTGTTTTTCTTCCATGAAAGCATGTGCATTTACACATTTTTCATCCCAAAATGATACTTTATACAGGAATCATGGATGACTTGTGTATTTCAATTATTAACAGTTCTCTGAGCTTCTTAATAAATGCATGCAATATGACTAGATGAGTTCAAATCAGTCACAAAGTGGACTTTGGGGCAGTGTACCTGTTCCATGCTGAGTTGACCGCTCTCCAAGGCCTGACGAAAGCCCATCTTCCCATGGAAGAGGCCATGCTGGTTGACCAGTGATGAGGCCTGTCGGAGGCTCGGACACACTGGAATGCCCTCTGACAGGTTGGCATGGAGACCAATCGGGATGTTGTGTCTAACAAGAACAGAGAGTTACAAGTTAATGCTCCTTACTTTAACAATAGTTATTAAATGAGCAAAAGTACAAATGATGTGTTTACTTGAGTACTGTTCTATCTATTCATAAATGTTCACCTTTCCAACTTTTTTTTGTAATTGTGTGGCTTTCAATGTTCTCCATGAATTAAATTATTTTGTAATTAAGTATTTAGGCAACAGCCTGGCACCTGCCTACAAACTCTTAAGCAACAAACATGTAATAATGCTTACCCAGCACCCAGTCAAATATGTTAGAAAAAATATTTCAAATATTTTCATTAATACAATAACAAAGGGTTTGCTTTTCTAATGAGGTCATAATACAATATCTAAAGTAAGTGTCTCAAGCCATCTTTCAGATGTACTTATTTACTAACACATTTGTCATTACTAAAAAATATCCATTTCAGTTTTTCATAAAGAAATGCCCGTAAGAATCTCCCTGGAGCAACAGTCTCAATTACTGTTAGCATTAACATTTTTCCTTCACATTGTACTTTTCTACAAAGTATATGCTGCTCTTCATCACAGTTATACTGAACCCAGCAGTAGATTTTAAATGAAACTGTAAAAAAAAACCCTGACAGAGCTCCAACAAATGCTTTGTAATTTACAATGAATCTAGGTATGATATACTATATGCAGGTATAATAAGGTACCACGATTAGGTACTAATTAGGTACTAATCATGACAGCAAAGGTTGCATATCTTTAAGGAAACTTGTCTCCAGTGATCATTTTAACCCAAACCATGATCTTTTCATAGTTCTAATCAAGTAAACTAGACATTAACCACAGCGTCACACCTTAAAACATCATTATTTTCACTCCCTAAAGATACTCATGTGTGATATCACAAACTATGGTGTGAGGGCAGCAGTGTAAAATACAAAACAAAAGAAACTGTGAAAATACATAATTGTTCATCAAGGGTGGAGATAATTGTTAATTAATCATAATCAAGGTGAAAAGTTCAATTAATCGTTATTTAGATTTTTGCCATAATCGCCCAGCCCTACTTCAAAACTGTATTTCAATTTTTAAGCACTGACACACAATTATGCCGCCAAAAAAGTAATGTTTACTTTTGATGTCTTACATGACAAAAATGGTATCTGCTTTCAAGTCTAATTGGAGCTGAGCTGGAGGTGTCATTGTGGTCTGTATTAGGTCCATTATGAAAAAACATAATAACAACCAATAGACACAGGAATGCCAGCTACACCATCACTCTGTTTTTACAAGATTTGAAATGTATTTTTTTTTTTTATTTCAGCACCCACACTACCTTTTAGCCAGATCTGCAGCATCTTTAGCTGCATTGGCATTAACCAACAGTGACACATTGGAAATGCCTCCAGCCTGGAAGCATTCCACAATGCCCTGGTTCCTCCTGGGACAGTAGCCGAAATCATCTCCCGTCACCACCAGCATTATTCTTGGCTGTGGCATGATTGCTGGTTGCTGTAGATGATATACAGGAGGTAGATTAACACTCATAATGTGGGTGAATGTGGCTCAACAGGTAAAGTAGGTTTTCTATGAATTCTATGAATATGGTTAGTGGATCATTCCCCAACTCATTGTCTACATGTTTGAGTTTCCTTGAGCAAGACAATGAACCCCAAATTGCTCCTGATGCTTGCAAGTATTTTGTTTTTTTTAATCAGTCATGTTTTTAATATGTCATTGTATAAGTAATATTTCTTACATGCACAAGAAAACTCCACATTGCCAACTGCTTTATTACACAGACAATAACAAATAAAATCACGTGATGTTTTGTTAATTGGCTAAAATTCACTATTTTGTGTTGAAACACAATTTGTTTACTTCAGATTGGTTCAGTGGCCTGCCCTAATGCATGAATAAGTGCTTGGCAGTTTATTCATGCCCCACTGGAAGTAGTTTGTTAGATAGGAAATGTTTCAGTCTCAATCCAGGAGCACTACAGGACCCAGCCCATGACAGTGGGTCCCTCAGAACCTTGAAGGCCAGACTGGTATTTAGTTTAGGTTATCAGTCACAGCTACATATGAACCACCCAGAAGTGTCTCCAGACTCCTGTTTTCGTATAGATGAGGAAGAACAGGCCTTTTGGAAAACAATGACATATTGGTTGTCCAGATATAGTAAGAGGCCGTGTGACAACAGAGTAAAAAAAAAGGGGTCAACTATCGGTGAACATAAAAATAAACAGTAAGCAGTCTTTGTGTCCACCAAGCAACATCATATCAATAACATATGGCACACATAAAATAAGATTTAAAATTAAGGGAAAACCTTGCAACTTATCAGGAATAGGAAGAACTATGTAACTACTAGTTCAAGTGTATTGGAGGACCAAGTATGTCTATGTTTAGGAAAGATAGATATTTACAGCTAAGATAAGGAACATCACCAGTCTCATGTCACACAATTGAAATCTATGTAGTGTAAAGTGACCTCAAATGCATGTGACTTGTAACTGACTATGACTCATCGTCATTATTAGAATAATACTTCAGTTCAATAGTCACACAAGTCTTTTCTCTGGTGCTGATCGACATTATAATTCTGGCCAATCCCTACACTACAGACCGCTACAATATATTAGGTGGAGAAAATACTGGAAACACCTTCAGGCAAAACATCATAACAGAACTATGGTCACAGCAGTTACCAGCTGAGTAAACTCTTCTCTTAATTGCACATTTGAAGACGACACTGTCTTTGTATCTTTGTTTTTCAACAATGACCGGTCTGCTGTAACAACACCGGCACCAGAAACTCTACCGTAGTTTGCAAATCCAAGTAAAACTCCTTCTTACCCATGGTATTACACACGTTTGTCCGTGTAGGTCCGAAGCAACACAGGCTCGGTGGAAATAAACTGTACTTCCGACTAGCAAACCGCATAGGTTGGAGTCGACTTTACTAGAATTGGGCGCCCTCTGCTGGAGTAAACATGGCATCTTTAATCACCCGGCTGGAAAGAAGTACTTCCGCAGTTCTTTCATTACATCAAAATGTAATCGAATTCAAACTTTACATTGATATGTCATAAGATTTTAGTTCAATTATCAATTCAGTTCCTGGCCTATGTATTCACATCATTAAAACTGAACATAATATTTTGTAAAATTCCATTCCAGTACAACATTTTTTGAAAACTGAGCATTTAATAGAGTGCGCTTATTATGAAAATCTTCGAGCGGAAGTCTTTTTTTCCCATGTGTTGGTAGATGGTAAAAGTGGATTTTTTATAGTTAAACCAACGACGGCTGGCTCTGGCCTTGGTCATTTAGAAGTAAATTATAACCACCACACATGCTCTTTCTAAGCTTGTTGGCAGGAACCTTAACCACAAATTTCCACTGTGAACACAAACGTGTCTAAAAGCATATCGTTACTACCACCACCACCTCATCACTGTACAGCGTCCACCTCACCTGTCTCTGTAGTTTTTCTTAACACACCTTCCACAATGAACATCCTGTCATACTGAACTGTGTACAGGTGTGGCTTCCCACAGTTGTTACACGTCATGTTACTGGTCATATGACCAATTGGATCCAGGATTCACAGCCAGAACTGTGTCCACGACTACCCACTGATGAAAATTCATATCAGGTGGCAGAGCGTGAGTTATGTAACTTTAACACAATAGGTCAAATTTTGATACTTGACTATCAATATTAAAAATGATAGATCATCATTCCTGATTGGTAGTACTTTTAAAGTATGTCACATAAAAGCCCATACTATGAACCAACAGATAGTCTACGTTCACACTGCAGGTAAAAGTGACCTGAATCCGATTTTTTCGCTCAAATGTGACCCTTATCTGATTTGTTGACATTTCCAAATCCAATTCAGGCCACTTTCAAATGTGGTACTGAATCGGATTTTTTTAGGTCGCATTTAATGCGGCTTTGACATATTCTGGAGCAACACACAGCTAATGCTCCACATAAAGACATCATTAATGTTTTCATTGTCTTTCTCCTCTTCCTCCTTCACCCGCTCACAAATTTGCCGGCTGCCGCCACACATTATTTTTAACATTACCATAAATGAGACTACCACTAACTTCAACAGCTGTTACTGTTGCCATGTTCACTTCCATAAACACCGTTCTGTGCGTGACGTCATTAATGACGAGCATGCGGGTCACTTCAGCAGGCCACATTTAAAAGTGTAATATGAATAGCCAAACAAAATCGGATTTGAGCAATAAATCGTAATTGAGCATTAAGGCCTGCGGTGTGAACGTAGCCATAGTCTGGGCATGTTGGGTCTCTTTAAAATTAAACCTGACAAACACAGTTTTAGACTTGCTCTGTGTGTAGAGTGCCTTGAGATGACTTTTGTTGTGATTTGGCACTATATAAATAAAAATTGATAGTCTGAGAGTCTCAACAAACTATGAAAAGGGACATTTCAATAATCAGTATGAACAGAAGCAATGATTACAGTGAGGAAAACTTCTTTCACTGTTCATATGGACACCTGACAGTTGTTTTAAGACACACTTCAAAAATCATGACCGTATCATTTAACAGTAGACTCTTGGTCTTGGTAAGACCAAGAGTCGTCAGCCAGGAGTAACATTTGTTTGGAGAACTTTAATGTTGATGTTGTTGTTGTTGTTGTTATTATTAGTACTTAACATGTTGTCAATACTGTTGATAGGAGATGTAATACCTTGGGAAAATGCTGTTTCCCAGTTTTTTTTGTTTTTTTGTTAAATCACATGAATGCAGCAGTACATGAATACATGATTGATTTGACTTGATACTAGTTGCACTAATATAAAATAAAATGTTTTACACTGAAAGATATGCATGTTTTAGGCTGCGTGTGGTCAGGCAGCTGATGTCAGAAGCTTCTAGTACTTGCTACTGTGTTCTATGCCGTTCAACTACTTAGTCCAACCATTTCAGAGTGAGCAGAACCAAAAAACACCCCGCAAACTACATTCAGGAAAAACAGCCAAGTGATGTAATGATCATTGAATCAATCTTCATGGTGGCAAAATCTATGGCAATATAAGCAGGTTGAAAAAGACTGAGGAATCATCTACAGTTGTCCGAATTTCTATGCGACAGTCCTGCTACAGGAGTCCAGGATCTAGTTATGGTCCTTCATCCATTGCTCAGTCCACTGCACTATCTGCTCCAGGTTATGTTCCAGGTCCTCAGGAGTGTTGCTGGGGAGCTGGTGGACAATCTCCTCTTTGTAGGCCTCCATGGCCTCCTCGAGGATGGTCTGAAAGATTTCACACTGTACATTATCCTGCAGTTTCTTCCCTGTGTAGCCCCTGTCAGTCACACAGGAGAAGAGAGACAGCGACAAATATGAATTACTTTTCACATCAAGTAGGATGTTTTTATGATTTAGTGATAGTAGTATAAGTGTAAAAAGACAAACTAAAATTATTATATACACACACACACACACACACACAATTATTCATTGAGGTTCAATACTTGACAAATGAGATAGAAGTTACCTGCTTTCTAGTCGTGTGTACAGCTGGGTGTTGTCCGTGCGGAGGACAAAGACAATGTGGAACCAGCGTTCAGGGAACAGGTCACAGCCATGATAGTCAATAATCATACCACCATCTACCATCTTCTCATCCAATTCGTCCACCACCTGTACGATCACAATATTTACATTTAAAATACAGCCCCTCCCAAATCAATCTGTAGTAGGGCTGTGTAATATATCATGGAAAAAAGTATATCTAGGGGTGGGCGATTTGGCAAAAATATCATGTCACGATTTTTTCAGGCAGGATCACAACCCACGATCCCATGATTATTTTTTAATGTTGGTTTATTATTTAGCAAATTATTGAACAGTGCTCAAAAGTCAGAAAATATTATTGCCTATCACATAAAAAAATACATTTGTCTTAGGTTAGGGGCTCACACACAATAAAAACCACTGAAAGACTTGCATAAAATTATGTTAAAACACAAACAATTCCATAAATAAACAAGAGCAGGTGAGCAAAGCTACATCAAAAAGTAGTGACAGTCTGCTGTTTCAAATCCAGCAGACTTCAGAACACTCGTTTAGCCAGTTCAGGTTTCAAGTACCTCATACGGCCAACTTTAGCCCCCTGGTTGGCAATATGAAAAACAACCTTCTAAGATGGAACAGCCTGCCCCTATCACTGTCAAGAAAAGGTATAATCAATAAAAACTAGAGCAGTGCCGGTGCAAAATCTGTTTTTACTATATTGTTGGTTTGATGTGTTTGAATGCTCATTGTTACAATTACACAACAACAGCTCAGTTACATTGTTATTTGTGCATGGTAGAAAGCAAATACTGATACTGACAAAATGACAGAATAAATATGGAAAATTGAACTACATGGTTGCATAACAATTGGAGTAATGGGGAAGATTCAGGGGGAGGTTTAGAGCAGGTAGCTACTACTTTAGGAGGGGGAAGGGCACTAAGAGTGGCAAGATGGTATTTATGCTCATTTCAAATCATACATTTCTCATCCAAACAACATCAAACTTGCCACTGCACTCACTCGTGCCCCTAGCAGGAAACCTGCCAAGTTTGAAATGAGTCGGAACGAACAGTTCGAGAAATATGTGAATAACAGACAAACACAGAGACAGACAGACATTCGTGTAGCCTAACACAGGGGTTCTCAACTTTTTGCAAGCTGGGCCCCCCCAAAGCTGGTTCATTGCAGTTGGGGCCCCCCCTCCTCCCGGTGTCACCCTCCCTCGCGGCCCCAACCCCACTACACCACCTTGCATAGATAGATAGATAGATAGATAGATAGATAGATAGATAGATAGATAGATATATAAAATAATAGATTTGTTATTTTTAGGCCCACACTATTATTATTATTATTATTAATACTACTACTAATAATAATAATAATAATAATAATAATAATAATAATAATAATTATTATTATTATTAGTAGTAGTATTAATAATAATTATAATAATTATAATAATTATTATTATTATTATTATTATTATTATTATTATTATTATTATTATTATTATTATAATCATCAGGTAGGCCTATCATCATTACTAGGCTATTGTTATAACTGGCAGTAGCACCAGACTTCTAATGTGAGCTTGCAGGCATTATTATTATTATTATTATGAGTAGTGATATCCCTATTATCATTACTAGGATAGCTATATAATTATAGTTACATGCTTTTTTATTATTATTATTATTATTATTATTATTATTATTATTATTATTATTATTATTAGTAGTAGTAGTAGTAGTAGTAGTAGTAGTAGTAGTAGTAGTAGTAGTAGTAGTAGTAGTAGTAGTATCATCATCATCATCATCATCATAGGCCTATTATCATTACTAGGCTATTGTTATAACCGGGAGGTAGGCGATGTTAATGTGAGACCTGAGCCTGCTTTGCCTTGCAAAGATCCTCAATTCTTGGTGCAGTGTCTGATAAACATAGCCTCAAATCATCCTCAATTTGTGCACGATTCCGGTATTTCGTTTTGAGTGCAGTCATTTTCGAGAAGCCTGCCTCACACAAATATGTCGACGCGAAAGGGAGGAGAATCTTCAATGCGACGTCACAGAGTTGAGGGTATTCCTGCATCAATGCTGCCCAGAATGACGAAAGAGGGCAGGAGGTGAAACGTTCCTTCAGCCTACTGTCACTCTTCAGCTCAATAAGCTGTTCCTGCATGTCAATTGACAGCTCGTTTGCTGTGCACACAAATGGATCTCGAACCCACGCGAAAGAGCGATAATCCTCTTTGAAATACGTCGCAAATTGTTGTCTCATTGCAGACAGGTGCTCAGACGCTGACTGAAATAAAGAAGTGAAATCGTGTGACGTGCCTGCATCAGTGATAAAGTCTGCAAGGCTGGGGAACATGTCGCAGTTCCCTCGACTGATGCGGCCATGCCAGAGGTCATTTTTTTGTGTGAAGGTGTTCACTCTGTCCGCGAGGAGCAAAATATGAGTTTCGCGGCCTTGCAAAGACAAGTTGAGGCCGTTCAAACGGTCAAATATATCGACCAGATAGGCCAGGGACGCAAGCCACATGGTGTCATCCATGGCCGTGATTTTCGCGATTTGTTTTTAATGATTTTTTTTTAATTTTTATGATTTTTCCCTCCATCCTGTTGCCTACTCGCGCCCCCCCCGGAGAGTGTTCGCGCCCCCCCGGGGGGCAGCACAGGACCAGGGTAAGACAGGGTATAAGGCAGCACAGGATCAGAGTTAGACAGGGTATAATGCAGCACAGGATCAGAGTTAGACAGGGTATAAGGCAGCGGAGCTTTGGCAGCTGAAATGTGAAATACACTTCAGACTAGGGCTGGACGATTAATTGAATTTTAATCGCGATATCGATTTTGGCCTCCCGCGATTATAAAAACGTAATCATCGACATGGCAATGAACCAGCTTTGGGGGGGCCCAGCTTGCAAAAGGTTGAGAACCCCTGCTCTATACTGTAACTCTGGTCCTGTGCTGTGCTCAGTGTGCTGTGTGAGAGGGGGAGCAGCCAGTGGCTAGAGCGCCAACAGCAAATGTGTGCTTCTTTTACCAATATATTTATCTTTATCTTTTACATTTCTTATTCATACGTCAAACTTGGCAATGCACTCTCTCGTGCCTGTAGCAAGACCCCTGTCACGTTTGAATCAATCGGATGAACGGTTCGAGAGATGTGAATAACAAACAGACAACCGGACAAACAGACGTTCCTGTCATTTAAAGATAGATGAATGAGCTCCCTAAAGTCCTGTATATGTACAGATGCTTACCCATCTTTTTACGAAAATCTTTTTTCCACTCTATTGACAATCATAGCTATCATTAACTTTATCTGGGATTGCTGAGGTATTTATTAATGAGATATTTGTTTAATTTATGTGTGGGAGGTTGGTTTAAAAACATTGTGTAATTTAAAAACATTGCATAGTTTAAATATTAAATTGAATTAAATTGTCAAAAAATGTTACATGAATTAATTAAAATTCAGTTAATATTAAAATTCAGTAACCATTAAAAAAAAGGTATTAAAACTCATAACCAGATATAAAGCTTAACAATTATGACTGAGTTTGTTTATTTGCACAATCAGTTACTTTATTTGCACTTAATGTTTAATTTAAGGGAAATGAGACAATTTAGGCTTCTCAATATTTGCAAATGTGTAGATTTTCCAGTTTATTTTCAATAGAATATACAGGATTTATATTTTTCTTTGTTTAAAGGTTTTTCACTTAATGAAACGACAATTGAAATGACTAAAGAAGCTAATGAGACTAATGAAATACAACTTATGCCATTCATTTGTCAACTAAAATGCACCTGCAAATAAAAGGAAAAAGGAAAAGCTGTCTGTTTCATTGAGTGGATTCCAGTGAAACTGAGTAGATGGGTTACGTTTTTCAAGTGGAGAAGCTGCACAGAAAAAAGGACTCTTAAGGACATAACTTGACAATTACTATTGGGCAACTAGCATTCAAAAAATAGAATTCTGGATCAATGTTCCCAAGACAGACTGGTACATTTGAGAGGCTCAATTATGCCACTCATCTTCTCTTCCTGCCCCTGTATATTAGTTTATTTGCAATTAGTCCATCAAGATCAAGACGAGCACCTCTACATCTTGTGCTAGATTGAGTCCAATTCAGTTTAAGATTATCCACAGGATGCATTTTAGTAAAAGCAGGTTAGCTAAATTATTTACAGATCACGACTCAAGATGTGACCATTGTGGTTATCTAGAAGCAGACTTACAAATGTTTGGGATTGTCCCAAACTTGGAGATTTCTGGTGCCATGTCTTTGGAAGTTCTGGAGATAAATGTACAACCTTGCCCCCTCCAGGCGATTTTTGGAGAGCCAGCCAAATCTACCCTGTATGGCACTAAAAAAAAAAAGGGACATTATTGCCTTCGCCACTCTTTTGGCACGTCGTAGAATACTGCATGGAAATCTCCTATCTCACCATCTTAGTCTGCCGGACTAAAGTACGTGATGTTTTTCTTGAGTCTTGAAAAACTTAAATAC
This sequence comes from Scomber japonicus, assembly GCF_027409825.1. NCBI lineage: Eukaryota > Metazoa > Chordata > Actinopteri > Scombriformes > Scombridae > Scomber > Scomber japonicus. The sequence continues at coordinate 37,464,360 of NC_070586.1, read as the reverse complement.
GCACTCAGGGGATCTAAGGATCATCTTATTATGAAAAGGCAACCTTTCATTTCACATTTTAACAATCTGTCTGTGAAGCCACCTGAGTGAGACTCACCTGTCTGCTATATGTAATAATTTACCTCGTCCTCTGTCCATCCTGTCTAACTGATATCACATTGTAGTTTGTACACTGTAGCAGGGTGTACAGTACAACTATTGTTACCACACAACCCTACCTAACTGCTGAATATGTATGCTACCTGGGTGGGTGGGTGGGTGAATGAGTTTGTTTGTATATGGTTTGTTGTTGTTGTTTTTGTGCGTCTTTTCTTTTATATTGTGATATGATAAAAATGGAAGTACTAGATCTTCATGTTCTGTATGCCATAATATACATAAGTATGTTTTAAAAAACAAAAGTAGTGACACTCTATTTGGACTTGTTTAAAACGGATATTGCAGTAAAACCAAACTAATTTCAGACCTGAAAGCAAATAGTTGAGATAGAGAGATATATATATATAGAAGCGTTGACAGTTTGCTCAATACAGCACACCAGAGCTGATATCACGCTAGCTAGCAACATGACAGAAGCTAGTACTACTAGTTAGCAGGAGAGCTAATAGCTAAACGGTGACATTTAACTGCAGCCCAGCTGTCATGTTAACGTGTTGTGCAGCTGGTGAGCTTCCTAGCAGGAAATTAAAACTGTAGATGGGGTATGAGGCTCTTGCCATGTCAGCGCTGTTATCGGTTAGCCGAGCTACAATGTGCACTGTAGAATGATCCTAGCGATTTCTCTGTAAAGGCAGATTGTGGAAACATTTTAATGGTTAGTTACTGATCAAACTGATGTAAACTCAGCTCACAAATGGACTTGCATGCAGTATATGGAGCAGCAGAGAAAATAAACATATACAGCAGAGCACCCTCTCTCAGAGATGTGAAGTGCATTAATGGTTAACACGCACTCTGTATGTATTATGGAAAAGGCAGGCTCCTTTACCAATGGTTCTAAATCATGCTCCATGGAACACAACTGTTTCTGTTTTTGTACAGTACTGATAAGCATATTCATAGCTTAAATTAAAGAGTACAGTCTGGACCTGTTCTATGTGAAAAGTTCCTTGAGATAACATTTCTTGTGATTTGGTACTATATTGATTGATTGATTGATTGACTGATATTTTGTATGTGTGATATAAACTCACCCTGTCCTCATCCAAGATTGGGCACTGGTACTCTTCATCATAACCATCAAAAAGTTCTCCTGGGGAATTTGAGACACAATCAATAAAACAGCCCAAGAATGTATCTGTATGTATTTGCATTTCCAATTTGTACCTAATGGTAGAAAAAGTTCCCAGATACTTCACTTAAGTAAAAGTATTAATAGGAATGCCCTCTGTATTGCCAGAACTGCCCATGACTCATCATTAGTAGAGAAGAACAGAAACAGCCCAAGGTTCCTTTTAAACACTTTGGCCAGGCTCTATTGATCCAGGTATTCCTGTAGCTCTCAGAAATAGTGATTTCATGAGCTTCTCTAATGATACAAATTCTAACAGAGGCCACAGCTGTAAAACCTGATATCTATTTAGACAGTTTTTTCTCAAATTGACCTCCCTGAAATAACAATTTCTCTGTACTCGTCCCTGTTAGATCTTCGTGCTGCTTTGACACCATTGGCACTCACACCCTGTTACAGAGACTGGAACATTCAATTGACATTGAGGGAATTGCATTATGTTGGTTTAAATCCTATTCATCAGAAAAATAAATAAAATAAAATAAAAATAATCTAAGTACAAGTACCTTAAAATTGTACTTAAGTACAGTAGTTGAATAAATGTACTTAAATTCCACTGTTGGCAGCCCACTCAAACCCTAAATGAAGACCTAAAACAAGGCAAGGACATGATTGAAAATATTTTTGCTTTCCAGCTGTGATTCAACGTATGGATTAAGCATGCTCCATCATCCAAAGCTTTTAAGTCAAATGAAATCTAACTATTACTTCCAATCAGAATCTCATAAGTCCGGAGGTGAAATGTCTACCTTCCCGAGCGAGGTCACCTATGTTAACATAGGTCAGCCCTGTCCGCTGAGCCAGCTCCTTTCCTAAAGTTGTCTTTCCTACACCTGGGGTTCCTGCAGAAGAAACAGAAAACATTACATTCAAGCACCAGGACAGTCCATGTTGCTTTGGGTTTTTTTTTAACAGCATAACTTGGTTAAGGTCTGACCATGGGTCCCATTTTTAAGCAGTGCGCAGGATCCACACTAAACGGGTGCGTGCACACAAAAGTCGAAGATGGGATGTGTGAAAAAAATATTTATAAAACATTGCATATACGCAATAGTATATTATACATAAATATATGTATATTCCCTTTAGAAATGAAATTAGTAATATGCTAACTTTAGTCTCCTTCCAAATTGATCTTGAACTTGTTGAACAAAAGGATCACTGCGAATGATACTCAAATCCATTCTCCCTTTAAAAAATAAGATAATAAAACAAAGGAGATTAGCTCCATGGTATAATTTCTAAACCTGCAAAAGAATTACCACAGCAATTTCGCTTAATCTGGAAACAGTCTTAAACAACACAGGAAGGCACTCTGCAATGCCAGAGGTGCCTATTAATAATCAAGAGAATAAAAAACAGCCCTAGGCTGCTTTTCAGAAATTTGGCCAGGCTGATAAAGAGTCGTAACTCAGACTTTGTAGCTCACAGATGACACATTATCTAATGATATAACTACTCTGAATGGTATTACTCTGGCCTCCAGTACCACCACCATAAGTGGTGGTGGTACTGGATTCTGGGATTTATCTTTGAACAGGATATGTCCATCAACTCCTACTTTTTCACCTACATAACATTACAAAAAATATGTCCATCCTGTCTCTAAAAACAAAGAACTAGTCCATACATTCAATACTTCCACTTATGGATTATTGCAACTCCTTATTGTCAGGCCCCTAGTTACGCTGCAGCAGATGGCCACATCCCTACAGTCTGGTTCTGCTTGAGATTTATTCCTTTTAAAAGGGTGTTTTTCCTTGCTGCTGTCACCACGTGTTGGAGGAATGTTCGGTCTCTATAAAAACACAGAGTACAGTCTAGACGTACTCTATGTGAAAAGTGCCTTGAGATACTTCTATTGTGATTTGGTTCTATACAAATAAAAAATAGATTGAAAAATGGACTATTGAAATGTTATGTTATATACACTTGTGTCTGTGTTTTCATCTAACAATACACGTGCGATTTCTCCTTCTTCCCTTAATTTTTAAATTTCTTCATTCCACCTGTGTTAGATTTTTGTTGTTTTTGTGTATTCCCTGACTTAAACTATACGTTTTTTTTAAAGAAAGGTTTTTTAAAAGTATTGATGTTAATAGTAATTGTGTTTACGGATATCGTATACATCACAGTTTACTTATGTTTGGCAATAAATGGATATTGTGTACATTCATATCGAATGCTATAACGTTGTACATGTATCTATAGAGGCATGATGATGCATGGTCATATGTCGGATGTCGTTTTGTTTGACATCTTTAATCCTGCGGAATTACTTCCTGTGGCAGTTTTTGCAACAAGATACGACTGTAATGAGTTTCCTGATAGAAATAAAGGCACATTACCAACTACAAAGACAGAGGTTGTGACAGAAGTTTAACTACAACACCTGTTAACAGGATGTTTGGTCGTTTAGTCATCTTCATCGCCAGCTCGCAGTCACCACGTGTCCAGCTGACGGCTGCCTGAAAGATACAGTGGTGCTTATTATCTCTCTGCGATTCACACCACCAACATCCCCAAGTCTACATATTAGGAACAAACCTGAAGAAGACGAGGCTGGTAGCACGGAATACTTGAGTAGATAACTGGATGTTTGCTATGGCCCACCACACCACACCAGCTCAGCCGAGACTTTAACAAACACTGACTGCAGTAAACTAACGCTTCGCGTCAGTTTTACGTCAATTGGGAGTCTGATTGCGGCACGTCAAGTCCCCGGAATTTAAATAGGTGAAATGTGTAAACTTAAACTTTGTCTCATGGTTTAGTAGGTTGGTTCAACATCTAGAAACGCTACTCTCTCTCTCTCACGGTAACTCTTTACACCCTGCTTCTGATATTTCAAATGTTCAAACGTGGTAAGTTTACACGGTCTGTAGCCTACTGACCTAACATTAGCTTAGCGTCACTTATCCCATTCTACCAGTCGGTAGTCATTGTGAATTGTGAATGAAGTAATATCGCAGTATATAAGGCGATATATCTTACCAGCAGCAGAAATCATAAAATATACTAAAAATGACTTTTATCAAGTAATCGACAATCCAAAAAGTTCTCGGCTGCATGTTTGTGGATTGGGAACATATGCACTCATTTACAAAGAAAAATAAGCTATCTAAGTTAGAAATGTTGTGCCATAAAACCTCAAATGGCCACCTACCCTAATTTTAATGTTAATCTGTTTACTAAGAGAACTATGGGTGCGATGTCCTGTTTTTGCTGTCTTCTGTAGCTACATATAACAACATCACCACCAATGACTTTCTGCTGCTTTTCAGATTCCTAGTTCTTAACGGAACTGTAATGTGAAGCACCACGCCTGAGGATGAACAAGCTTTCTTTGGGAGATCAAGCTCCTTCAAGCAAAGTGAGCCCTACATACAGTTGTTTTATCCAGGAGATACTGTAACTGCTGATTATATGACCCATTAGAAACATATTTAGATGAAAACAACAACACTGAAAATGTAATGCCTCACTTGAAAAACCTACCAGCTGTAGTGTTCATAACTACTAATGGAAGTGTAAATGCTTTTCTGAGGGGGGCACTGGAGGAGAAACCATAGGGTCATTAAGGGTCAGCAACATAGTTAACACTGGGATATCATGGTAATGTCACCAGTAGTTGTTGAAGTATCCTGCTTGGATGGGCAGCTAGGTTCCATGCTCAGGCACCACCGCTAGTACTGCAATATGTAGTTGAGGGTCAATGATGGTAAATATGTGAATTGGATGTCTTTAGCCTGTTGACTGTTTTCTTGCAGGTGAACCGCTGGGTGAATCCATCCTTCATAGATTTGTCAGGGAAAAGCTTTTCTCCATCTGAAAGGACAAAGGACAGCCAGGTTTTGTGCTCCAAGGCTAAGCCCAAGAGGCCCAGGAAAAGGAAAGGAGAGACTGATAGCTCAGACTCTAATTCGTCCTACCTGCCAAAAGAGACAGCCCCAAGGGACCAGGATGTGCCATGGGTGGACAGATACTTGCCCTGTTCTAAGGTCAGCATCATCACTGTCAATACTGTTATCATATCCATGAAAAACTTAGTAACTCAGTAACTGTTCTGAATCCAAATGCCCACTCTCTCTCTCAGGACTTGCAGACTTTAGCCGTGAGTACTGTGAACTTTCTGAACAGCTTTATTGAGTTTTTTTTTTAAACAGTTATGAGGAGATTGGTATTTTGTTTGTACTATCAAGCCTCAGTATGTATTAAAAAAAGAGACATCTGATACCTGATACAGGACATTTTCTGGATATTAATTTGAGAAACCATTTATGAATAGAATCACAGATGTTTTTGTATAATCTTATAAATGAACTACGTTAAAAATCTTAAAGTTAATTATTTTTCAAAATATTATTATAATAGTAGTATAATTATTAGTAGTAGTATTACAACCTCACACCTATATTGCTATGAATTATGGTTATACTTTTGAACAAAGACTTGACAGCACCTGCAGGCATTATTAATAGTGACATTCCCAGGAAGTCCCGAGGCCTGTACTACGAAGCTGGATTAACCTATCCAGGATATCTCTCCGTTACCTGGATTGACTTACCCAGATATTCGCAGTCTAGGATAAGCGGTACTACGAAGCTGGTTATCAACTCGGTAAATCAACCCAGGGTTTTCCAATCTGGATCTCTGCGTGCTCACATAAAGGGGAGGTGTTTGAAGCGTCTGACCAATCACAAACATGCAAAAACTCTGCAGAGCAGACTACTTTACCATGGAGGAGCAGACAATTATTCTTCATAAATATGAAGAATTCAAACACATCATCCAGGCCAAAAGCAACACTGTTGCTGCAGCAAAAACCAGGAAGGAATGCTGGCAGAAAATTGCCGACTCTGTTAATGCGTAAATTCATGAGATCATACAATATTAATTTATCAGACAATATAAACGGACACTCTGATCACACAATGTCACTTTATTACGGCACAGACGTTTGGGGCAGATCACTTCCTCAGTGCCCTTCCTCTCATAAGAGACATTAAGTTAGTTTAATATTCAACATTCAAAATACAAACCTATTATGCGCTTCAACCATTTGAGTGAATGATGTCAAACCAACTGTATAACATACAGAATAATATCCCTCATGTGTCTCAAGGCTTATTTTACAAATATATCTTTTCGTCAATTTTTTACAATTACAATAAATAAATACAGTTATTATGCTCCCTGATCCTTTGATCTCAGGATGTCAAACCTACAGAATAATATCCCCCACGTGCCTCAATGATTATTTTTTAAATATATATTTTGGCCAATTAAAAAATTGCATCTATCACTAAAAACTCTTATCTGAACGGCTAACCTGCTCCGGAGCAGGTTATGTTCTGGATAAGAGATCAATGAGTACAAAAGCACCACCTCCTGACCAATCAGTTCTCTTAGAAAATGACCTGCCCATTCTTAAAAGATCCTGTTAACATTGGTGTGCGGATCGTGAGAGGAGCGCTTAGGAGAGAAAGAGTTTTTAGTGATAGATGCAATTTTTTAATTGGCCAAAATATATATTTAAAAAAATACTGAGGAAGCGCTCTGCCCCAAACGTCTGTGCCGTAATAAAGTGGCATTGTGTGATCAGAGTGCTGTCCGTTTATATTGTCTGATAAATTAATATTGTATGATCTCATGAATTCACACATTAACAGAGTCGGCAATTTTCTGCCAGCATTCCTTCCTGGCTTTTGCTGCATCAACAGAGTTGCTTTTGGCCTGGATGATGTGTTTGAATTCTTCATATTTTTGAATAATAATTGTCTGCTCCTCCATGGTAAAGTAGTCTGCTCTGCAGGGTTTCTCCATGTTTGTGATTGGTCAGACGCTGCAAACACCTCCCCTTTATGTGAGTGCGCAGAGATCCAGATTGGAAAACCCTGGGTTGATTTACCGAGTTGATAACCAGCTTCGTAGTACCGCTTATCCTGGACTGCGAATATCTGGATAAGTCAACCCAGGTAACGGAGAGATATCCTGGATAGGTTAATCCAGCTTCGTAGTACAGGCCTCGGGACTTCCTGGGAATGTCACTATTAATAATGCCTGCAGGTGCTGTCAAGTCTTTGTTCAAAAGTATAACCATAATTCATAGCAATATAGGTGTGAGGTTGTAATACTACTACTAATAATTATACTACTATTATAATAATATTTTGAAAAATAATTAACTTTTTTGGATCCTGGATAGGTTAATGCAGCTTCGTAGTACAGGCCTCCGGTGTTTAGTTATCCAAATCCACATTTCCTTAATTCTACCAGGGGCCTCAAACAGTCTTTCTGCAGACTTAGGGTTAGTGTACAGATTTCAGGCTTGGATGCAGACTATTGATGAAGTGAGGTTTGATAAAACACAGACTTAATTATAGGAACTATTTTTTGTCTACCTACCTTGTGAGGATGCTCAGTTGATTTAATGTCAGTATAATATTAACAGTGTTATGCAGGCAATGCCGGTCCTGGCCTCCCTGGGGCCCTAAGCATAATTCTTCTGTGGGGGCCCTGACCCATGACCCTGCTGCCATGTAAACCATTTATTTAATTTCCCACACAATCATGTTTACTGTGAGAGATGTGCATCCATATTGCCAACTATTAACTAATAATTAACATTTTAAAATCAACATTTAACCAATAGTCATTGCTGCAATCCATTGCTTGCAATATCCTCCTTTAGTCCAAAGGTGTAACTAACTTAAGTTAACCTCGGCTGAGAATAGATCGTCTTGTTTTAAAGTTATGTGCAACTTATTTTTCTGCACATCAAATAAGCCTATTCTTCGGAGCACAGATGTTGCTTAATGCAACCCTAGTTTTACTTCTATTCAAGGTACAAGCATGCTGGTGGATGCACACAAATGCACCTTTCTTTCCAAGCTGCAATTCAGGAACAAACACAGTTGCTTGTTTGCGTTCATCAAATAAATACAGTTTATCCCCAAGCAGTTTTGTACGGTGGCCCTGAAGGGCAAACGAAAACGACAAAAAGAAAAACAACATGAACAAAAACACAATGACATTAACAAAAAACGCAACAGCAAAAAGGAAAACACAAAGACATTAACAAAAACACAACGACATTAACAAAAACACAACAACATTAACAAAAACACAACAACAAAAAGGAAAACGCAACAAGATTAACAAAAACACGACAAAAAGGAAAACACAACATGAACAAAAATACAACAGCAAAACAGAAAACACGACATTAACAAAAACACGACGACAAAAAGGAAAACACGACATTAACAAAAACACAACAGCAAAACAGAAAACACGACATTAACAAAAACACAACGACAAAAAGGAAAACACGACATTAACAAAAACACAACGACAAAAAGAAAACACAACATGAACAAAAACACAACAGCAAAACAGAAAACACGACATTAACAAAAACACAACGACAAAAAGGAAAACACGACATTAACAAAAACACAACGACATTAACAAAAACACAACAGCAAAAAGGAAAACACGGCATTAACAAAAACACAACAGCAAAAAGGAAAACACAATGACATTAACAAAAACACAATGACATTAACAAAAACACAATGACATTAACAAAAACACTGACATTAACAAGAACACAACAATAAAAAGGAAAACACGACATTAACAAAAACACAACAGCAAAAAGGAAAACACAACATTAACAAAAATACGACATTAACAAAAACACAACAGCAAAAAGGAAAACACAATGACATTAACAAGAACACAACAATAAAAAGGAAAACACAACATTAACAAAAACACAACAGCAAAAAGTAAAACACAACGACATTAACAAAAACACAATGACATTAACAAAAACACTGACATTAACAAGAACACAACAATAAAAAGGAAAACACGACATTAACAAAAACACAACAGCAAAAAGGAAAACACAACATTAACAAAAATACGACATTAACAAAAACACAACAGCAAAAAGGAAAACACAATGACATTAACAAGAACACAATAATAAAAAGGAAAACACAACATTAACAAAAACACAACAGCAAAAAGTAAAACACAACGACATTAACAAAAACACAATGACATTAACAAAAACACAATGACATTAACAAAAACACTGACATTAACAAGAACACAACAATAAAAAGGAAAACACGACATTAACAAAAACACAACAGCAAAAAGGAAAACACAACGACATGAACAAAAACACAACAGCAGAACGGAAAACACGACATTAACAAAAACACAACGACAAAAAGGAAAACACAATGACATTAACAAAAACACAACGACATTAACAAAAACACAACGACATTAACAAAAACACAGCGACAAAAAGGAAAGCACAACAACATTAACAAAAACACAACAGCAAAAAAGAAAACACAACATTAACAAAAACACAACGACAATAAGGAAAGGACGACATTAACAAAAACACAACGACAAAAAGGAAAACACAACGACAAAAAGGAAAACACGACATTAACGAAAACACAACAACATGAACAAAAACACAACAACACTTCCGGTCATTTTCACAAAATAAAACACCCGTTGCCTTTTATTATTAAGAAAACCATAACGATAGATGCTTTTATTTTGAAAACAGGAAGCGAACATACCCTCGCTGTAACTTACTTGAAACCACCGAGGTACATTACATTGTAACGCCAGTGGGAGTAGCAGTTAAACCTGGGGAGCGTACCTATGTTCCCCGGGTCCTATGTTTCCCGATCGCGGCTAACTCGGTTGCTAGCTCGGCTGCTAACTCATCTGCTAACTCGGCGAATAACTCAGCTAACTGGTTAACTGTAGACGGGATCATCCCTATGTTCCCCGGTCACATACAAAGCGGGGAACATAGGACCCGGGGAACATAGGACCCGGAGAACATAGGGATGATCCCCTAATTATGTAGCAATACAGTCATACTGCACATCAAATTAAATAGGAGAAACTCCGCTACAAGCACGTCATTTTTACACACACCAAACACAACTCAAACACCAAGCATATTAATGATCAAATATCAAAATCCGAATAGCGTCAGAAAGTCAACCCACTCTCCACATTTCCATTGCTACCGTTTTGATACTTCATGGTACACAAACAAATAGCATCTCATATGGAAGCTAAGACCCTGGTGAGTTCAACAGTAGCCTACCACTATTATTATTATTGCAGTGAACCAGCAGCCAAAGAATACAAAGGTAAACAACCACTTATTTACAGCGACTAACAGATATTCTGTCTTACCTTTGAAGTTTTGTGATGAAAAGTTGTACTTGAGAGCAAAAAACGCTGGTTTTAGTAAGTCCAACACGGTTCTGCTTGTTTACAACTCCATTTCACCCAGCCTACTGTAGCTGCGCCAGCCAGCCTACTGTAGCTGCGCCGGAACAACAGACAACCCTGGCAACCCGCAATTCCGGCCGCTAAATGGCTGGTACAATGTACACAGAACGTGTCAGAACGTCATTGTCGAACCCGTCAAAAAATTTAAAAATTATTAATTCAGACTAATTTTTTTTTTTTTATGGAAAAGCAATACTTTCATTCTGTACCCCTCAAAACGCCCGTGGCTGTATAATTTAAAAAAAATATATAGCTTTTAATAAATATTCTACAGCCTTTAACAAAAACACAACGACAAAAAGGAAAACACGACATTAACAAAAACACAACAATAAAAAGGAAAACACGACATTAACAAAAACACAACAGCAAAAAGGAAAACACAACATTAACAAAAATACGACATTAACAAAAACACAACAGCAAAAAGGAAAACACAATGACATTAACAAGAACACAACAATAAAAAGGAAAACACAACATTAACAAAAACACAACAGCAAAAAGTAAAACACAACGACATTAACCTAAACACAACAGCAAAAAGGAAAACACGACATGAACAAAAACACAACAGCAAAAAGGAAAACATGGCATTAACAAAAAAACAGCAAAAAGTAAAACACAACGACATTAACCTAAACACAACAGCAAAAAGGAAAACACAACGACATGAACAAAAACACAACAGCAAAACGGAAAACACGACATTAACAAAAACACGACATTAACAAAAACACAACGACAAAAAGGAAAACACGACATTAACAAAAACACAATAGCAAAAAGGAAAACACAACAACATTAACCTAAACACAACAGCAAAAAGGAAAACGCAATGACATTAACAAAAACACGACAAAAAGGAAAACACGACATTAACAAAAACACGACATTACCAAAACACAACAGAAAAAAGGAAAACACGACATTAACAAAAACACAACAGCAAAAAGGAAAACACAATGACATTAACAAAAACACGACAAAAAGGAAAACACAATGACTTTAACAAAGACACAACATTACAACAACACAACAACAAAAAGGAAAACACGACGACATTAACAAAAACACAACGACAAAAGGGAAAACACAACGACATTAACAAAAACACAACGACAAAAAGGAAAACACGACATTAACAAAAACACAACAATAAAAAGGAAAACACGACATTAACAAAAACACAACAGCAAAAAGGAAAACACAACATTAACAAAAATACGACATTAACAAAAACACAACAGCAAAAAGTAAAACACAATGACATTAACAAGAACACAACAATAAAAAGGAAAACACAACATTAACAAAAACACAACAGCAAAAAGTAAAACACAACGACATTAACCTAAACACAACAGCAAAAAGGAAAACACGACATGAACAAAAACACAACAGCAAAAAGGAAAACATGGCATTAACAAAAAAACAGCAAAAAGTAAAACACAACGACATTAACCTAAACACAACAGCAAAAAGGAAAACACAACGACATGAACAAAAACACAACAGCAAAACGGAAAACACGACATTAACAAAAACACGACATTAACAAAAACACAACGACAAAAAGGAAAACACGACATTAACAAAAACACAATAGCAAAAAGGAAAACACAACAACATTAACCTAAACACAACAGCAAAAAGGAAAACGCAATGACATTAACAAAAACACGACCAAAAGGAAAACACGACATTAACAAAAACACGACATTACCAAAACACAACAGAAAAAAGGAAAACACGACATTAACAAAAACACAACAGCAAAAAGGAAAACACAATGACATTAACAAAAACACGACAAAAAGGAAAACACAATGACTTTAACAAAGACACAACATTACAACAACACAACAACAAAAAGGAAAACACGACGACATTAACAAAAACACAACGACAAAAGGGAAAACACAACGACATTAACAAAAACACAACGACAAAAAGGAAAACACATTAACAAAAAGGAAAACACAATGACATTAACAAAAACACAACAACAAAAGGGAAAACACAACGACATTAACAAAAACACAACGATGTTAACAAAAACACAACAACAAGTAAAGCTGCAAGCAGCGTTGGGCGGGACCTCACTCCCTTGCGCACGTCGGGCCGTGGCGAAGTGGAAAGGTTTCCGTCAGGGGCAGACCTGGGTATTTATCGGACACTGCAATAAGTAGATATACATTACACACAGACACACACACATATACACAAACACATAGTTGTAGGTCATGCTCTTGTAATTTGTGTTTGATCTAGACTTTGACAGCAATGTCAGTGAAATAGTTGACAGACTGCACAGATATCTAAAAACATAATAATACAGTCAATAAACTTGAAGTAGAAACAGAAAACTGAGGCATCTTTTCCTTATCAAGTATCATGAATCATGACAAGTTTTCTCCACTGGGTGGCACACTAAGACCACAAATGAATCAGGATGACTGCACAGCACAAATGAGCCAGCTGCACGAACACGCACACACACAGTCGTTGCCATGGTAGTTAACGACTGGAGCGCATGAGGACAGAGCATGCACAGACAGTATGGAGATTTGAATGGGAGAGGAACAAGGTGCACATGTGGGTCCGCAGATCAAGAAGTATAAAACATAGCCAGACCAAATTACACACATCTATAGATGAGACTTGTGGCTACATTTTGATGTTTGAATGGAGTCTGTAGCTGAAAGTGTGCAGGAATAATGTATATATTTTGAAATGCCTGAAAAATTCTTTCTTTCTACAACATTCCTATCAGGCGTAGTGGCCGTTTTAGTGTTTCTAGGTGGCGCTAGAGAGCACATTTTGGCACTTTTGGGGTTAATTTTTCCATTTTATCAAATTAACGACCAGACCTGATGTGCTTGGTGAATTTGGTCTGTCCTGGAGTATGTTTAGGTGGTCAAATTTAGGGTCAAAGTGGCATTAGACTCTCCTTCCATTCATTGTCTATGGGAGCGTTTTGGCAAGCGTTTTTGGGCACTTGACCTTTGAGGGCTTCTAAAATCCAAACCGGACGAGTAATGAAAAAGTTGTTCTAAATTTTTGTTCAGCAGGGTGTGATAAGTCAGCCGTTTAAGTTTGAAGCCGCCACGATGAATGCCCTCGGACAAGATAACATTTGTAGGAGGTCAAAAATTGTCGAAAATCCCACATGTAACAGCAAATTGTGCACTTCCTGTTGGATTTAGGTCAGGGGTGTCGGCGCGTGATTTGTAGGTCTTGATAAGACAAAAAATTTAGTTTTGGTTTGATCTTTTCTACGGCAGTAGTGTTTCTAGGTGGTACTAGAGAGCTTGACGTTGTTTGTTTTTCCATTTTATCGAATTTTTCGCCAGACCTGATGTGCGTTCCAAATTTGGTGAATTTTCAAGCAGGTTTAGGCCTGCCTTCAGGCAAGGGCAGTCCTCGCCCTCTTGCTTTCGGCTCGGTCCCTAAAAACACAATGACAAAAAGGAAATCACAACGACATTAACAAAACACAACAGCAAAAAGGAAAACACAATGACATTAACAAAAACACAACAGCAACAAGGAAAACACAACAACATTAACAAAAACACAACAACATTAACAAAAACACAATGACATTAACAAAAACACAACAGGGGGGTATTCCAGAAAGCGGGTTATATGGAAAACTCAGAGTATGTTAACCCTGAGATGAGGAAACTCCGTTCCAGAAAGAGAGGTAATTGAAACTCTGAGTCAGTCACCATGGTAACTGACTCTGTGAACATAACCTGCTCGCTGGCAGGTTTTCTTTAAGAAACTCTTGAGTTTCTACCTGTCTCCTCCTACTGAAGCAAGCTACCAGACATGGATGGTCCGTTTCTTCCTAATCAGATAGACATCGAGGCAGAATTAATTCGCAATGCCTTATGTCGGGAGATGCGGTATACAGCTGTATACAATTGCAGTTCTACATCGACACTGTTGAGGGAGATAATTAATATATAGTTTAAATAATAGGGGACCCAACACTGATCCATGTGATCTTACTTGTAGAGCTTTTTAAGGGGCTGATGTTTTTTTTTGTTAACTTGTAACTCAGCCTCTACCAGCTCAAAAACCTAACCTGCAGCATCTATAAGAACAATATCAATTTCCCTCTTTGTGAGGGCTCATATACAGACTCAAGGAAAAATATTAAAGACAGAAGCAAAGGCAAGATGAGCTTCAATTAACTTTACCTGAATTTTTGTTTAAAATCTCTTGTTTTTTTCCAGACCAATTTACCAATTTTCAATAATCTTTTCTAGTTTTAATTCCCTTTTTAATTCCCTTCTTTAGTGCAGCATCATATAATCGTACATTATATCATTAGTTTCCACAAATTTTCATTATACCATGGTTGTTTTTATCTGTATCCTCACGTTCAGGGCCCCATCTGCGGTTGGTGCACAGCGGATGGCGGGCGTGGCTCATGTGTAACATATGTCTTTGTTAGTTTCCCCCGGTGCAGTTGTAATTTTCTCGCTCTGCACCCACGTTGTCTAAATTGCAAATGCACTTGCACCAGTCTGTGCACCTATGGGCGTGTTGGTCTCAAAATGAGGTGTGGTCAGGCTCATTGGTGGCACGTTGCTATTTTGAGGCATAGGAAAGCGATTGCGCTGCTGACCAAAAAAAACGGTCTAGAGTCACTGGCGCATATGTCACTGTTATTTAAGGGGCGCATCATCAAGAGTCCAATATGCTCCTATATAGGGGGGTGCGCTGCACGCAGACACTGTGCTTGTTACGCAGAATATGTTGAACATTTGCTGTAAAGTCAGGAAATTGGAAGGGTACAGTAATTGCTTCTCTTTATTAACTCCTATACACGAAAACCCTGACTTTCAACCTGGACTTCAGCAGCCGGAGGCACAAGGGTATTGAAGTTATTGGGGACGTGATTCAGGGAAGTTCGGTCCTTACATTCCAACAAATGAAAAGCAAATATGGAATCACCAATAATGATTTTATTAAATTCTAAATTTTATTCTGTGTAATTTGAAAGATTTCACTGGAGGACTGGCTACTTCTCCTATAGAATTCCTATTGGTAAATAGGGTTGCAAAATTCTGGGAATTTTCAAACTTGGAAACTTTCCATGGGAATTAACGGGAATAAACCGGGAATTTACAAACAGAAGGTATGTTCTTATTAGGGAACTTATTAGGGAACTTAAATATAGTTACTTAAAATAATATTTTAGCATAATCCTGACTAAAACAACCAGATATCATGCAGTACAGTTGAAAATCTATGCTATCATATGCTCACATAGCATATGTGTGCTATGTTTGTGTATGTTTACTGCAGGGCTACTGAGACCATGCCCCCTACATGCACTGTGCATACTGAGACCACGCCCCTACATGCACTGTCCATTCCTCCATCACATGCACAGATGATTTCTACAATTCTGGACCACACTTTTGAGCCCAGAGCACACATGTCTAACTCTGCCTGGGAGAGGCAATTTAAGGTTCTGAATGGGCTCTATATCACTCCTGAAGCCAGACATAGAATGAATCCAACTCTGTCAGAGCTATGTACTCAATGTCAATCTTCTGTCGGATCATTTATTCAATGTTTGTGGAGCTGTCCTCACGTCCAGCAGTTCTGGAACAGTTTAATGTAATTTTTAGGCGCCATCTACATCTGGGGACTTGCCTGTTGGGGCTAAATGATGAGTTATCTGCTGACTTTCGCAACAGAGACCTTTTGCACATCCTGCTGCACTGTGCCCAGAAATTTATCATGGCCTTATGGATCAACGATAAGGCTCCCACTCTCATTCAGTGGCAGCAAACTGTGATGAATGTCATTCCATTTGAAGCTTTCTCTACAGCATTGAAGGATAAACCCTTCTTATTTTATCTGGGATCCGTTTCTCGACTACCTTGGTGCCAATCGGTGGGGCTGGTGTGCCAACAGATTTCCCTGCCTAATCTAGCATAAGCATTCAAATGAACAGTCGGAAAATGACTACAGTTCCACAATAATAATTTAATTTCACAGTCTCCAGTTTCACAAAAAAAGTAACAATTTACAGCTATAATTAGACTTTATGCTATCAAATACTATACAATACAATCAAGGGATAAATTCACAACAAGGGTATGATTTCAGCTGAATCTATACAAATCAACAGTGAGTGAGTGAGTGGAGGGGGGGGGTGTCTAAAGTGAGTGTGGGTTGAGAAGAGAGAATGAAACAGAACTTTTCCTATTAAAATGTAACATATACAAAGAATTTAGAACCAAGTTATTTTCAAAAATTAAACATAAAACAGATTATTTTAATACTCTCTCTAATCAAGACAAAAAAACAGCATCAGTGTCATACATTTGTCACAGCCTGTCACATTATTCTCCACAACTATATTACAATTACATAATACTATAATATTATTACATATTGACAACATATATATATACAACTTAAAAGACACAAGAATGTCTCTGTTCCTTTGCGTGTCTGTTCCTGTGTGTCTGTTCCTCTGTGTGTCTGTTCCTCTCTGTTCCTCTGTCTCTCTGTTCCTCTGTGTGTCTTCTCCCAATGTTCTCCGTTTCTTTGTGGGTGGCTCCTGAACAGGTCCCCTGTACTCCTCATCCTCAGTCAGATTAGGAACAGCCTCCCTGATCCAATACATAAGTTTTATGAGTCAGTTGTGAAAACTGGTTAGGGATAAATTAACCAAACCCAAGGTTGTTATAATTATTTCATCTAAACTTCACAGATAAATTAATAATTTGAATAAGATGACATATAAGCATTTAAGGCTACACATAATTTATGCAGAGAATTAACAATTAGGCTAGGCTACATAATAATGCATTTAACATACCTGATAGCCTGCATGCGGTTAATGAATGCCTGGGTGACTCCTGCGATGTAGACAGCATCGATGTTTCAGTTTCAGTTCCAGCTCCTTAACGAGAAGTTTTTCCTCCGTCGTCCGTCTTGCAAAAGGGTAGATTAATAATGATTTAACCGAATCAAGTCGCTCTTGAACTCCGGTTGTCACCGCCATCGTCGTCGCACGTATTTTTTTCCCCGCCGGAGTCTGGGAGTCGCACTATGAAAAAAAACTATCGCAGGCTCCTCATGTAGCTTTAGCAATCCTAAACCTTCACGCATTTTACGTAGCAGTTGGGGCTAAATTTCCAGCGCCCCGCCGGCGTTAAATTTGGCGACGTTGATAGGCCAATTATTCATAATTTCCCCCTAGCAACCATAACCAGATTGGCTGTTTAGCTGCAGGTCAGGGGCACTTTGCCAAGCGCCCCATGAGAGAATGATACACTGTCTGTCAGTGGAAATTCACTGTTTAATGAGTGTCAGTTGGTGGAAATGTTGTTTAAATGATTTAAATTGCATGTAGGCACACAGACTATTAAGTAAAACTGACATTGATTTTTTTTTTTAAATGCAAGAAATATTTTTTCCCCTCAACAGCAAGTGGGGCGGAGCCCCAGCGCCCCCTATGGGCCAGCCGCCACTGGTGCCAATGCATCTTGTAGGTTGAGATCAGGGCTTATATATATGGCCTGGACAAAGGATGTAGAGTCATAGTTTGATGTATTGACATGCAGTATGTGCTATGCTGCCCTCTCTCGACTCCCTGAACTCCCAATTTATTTATAGGATCACCAGAAGATCGATGTGGCCAGGACCGCAGTCAGCATGTAATCTCTCCACATTTACCTGGGTGTTTCCATTATTGATGAGATGGATGTAGAGATGGTTTTTCCATGTGGTTGGGATCATAGCTAGTGTTTATCCTCTCCACCCTTGGAGAGGATAAACACCAAATCCTGGTAACGGAGTCAGCAGGAGGGTAAGCTAACCATTTACCTATCCTAGTGAGTGCCTCATAGCTATATGCTATCATGGACCAACAATGTCCATTATTCAAAAAGTTCATAAAATGCATAGAGAGGCTCCAGCATGTTCTGAGATTATTCTGATTACCAGCAAGGAACTTGTCATTTGAATAGTGCAGATGATATTCACACACACCCCTCCAGCAGCAGTGACCAGACATTAAATCACCTCATGTATTTTTAGTTGTGATAAAGGTTCAAAACAATAGGGTCTTGTCCCTAATAATGGCGCACAAAGCAAGAAAATTGAGCCGAATCACTGTAACACTGTTGCCGGTATTTAAACATGCCAGGTTTGATTCTTGTGTGGGACGGCTCATGACTCTTCCAGTGACGACTCTCTGACCAATCAGTGGCCGGCAGTCTGTTGATGTCACATTTAGTATCGGCTCAGCTCGCTTGGAACCTCAGCAGAGCAGGTAGTAAAAAAGTACCAGGTACCAGGCAGCTACTATCCCTAATAGAAACGCAAAAAAAACAGAGTTGAGCCGAGTAGTGCTAGAACCGTATAGTGGAAAAGCGCCATAATTGTAACCTTGTGTGTGTGTGTGTGTGTGTATGCGTGTGTGTGTGTGTGTAGGCTGAGCTAGCTGTCCACAAGAAGAAGATAGAGGAAGTGGAGAACTGGATAAGAGTTCACACAAACACATTTAAGGTATGAACTTTTTAATTTAAATACAATTAATAATTGCAGTAACTGAACACTGACACCCAGCCTGCTATCATTTGTGTGACCTTGTATTTAGAGGTGTGACTAACAAGACAACCATTTACCTACTGGTGAACAGTACAAGTTCCAATACTGAGAGGGAAAATGAGATTTGCTGCTATGTCATTTGTCCTGTCTGGAGACCAAGAGACATTAAGAGCTGATTTGATTGTAGCCTGGCCTATTTTAAGATTCAAGATTACTTTTATTGTCATTCAGTACAACATCACAGATGCAAAGTAGAACAAAATTTTGAGTATGGCTCTGTTAAAAACACAGAAAATAAATTGAAATAGCGTATTGATAAAATGTTGAATAGATTGTGGAGGTCTTCAGTGAAGCTGAGGTTTCAGGTTTATCCTGCCTGTTGTCATTCATAGGGTGGTATCTTACTGCTGACCGGACCATCAGGCTGTGGAAAGACTGCTACAGTCCACGTTTTGTGTCAGGAGCTGGGCCTGCGGGTTCAGGAGTGGACCAACCCCACCAGCCTAGAGCCTTACACCAGCAGTCAGCATGGTAAGGAGAAGCCCTTACTATACTTTCTGCCTCAAACACAGCATCATTGTCAGTCAGTTCTGCTTATCAATCCTATGTGTTGTATGTTGCTTTAATAAACATTTATAAGTTTCAAAAATGGTCTTATTGGGAAAAAAACATATATTAAGTGACCAAAAAGTACAAACAAGATATTTTTTTGTTTTTGTTGAGACTGTCAGGGCTTGAGAGGACTTGTAAATGAGGTTGTAGTATTTGGTGACAACAGTTGTCTCAGATACCCATACTACTATCCCAAGTCAGTGTCCAAGCTTTTGCAGTCCACCCAGTTTCAAGCTCTGACTTGTGACCCTAATTTTCTGTTTTATGTCAGAGTGGAGGATGACTGGCTTGTCCTGCACTTCCCAGTTAGACCAGTTCCAGGAGTTCCTCCTCAGGGCCAACAAGTACAACTGTCTGAAAATGGTGGATGATGGTGAAGTTACAGACATCAAGCTCATACTCATTGAGGTATGTACTACACTTTGCATTTAAATCCAGTATTTACCCCAACATAAACCCATTTCATTTAACTGGCACAATACAGTGATAGAAAAACAGTGCCAGGTTAAAAAAATTAGTAATATAAGTGCATAACAGATTTTAGTTACTATACTAAAACTGCATTTTTTAAAGTCATATAACTTTAAAAATGGAATTTAAGTCATGAATTTAACTGTAGTTATCTATTTTTTCATAAGCCTTCCTGTTTCCAATAAGATACACTGTTCTTGACATACATGTACTAATCATACATATCATTGCAAAAGAGAAATAAGGAAATGGCTCAGAATTGTCTAACTGAAACTCGACCAACAACTTTATTGACTTAGATACCAGTCAAGGCAGACCGCTGTCAGAGTACATTTAATGTCAAAATGATACATTGGTCTGAACCTGCTTTGTTCCTCCTCAGGATTTCCCAAACCAGTTCTACCGGCAGCCGGGCAGCCTGCATGCTATCCTTAGGTGAGACCTGACTGGATTTGACCCTACATTTCTTTTCATGCTTCCACACCGTATACGAGGAAACGTTGCTATGACAACACACCACTTTGAAGCCACAATTAAAAAGTAATGACAGAAGCATTGTGATCAGTGTCTGCACTCCTGTTTTAACTTTAAGTTTGGTGTTTCTAATTTTTGAAGTGAAGGGAAAGATATGAGGTTGTAAGGATTTCCTTGTTTGTGTTAAGCCTTCCTAAGCATCAGGACTTTGTAGGGCTGATGAAAGCCATTCTACAAGACAGAAAGGTCCACTGATTGTGTTTGGTACCATACATTAATCCGTTAATCTCTACATTTCCATGCTAATGTAAGTGACTGTGTCCTGCTGTGTGTCTTCCAGGCGCTTTGCAAAGACCAGTCGATGTCCCCTGGTGTTCATAGTGTCAGACAGTCTGAGTGGAGACAGGAGCTCACGCTTTCTTTTTCCCAGAGAGATCCTGGAGGAGCTGGACATCAACAGTATCAGGTTCAAATAATCCACAAAACAAAATATTTCTATAAAACAGAAACTCTGAGCAGCAAAATGACTGTTGTACTGTACTCAGTTTCTCATCTCTTAATGTTTTGGCCCTAATGTGTTTTTGTTGATATGATTTGTGCCCCTGATACTGGCCTTCATTCCGGAATTTACTGTAATCAAACGTGGATTAGCTGGAAGTAGAATAAATCAGATCGTTGTCTTTTTCTCTGGATCCTCTAAGGCTGCATTCAGATTGCAAGCCAAAATCAGATTTTTAGCCAATCCAGATGGCTTTTATTAAGTCTGAATCTGAACAGTCATAAATCATCATGAAATCCAAACACTCAAATCGGTTTTGACTGTTGGTGACGTCTCTCTAAGTCTCTACCAGAGCTGGTGACTCGGACTTGCGACGCGTACTCGAGTCGCACTTAAGTCGCACAATGCATTGACTTCAGACTCGACTCGGACTCGACCTCAAAAGACTTCAGACTTGACTCGGACTCGAGGCTGGAGACTCGCAAATTACCATTATTTTCATGTTATCATTTATATTCTCATTATTTATTATCTGTCATTCATCTTCTCTGTTTGCATTTGGGAAGTGATCTCTGGCTGTGACTGAGGCTGACAGTAAACACCAACATCACGCATGCGCTGTGTGTGTATGCGCGTATTTCGAGCAGAGCCCGTCTACTACTATATACTGTATTAGAAACTCTCTGATTTCAAGACAATGGCGAGTGAAAGAAGCCCAACAGGAGTCCCTTGGATCGTTACATTTGGCTACAATGCCTTCACGCAGTCAGCCAACAAACGGACAGCAGTGTGCAAAGTGTGCAACAAGAAGATTCAAGATTTTGGTTCAACCACTTCAAACTTCACCCGGCATCTGAAAACGCACCCAGACCGGTCAGTCACTTGCTAATGTGAAAGACGTTAAAATGAGCAATTAGCTCTCAAACGAATATTAACGTTACATTATTGCTGAGTTAACATTTCATAACGGTGTGCCAGAAGATTATTCTGTGACATTGTCTTAAGTTAAGTTACAGTACAGTCACCCAGTGGCGTTTTATGTGTAAAAAAATTAGTGGAGCACCTACACATTTAATGCTTTGCAAGAGTCATACCCAAGCAGCCTATTGTAGATATCAAGAAGGATATTTGTCACATATCGAGAGAGGGAGAGAGAGAGAGAGGGAGAGAGGAGAGAGAGAGAGAGAGAGAGAGAGAGAGAGAGAGAGAGAGAGAGAGAGAGAGAGAGAGAGAGAGAGAGAGAGAGAGAGAGAGAGAGAGAGAGAGAGAGAGAGAGAGAGAGAGAGGAGTCATACTATAATAACCATAACGGTCACAAGTCTAAACTACGTCAACTCTCATGAACCAACAAAAATGAGCCATAAATCAACCTGAATCAACCAAGAAGATGCAAAATCCTAGTTAGCCTGACAACAATATCTCAGAAATCACACAATCCCACAGATCACAATTTAAATAGGCTAGTTCAGTCCAGCACTTAAAACAACAGAAAACAAAACCGCACATCAGCCTTCTCTGACAGGATTTTAAGATAAAATGTTGTTAAAGAAAATATTTATATTTTTTTCAGGAATGTGAAAGAGGTTTTAAAGAACCAGTTTTTCATTTTTAAGTTAGTAAGTTAAATGAGGTCAACTCATAATTTACTTGCACCATTGTGGGTGTGTTTCTTCATTTATTGTTAAAATGCAAAATGCGTGCCTGTTATCAAAATACATTGTTGGTGCGATATATTTCTTTTATTGTATTTTACAGCATTGTTAAAAAAACTCTTGTTAAAGAAAAATACAGTTATGAAATTGAAACAATCCTTTGTATTTGTTCCACATCACATTGCTGTAGATTCATCAATACTGTCTTATATAGAGGATTTTACAGAGCTTATAGAATTTAAATTTGATTTAGTGTTTGCGAGAGACTTGAAACTTGACTTGGACTCTTAACCAGAGACTTGAGACTTGACTTGGACTTGACCCTCAAAGACTTGGGACTTGACCCTCAAAGACTTGAGACTTGACTCGGACTCTCACTCAAAGACTTGAGACTTGACTTGGACTTGCAAAAAATGACTCGCGCTTATTCGAGTTGTTGTTGCTAGCTGATATCAATGGAGGCAATGGAGGATGTCGAAAACAACAGAGGACGAAACCAAATTCTTAATTAATCTTTGGGGAGATGGCTCCGTTCAAGCGAATCTCGAGGATTTGTTGTTGCTGTCGCAATTTAATGACATCGCACAATACACGCTAGATGACGCCTCCACTCCGACGTTGCCACAGCAACCTGTCAGATTGGTCATTAATGTGGCCCAGTCTGAACAGAGCCAAATCCGATTTGGACACTTGCTAAAACAGTGTGGACAGTCAGGCCAGGATTTGAGAAGGAATCAGATTTGAATCAGATTTATCTGCAGTCTGAACACAGCCTAGAAGATTCCATTCAGGGACAACTGCATTGCTTTGAATATTGTGTTCTTTCAAGTTTTAATCCAGTTGCTCCAACCACAATGATGAAAGTCCTGACTCGCATTTCAACCCTGGAGGCAGGAAAGGTGAGAGCAGGCCTTATAGTTGATTTCACATTTTGGTATGAATTTTATGTGTTTTTCCACAATATATTTTCCCATAATTGTAAGCAGAGCTGTGGGAGGGTGTGTGTGGCAGACCAAGCAGTGCTAGAGATGCTGTGTTCAGGATGCTCAGGAGATATTCGCAGTGCCATCAACAGCCTGCAGTTTTCCTCCCTTACAGGTCAGGAGTAAATCCACATACCACACTGCACCACACAGGGTGTACACATGCATACCATGAAATATGTTATATATTTGATTAACACCCCATTGCTTTCCCTTAGGTAAAATTCTAGAATGCACTTCAACTAGTCACAGCAAAGTCTGGTAGCTCTGTAATTTTACTCAATTTTACTCAATTTTTATTTATTTTTATCATATTTTTTGTCATATTTTTGTCAACAATTGTGGATGCTTCTGTGGAGAGAAGAGTTTATTCAAGAGAAGAGCTTGGGGTGTCTGGAGGACACCACCCTATTCCAGCTGAGTTGAACAGGTGTTTTCGTGGTTGGAGATAAAAGCCCTTTTTGCCATCAGTCATCATGGGATATGTCAACTCTCTGCCCAACAAGAGTGATGAGCTGGAGATATTGGTGAAGACTCAGAAAGTATACCGTGAGTGCAGTCTCATGTGTTTTACGGAAACATGGTTGAATCAAAACATCTCAGACTCCAATGTGGACCTACCTGGCTTCACTCTCATATAATCAGACAGAGATGCTAAAGCTAGTGGCAAGATAAAAGGTGGGGGCTTGGCTTTATTTGTGAACCAGAGATGGTGCAGTCCTGCGCATGTTACTGTCAAGGAGAAGATGTGCTGTCCAGATATTGAATTATTGGCAGTAGGGCTGGGCGATAAGACGATACATATCGCAAAATAACTTTTGCTCAATAGAAATATGATACAATTTCGATAGAATTCATTTGTACATGTTTTGACAGACAGAAGAATAGCCAATCATAATTAAGTAGCGCCGCACTGAACCAATCATGCTGGAATAGAGCCAGTCAAGTTAGGTTGAAGCACACAGAACACATGCTATTTTTTTGAGCTGCAGCAGTGAGGGACCGTGAACGGAGATCATAAGCGAGTACTCGAGCGACCAGGTGACTGAAAATGAAAACCCAACGACAGATGAAGGTTCAAATGCTGAAGACATGGTCGAAAGGAAGGGCCCGAGAAAAGACAGCACACACACATGCACAGTGACTGTCGCACATCCCCCCTCTGATTAACTGGGTTGTAATCATAACAGTGACGACTTGGGTGAGTTCGAAGGTGGCCTTCACCAATTGGATAATAATAAAAATAATAATAATGATAACAACTTATATTTATATAGAGCCTTTCATTTCACGTTTGTAGAGGTGAAAGAGAGGGAAAATGTCTGTCACTTGCAACCTGTGCAACGGACAAAAGAACCTCTCCACGCCAGCAGCAAGTAATTCAAACCTAATGAAACACTCAACACAAAAAAGTAACGCAATTAATGACTTTGAGATTGATATAACTCAGTTACTAACTCAGTTACTTTTTGGTAGAAGTGATGAGTAACTATAAGTAATTGCCCAACACTGCCTGTTTATACAACTGTTTCAGATGTTTTCTTCTGTACATCTGTCATGTTCAACTTCTGACAGAAAATAAATAATATTTAAATGAAAAATAACCTTCTGATGTCTTCACAACTCACTTATGAGTAACGGAATATTTAAGCTTGACAAAAATAGTAATTTGATTTATATCGTGATAAATATCTATCGACTGATATGAAAAAGATTATCGTATCAGGATTTTTTCCCATATTGCCCAGCCCTAATTGGCAGGACTGCTTTGCATGTACAGACTGGAATGTGTTGCTGTAAACAGAGGAGAACAGTATGGACATTGACAGACAGGTTGACTGCTTTACTTATTACATCAACTTCTGTAGAGACACAGTCATACCTACAAAGACTGTACACTGTTTCCATAATAACAAACCTTGGATTACTAATGATATAAAGGCAATCATCAATGAGAAGAAGGCAGCTTTTAGAGATGGTGACAAAGCACGGCTCAAACAAGTACAATATGAGTTGAAGAAGAGACTAAAGATTGCAAAGGTGGAATACAAAAAGAAATTGGGAAGGAATCTACAGCACAGCAACATCCGTGAAATGTGGAGAGGAATCATCACCATCTCTGGTCACAACAACAACATGTGTACATCTCCAATGCAGCATCCACCCCCCCCCCCCCCCCCCCCTCCTTACACCTGAGCGTCCCCCCTTGTCTGTCACAGAGACGGGGATGAGGTTGGAGCTAGGAAGACTTTGCTCTGGGAAGGCTGCTGACCCAGATGGTGTGTGTCCAAGACTGCTCAAAGATATCCCTTTTCCACCAAAGCAGTTCCAGTGCTGGTTCTGGGCCAGTGCTTAATTTGGAACCGGTTTTTCTGTTTCGAAGAAACAAACCAGCTCTTTGCTGGACTAGAAGAAAGAACCGCTTACGTTAGGGGGCAGGGGGCGGGGTTATTCAGAACAACCACAACAAACAAGACCGCATAGTGGTGAATAGATAAGGAGTGAATTATCCCTTGAACATTTGACTGATGGTGAAATTCATGCGTTGTGAGTTAGCTGTGCTCTGCCGGCTAACAACAAAGGCTATCAACTGTCTCAATCCTGTCCACAAATACCACAAATACGTTGCATCTGCCATGTTTTATGCGAGCCAGGAGCAACAGCCGTTCAAATGCTGCTGTTGTTGTTGTTGTTGTTGTTGTTGCTGCTTCGGAGTTGGCACAAGTCTTTATGGGAAAGCAGCCAACGTAACTGGCGTATGCAGTGACATCATTACGTAGCCCCGCAAGAACCTTGAGTAGTGGGAAAGCAAACTGGTTCTCAGCTGGTTCGCAGTTGAACTGACTGCGAACCAGCACCAGCCCAGCACCAGCACTGGAACTGCTTTGGTGTGAAAGGGGTAATAGAGCCAGGAGCAACAGCTGTACAAATGTGTAGTCTGCCATCATTGTTGTTGCTTCTTCTACTTCTTCTTCTTCTTTGTATTATTGTTCCTTCAAAGTTGCCACAAGTCTTTATGGGAAAGGAGAGACATCATTGACTTACACAGTGACGTAATGACGTGGCTCCCTAACCACCTCGACCCATGGAAAAGCAAATTGGTTTTCAACTGGTTCACAGTTGAACTGACTGTGAACCAGCACCAGCACTAGAACTGCTTTGGTGGAAAAGGGGTAAGACTGTGCTGCTCAACTGTGTCAACCTCTCCACAAGATCTTCAACCTCATCTTGCCATCTTGAATTACCAACTGTGTCAACAGCACCTGTATGGACCAAAAAAACAGCGGTGGACGGCTCCTCTCTCTCCGTTGCAGGACGGAGAGATTTAAAAGATCCTTCGCTCCTGCGGCCATCAGGCCGTCTAATTCTTCAATAATTTACAGAAGAGCTAACAGACTAATTGAATTTCCCCTTGGGGATAAATAAAGTAATTTTGAATTGAATTGTTTTTTTAATACTTGGACCTTGTCACACCAACTGACATCTCTTATAACTTTCTAGACATACCATTGGAAAAGCAATTGTGGAAGGTAATGAAGGACAGACCTGTGCCTTCACTTGGCAGAGATGTTTCCAGGACAAACCAGAGAAAGAATAAGGCCAAACAAGCAAAGGAGCAGGAAGAAGGGCAGGCTATAGGAGGGAAAGATGCTTCTCTGTTCATGTTCAGAGCTTTGGGAAAGATCCTGCACAGCAAACGTGAGTCATATTGCCAGGTTTCATCTGTTTTGTTCCTTGTAGCATTTCTTCAGATGTTTCATCATTCTCCTAGACTAACCCATAACACACAGACACAAACACAACATAAAATGAATGCTGATGGTCATCTTATTGTTGATCAGAACTAGTTACAATTTGTTGTCTGACCACATCAGAAATCTCAATCTTCTCTACTCCCTTTAATAACGTATTTTTTAAGATAGTGAGGCTTTTTCCTCCAAATATAACCACATTTTTAACATAAGAAGCCATGATTTGGGTAACCAATAAAACAAAACAAAATAAAACAACCATGATATAGTGTTTGAATTGCACTTTGAAAGTATTTTGAATGGTTTTAAAAAATAAACTCATGCTCTGTGGTGTCAAAGACCTTGTACAAGTCAATGAACAAGATAAAACTATTATCTGGTATTAGGTAATTACAATCTTTCATGTCCAATATCAAGCATATGTTATTACTTGTATGTATTATCTCTATAAAGCCTGTGTGCTCTTCATTAATCACTTGAACTAGAACTATTTTTTATTCTTCTGGCAAAAATGAAGACAAATAATTTAGCATCATTGTAAACTAATTGGTCTCCAATTTTCTGGTCTATCTTTGTTTGGTGTAGGGGGGCCCTTGCTTTAATGTAGTAGGAAGCTCCCTTTTGTTAATAGATTCTTTAAACATGGCCAGTAAGAAAGGTTTTGAATTGAAGGTAAAATATAATTCTCCTGTGAATCCGTCATTTCCTGGTGATTTGTTTCCTTTAAAATATTTAATGCACTTACAATTTCAGTCAGAGATATTTCCTTTTCACAAAGATCTCTAAACTCGTCTGTAATTTTATTTGGATTTATTATAATGTTTTCTAGAAAGGATTCAATTTGAGAGGTTGCAGGATTTGAGGAATATAACTGTCTATAAAATTGAGAAATATGTTTTAGGAAATTATTTTAGGTTATTTGTTTCTGTTCCATTCATGATCAATTTACTTATAGTTGCAATTTCTGCATTTTTTCTAAACCAAAAAATGTTTTAGTATTTTTCTCAACTTTTTAAATCCATTGATATAATAAAAGCAGCTTCTGTCCTCATAAATATTATCTAATTGATCCTGTAACAAATTATCCCCTAACAGGAAGAAACCTCAGGCAGTCTGTGTTTGAGTGTTGTCTACATTGTCTAACCACAAAATCACATTTAAGTTGATCCATATTCATGCATTATTAGAACAACTAGAAGCACAATTTCCAGTATGTGATATACCATGAAGTCAGTTAATGTCAGTCATCACTACCGATTGACCTATTAAAAATCCTGTCAGCACCAAAAATCTGGTCAGTGAGGAAGAGGGCTGCTGCTTTGTGGCTTTGGTTGACATAAGATGATAAACACATTGTTTCCCCAAAGGCAAATAGTTAGTGTCCCTGGTTGTTTGTCATCAACAGGTGAGAATCCTGAAGGTGCTGAAGGAGCTAAAGGTGCTGGTGGGCCTGGTCTACCAACTCACCTCTCTCAACATCACAGAGAAGCATTACTGGTACACCCTGAGGTACAAATGCTTTAACTTCAGCAGGTAACAGGGCACATGCACATGCAACTTCCCTAAACTTATCTCTCTGTTTCTCTTCGTCCAGTTGGTTGTTGAACGGTCACACATGTCTGGAGAGATCTTCAATCTGTACCTCCACCAGAATTACTTGGACTTCTTCTCTGAGGTGGAGGATGTGGACCGAGCCAGCGAATATCTGTCTGATGCTGACGTCCTCACTGCTGACTGGATGGTGAGGCTTCCCCAACACATTAAGAATTAATACACTATGACTATGTCACCATTAAGCTGTCTTAATTTTGAAATGCTGTTTTCATGTGAAAACGACTTTCATCCACACTTGTGTTTATCTTCTAGTGTGGTATTTGCAAAGATCTCCGTCCACAGTGAAACACTTTAACAACAGAAAAACACAACAACATTGCACATCACTGCCAACATCTAGTAAGGAGTACAACAGACAAAGATAAAAAATAAATCCAGGCTATGACAGCAGCTGTGCTGTAACATCAATTTTTAAAAAGAGTGCTCACAAAGAAAGTTAAAGATGTTCGAAAGTTGTCCACTTAACTTTGCTGCCTCATTTACCCGGGATTTCCACCGGGTCCGTCAGTGGAGTGGAATGGCTGCAGCACGGTTTTGCTCCGTCCTCTGCCTGGCATCAACTCACACCGGGAGCGTTATGGCAGCGGAGTGCTGACTTGCGAGATAGCAGTATATGCATGAGATCACGCGATAATCCCGACACTATGCGAGACCGTGAGATCCCGCGATAAACTGAGTGTATAAAGTCAACAACAACGAACAACAGGTTACTTTGCTTCTCTGACGTGAAAGAACTGTTCATCTTGTCATCTTTCCTCAATTTTCTGCTTCTACCATGGGTAAGTTTGCTAGTCAGCTTCTATATTTTTCTGGTTTTATGATTTTAATTGTAGTTTCATTATGTCCTACTTTGTTGTGCTGTATTGACAGTGTAATGACATAGTTAATACTGTTAAAAGTCCAGTTATGAACAACAAGACATGGATCAATGAACACTGGCATTAGTTCTCCTACTCAACCAGCAAAGAAGACAACAAGGCAATTTTTACCATCTGGTGGCTGAACTGAGGCTGGACAGCCAACGCCACCATCAGTATTTCCAAATGAGTGCAGAGCAAATGGACGAACTTCTGTCGGCCCTGAAGTGACCTGAGGCCTGTACTACGAAGCTGGATTAACATACCCGGGATATCTCTCCGTTACCTGGGTTGACTTACCCAGACATTCGCAATCATGATAACCAGTACTACGAAGCTGGTTATCAACTCGGTAATTTAACCCAGGGTTTTCCAATCTGGATCACTGCATGCTCACATAAGAGGGGTGGTGTTTGCAAACGAGAAACCCTACAGAGCAGCCTACTTTACTGGCGGAGCAGACAATTATTCTTCAAAAATATGAAGAATTCAATCACATCATCCAGGCCAAAAGCAACACTGTTGCTGCAGCAAAAGCCAGGAAGGAATGCTGGCAGAAAATTGCCGGCATTAAGTTAGTTTAATATTCAACATTAATTTGACATTCAAAATACAAACCTATTATGCGCTTCAACTATTTGAGTGAATGATGTCAAACCAACTGTATAACATACAGACTAATATCCCTCATGTGCCACAAGGATTCTTTTTTAATATATATTTTGGTCAATCTTTAAAATTAAAAAATATGAATAAAATTCTGCTTTTCTGCACTTCGCAGTGATTACTCTCAAGATGTTCTTATTGAGACTTTCTGTCACGTTTCCTGACAAGTTCTGAAACTGGAGGTTATTTATTTATTGTATATGTAAAAAATTGATATATT
This sequence comes from Scomber japonicus, assembly GCF_027409825.1. Taxonomy (NCBI): domain Eukaryota; kingdom Metazoa; phylum Chordata; class Actinopteri; order Scombriformes; family Scombridae; genus Scomber; species Scomber japonicus. The sequence goes on along the minus strand of NC_070586.1, from coordinate 37,433,323 downwards.
TGAAAAATAAGCCTGGTTGCACATGAGGGATATTAGTCTGAATGTCATACAGTTGGTTTGACATCATTCACTCAAATGGCTGAAGCGCATAATAGGTTTGTATTTTGAAAGTCAAATGAATGTTGAATATTAAACTAACTTAATGTCGCTTGAAAATCATTCTGTACCTTTCGTATAGGATGTCATCAGGGACATCTAAAGGATTGCATCTCCCTAAAAAGTCTTAGCCAGAACATAACCTGCTCAGGAGCAGGTTAGCCGTTCAGCATAAGTTACCATTTCTCTGTCAAATATCGCCCCCCATTGGTAAGATGTCTCATTGCTGCCACATAGTGAAATTCATTGCATTGCTTCAAGACTCACACTACGCAACACAACCTCTATTTGAAACCAGCGTTTGAGCGATAAAAATTTCATGTGATTGACAACATTTTTAACTATCGATCATCGATTAATCATGCCCATTCCTACTATATATATATATATATATACATTAAAATTTGTTTGTGATGGGCGGCAGTAATGAGCGGTAATGAGCAGAAGATGGCTAGTGGGGGGAGGTAACGGTGTTCAAGGAGGACGACGCAGAGGTTGAAATTGGGTGTGAGATGATTGTCCCAGAGTGGGTGAGGTAAGGGTGGGTGATGTGGAGGTTAGAGCTGCCATTGAGAAAACTATGATGGTGAGGTTCCTACCCAGGCCAACGCAAGAGACATGGGAGGAGATGGCTGACGGCTTCTGGAAGAAGTGGAATTTTCCAAACTGCCTGGGAGCAATAGATGGGAAGCATGTAACCATCCAAACCCCACCACTGACTGGGAGTCAGTATTTCAACTACAAGAAAACTTTCTCCATAGTGCTTTTGGCACTTGTGGACTCGGACTACAGGTTCAGGGTCATTCAAGTGGGGGACTTCGGCAGGACCAGCAATGGAGGTGTATGTGCTGGATCAGATCTGGGGAAAGGAATGGAGGCCAAAACACTTAATGTCCCACCCAGTACCTCTCTGCCTGGCGCTGCTCACTTGGGTGATGTGCCACATGTCATGGTAGGTGATGCAGCTTTCCCACTAAAGCCCCATACCTAATGCGACCATACCCTGGACAAAACCTCACTCCCCAAAAGAAGATATTTAACTACCAACTTTCAAGGGCAAGGATGGTGGTTGAGAATACTTTTGGCATTCTGTCCTCCAGGTGGAGAGTGTTACATCACAGGATCAACCTGCATCCACAAAATGTGGACACCCTTGTTGTGGCTGCATGTATTCTGCATAACTTCCTGCTTCCCCCGAGAGAGAATATGAGGTTGCTGGAGGAGGCAGAGCAACAGGGGGAAAACCTGCCACCAGTATGTAACATGGGAGGAAACAGGGCCTCAAGAGAGGCCTATAATGTGAGGGAGATCTTCTCCATCTTTTTTCAACTCCCCAGAAAGCAGTGTGTCTTGGGAGGACAGGATGGTGTGAAAGCTTGTTCAGAAATTGTGGGAAATGTATATATTTGTATATAGATGTCTTTTGTTATTCAGATGATGTTGTTTTTTGTCATGCCCATGACATATTTATTGTTCTCTAAAAGTGTTGTATTTGTAAAGATGTCATCATTCATTGTAAATAAAACATTTAAAAATCAGTCTGTCTGCTGTGGTTAAACATTTTACAGATAATCAAAAGTAGTTTCTGTAAAGTTAATTTAAAATGATGTTTTTATAATCTGAAGTTGTAGTTTATACTCACCATCCACTCCCAAAGCTTCTGCAATTAAATTCCAGGCTTTGTCCTTTCTGCCATTGTCCTTATAAAAAAAGATCAGAGGTGTCATAAATAATTGTGTGTTTTTCAACTTCCACGATGACTCTCTTGTCGTCCATGGTCCCAAATCTCAGAGACCCTCTGATCGATTGACTGCTGACCTGGGGCCACCGGTTATGACGTAATGTGGATATGAGGTTGTGATATATGATCTGCGCATTGTTTTATTTTGGAAGTTTTATTATGCCGATTCTCTTTCTGACTTCCTGTCTGGTGCAATCTGGCTCCGTCAAAAATAGAAATGCTGCGGATTGATAGAGCTGCGGCACAGAGAGCCGTTGCTGGGACGTTGCTGTGACGTTGCTGTGACGCTGCTGAGACATGCTCGGTGGAAACACTCTCATTGATTAGAGTGGCAGCGATCAGCTCCAGTTCCACGCCACTAATGGACCCGGTGGAAATTGGGCTACCACACTACACTGCAGTGTAGTGTGGACATATTTATAGGGAATGCTTAGATTAGTAGAATCTGAACCAAAAGTATTTATATCAATGGAATGATTGATATAAGTGCATGACAACATATGTATTGTTGAGGTACAATTCACACTGCTCATTGAGTAAGGTCAATGCTGTGAAGACACCAAAAAGTGGTGAAAAGTGCCCTGCAGCAAGCTGCCATGCAGTTTCTGTGGAAAACCTACAGCAGTAACACTTTTGCACAAGGATCCAGAGTAACACACTTTTGTTCCTCTATATGTATTTATGTATTTATGTATGTGTTTATATAGATGGGTGGAATGACAATAAACAATCTTGAATATATGTAGCTATAAAGGGCTCATTTTAAGGTAACAACACAATGATTCTTATTTTCATGAGATTACACACAAATGAAAACATACTCATGAATATTGTATTCCATTTCGGCCAGGTCTGTTCCATTACAGGCCATTAAATCTTACACACTGGTCCTTTTTAATGTAAAAGGCATTGTAAAAGCATTTACATATTCAGATCTGTGATCCCTAGATTTAAAAAATAAGATCACATAAGTTACCAGTAAACCTATGGATGTGCTGCCTAGAATGGCTCCCTTCTCAAAACTGGTTTCACACAGGACCAGCGACTATATTCCATAGCAGTCTATGCTTGTATCGTGGTGGATTCACTGCCACTGATAATCTTTGTTGTCTATATAAAGTTGTGCACTGTGCTGTTCTCAGAGTCGCAGAACCATGGGGGATTATGGGTCTTCAGTGGCCACCAGGGGGCTCCTCCACTCAAATTCTCAACAAGTTGCTGTTGGCTTCAGACCACTGCACAAACCCAACTGGCTGCTGGTCAACAAGAAGGTAAGACAGAGCGCTGTGGTTAGGATCATATCCACTGTGACACAAACAAATTAAACTGGTTCTGTGCCTTTGTTTTGCTTTGTACTGGAAGATGTTTGTATCAGAATGGCACAAAATAAGACAAAACTAATTAAATCAACTAGAAGTCAGAATAATCAGCTTATGGCTTCAGTAGCTGCGCGCTGAATATATACTGTATCTTATTGCAAAGAACTGAAAGAACCACTTACAATTGTCAAAGGAAACTGACATTAATCAGAAAATGGAACCAAACATTGTTTCCATTATGATTTGCTGTTTATCTATTCACCACTTTTCCCATTTTAGACCTATGCTCACAACACACTGCATAAGTAATGATTTATTTTACTGAAATAATTTGACATTTTCTTATGTATAGTGATTTTTATTATGCCACACACATTTGTTGTATTTGTGGCACCTCCCAGTGGTAGATTAGAATGAAAATTTCAGGATAAATTTTAGGTACTTATGTGTATTCTGTGGGTTTTGTGATGACTGGCCAAACAGGTAGTGACTTTGGTCTATTTATGTGCTGAGCCATTACCTTTTGAAGTTCATTGATCAATATCTTAAAAAGTTGAACAAGATATCAACAAGCTTTCTACAACTTTTGATAAGCTTTGTCTGATGATGATGATGATGATGATTCATTATGGTCCAAGGGGCTTTTTTGTAGAGCCTGCCTGTTTTTTTTTCACCATGTATGCACGAGCGGGTCCACCATCTTTGAAACTACCAACGGCATCTCTAGTTGGACAAACCACATTTGACCTGAGTTTGTCACTGCCCAATTTGCACCGCACAACAAACCAATTCCACCTAAAATTAGAGGAAATTCAGTTCAAAATCTTAAACAACTACTGCAGTGCCCGCGCAAAATCTGTTTTTTCGTGTGCAGGCATCCCAACTTCCAAAATGTAATTTCAGGTTGTCCGTTCCGGCTGGGAGGGGGCAGGGGGTGTGATTGGTCTAATAAGCAGCAGGATGCTTTGCTCTCACACGCGCTGCATTGATAGTCACACAAACACACGCGCACGCGCTCAGTCACTCTCTACAGTGCACTCTTGCTTGCACGGCCCAGATTCCGGGAGATTGTATCTCATTTGCGGGCGTCAGGGAGCTGCTATCAATATGCGGGAGACTCCCGGAACTTCCGGGAGAGTAAGGATGTCTGTGTGTGTTTTTTACTACAAAGTAGCCTGGGCTATAAGTGTTTTCAGTTTCATCCATTTTTTTGAGGGTCTAAAGTAAAGTATTTCACATTGTAGCTGCCAAAGCTCCGCTGCCTTATACCCTGTCTAACTCTGATCCTGTGCTGCCTTATACCCTGTCTAACCCTGGTCCTGTGCTGCCTTATACCCTGTCTAACTCTGGTCCTGTGCTGCCTTATACTCTCTCTAACTCTGGTCCTGTGCTGCCTTAAGGCTGATTTATACTTCTGCACCGGAGCAACGCCGTTGGAGCGACGCCATCGTTGTCCTTTCGAAGTTCTGCGTCGAGGGAACGTGTTGCTTGGGGTGACTGTGTGTGTGTGTGTGTGGTTTCAGAGGAGTCTCTATCTGTATCCTTGTTTATCTTCCAGTCACAGTAGCATGTAGCATTGCGCTATGTGCTCTAATAACAGAAAACACATACCTTTTTGTTCATTATTAATAAATAAAGCAACTGCCGGAGGAACTGACGCTTTGACCGGACCAATCACAGCCCTTGCGGTCCACGTTGCCATGACGCGTAGTTAGGATTTTTTGGTGGTGCACATCAGGCTATGGCGTAGGGGTCTGCGTCGACGCAGAGAGCTCTGCGTAGGTACGCCGTCGTTCCGACACAGAAGTATAAATCAGCCTTTATACCCTGTCTAACTCTGGTCCTGTGCTGCCCTTATACCCTCTGTAACTCTGGTACTGTGCTGCCTTATACCCTGTCTAACTCTGATCCTGTGCTGCCTTATACCCTCTATAACTCTGGTTCTGTGCTGCCTTATACCCTCTATAACTCTAGTCCTGTGCTGTGCTCAGTGTGCTGTGTGAGAGGGGGAGTGGCCAGTGGCTAGAGCGCTAACAGCAAATGTGTGCTTCTTTTACAGATATATTTATCTATATCTTTTACATTTCTTATCCAAACAACGTCAAACTTGCCACTAAACTTACTCGTGCCTGTAGCAAGACACCTGTCACGTTTGAATCAAGCGGATGAACGGTTTGAGAGATATGCGAATAACAGACAGACAGACGTTCCTGTCATTTATAGATAGATATTTTATCAGCCGCTGAAACTCTACGGAGAAGATTCCATATTAAAGTGGATCCCTGCCTATTTTGGTTGACAGTCTGAAACTATTGAGCATTTACTTTTTTCTTGCTCAGTCACAGAACAGTTTTGGAAAGATCTTTACAGCTGGTTAAATATCGTAGCGACCTGTTCAGGGATTAAAGTTCTCTGTCACTATGACGGATTTCCATGAATTGGACTGCCGAAAGGGTTATATGAGATCAATGCAGATCCAATGAGAATTACAAAGGTATAACAATATATAACGTGATACTCTACATTATTATCACAACAAACACAGCAGGCATGGGCAGCCCACGAGTCAATTTCAAAATATCAATAAATTGTTAAAATGGCGTTGGAAGCAAACAGACCATTACTGCATCTAAATGAGTTAAGTTGTTACAAGTCTCCACTGCTGTTTGTCTGTTTCTGCTGCACACCGAGGGTTCAGCTCCGCCCCCGAGACGCAGGACAGCAGCTAACGTTAGCCTCTGCTGCTGTTTGCAGTCTTACAGCCGCTACCTCTATAGGTAGCGGCTGTAGGATGCTGTTGTGTTCCCCACACACCTCAGATACCTGCATGCTGTTTAAAAGCAAACAGCAGCAACGTTAAGCTGCTTTTGGTTGGTTCAGTGTAAGAAAGCAAAGGCTCAATGAGAGATCTTCTTTATGTCTATGATGATGATCTCTGTATTAAAGAGCTGCATGTTACACCTCTGGTGGAGCTGAGCATCAGTGTGTGCTGCTCACACAGAGACAGTGAACCAGGTATTTTCCATTTCATTTAGAGAAGAGCAGCAATAGTTAATGGGTAAAATGTTTTTCAGCAGGAGAACAATTTGCCGTTATCTCAGCTGTTTCCACCTTGTTTTACCTTTAGATCCTAGGAAGCAACCGCAAAAGGGTTTCTAAGAAAAGGTAGGTGGTGAAGCTTATGACTTAGTCGGAAAAAAAAGATTTTTTTTTTTTGCTTTAATCCCTGAGCCTGTTGTGTCTCTCTCAACAATACAGTCAAAAAAGTGATGTGCATGTTCACCTCTCCTCGGTGACCTCAAAGTGGGAAGGTGAAGGGGTTTGAGGTGATTTATTGTTGAGAAAAGTTGTTTGGAGTTGGGCTGTTGTTGATGATGGTGGAATAAAACCTGGACCGTGCATCCCTCAGAGCTTCTGCATATGCCTCTTGTGTTCTCTGTATGCCTGTTTGTGAACAGTCAGTCCAGAGGTCTTGAGCCGCCGCTCAAGGACACGCCCAGTCGTCTTCATTTTTCGCAACTTGCAACTAGGTGTACCAGGGTGCTGAGTGCGAGAAGGAGACTGACCTGGATGTTAAGGGGGCGTGGAGATTCAGTAGACTGCTCAGGGACTGGTTGTAGGAATCCACTGAGTCAGCAACAGAGAGGAAGTCAGTAGAGCCAGAAGAGAGAAGTTGAAGGTCCAGGGCATCCGCGTTGATGTTTTTCAGATTTCTGAAATGGATCTGCCACTTGATCTTGCACCTTGGTTTGGGGGGAAGGAAAGGGCAGTTCCATTGACATGACCTTCTGATCGGAAACACCAAGATCGTAAACCTGTAGGTTGCTGATGGGGGCAGAGCTAGAGATGACCAGATCAAGTGTGTGCCCCCTGAAGTGTGCGGGGACATCAACATGTTGTTGTAGTAACCTACAGTCCAGTAGCTGAAGGAAATCGGCAGCGGAGTGGCATGAGGGGATGTCGACATGAATATTTATCTCCCAGGATTATGGTATTGGCAGAGGACTACCTCTGCCAATACCATAATCCATAATCCAGAGTGTTGTGAGGAGATCAGAGATTTCCGGTATGAAAGCAGAGTGGGGTTTGGGGGGCCGGTAGATGAGGGGAAAAGTCATGGGGGGTTTACAGTTAAATGCAAGACACTCGCAGAAGGATGTTGTAGACCGCAGGATGGGGGACAACTCCAGGTCCTGTCGGTGGATGACAGCTAGGCTACCACCGCGGTCAGTGCTATGAGCTGCCTCCAAGTAGCTCTACCTGGGGGGACAGGCTTCATTGAGGACGGAGTGAACCTCTGGCTGGTGCCAGGTTTCTGTCAGACACATGAAGTCAAGTCTGATGTGTTCTTAAATCAGGGATTTATTGTTGATGGATGAGGCTAACTGCTAGCCAGACAACGTTAGCACCAAGTAGCAGCCGGCTAACGGTAGATGGTGGTGAACAGTGGGGGATGAAAGTTGTCCGTCAAGGCGATATGATGGTTAGATCCAGAGAGCCCTTGTGGAGGACAGAGTTGCGGTGGTGGGACAAGGGTTGACAGGTTGACAGGGTTGACAGCTGAAAGTCATCTGTAGCAGGTATCCTACAGGTAGGTACCAAGCTACCCCACCAGTAGAAAGATGGGTGCATCATTGGAACCGAGGTCCAGAAAAATGTGAGCACAAGGCATCACAATTAAAACAATCCGTGCTGTTAAAAGAGCAACTTGGCTAGTAAAAAAAAAACACAATTGCGCAAAAATAGTTATAGCAATTATGGATATTATTAGATATTAAAAAGCTCTTGTAATCAGGGGCACCACCTGTCAAATATTTAATTGGTTGTTTGATTAACTTAATGCACGCTGTTCCGCCTACGGGACGGGTCAGAAGTTGGGAGGTACCGACAAGTTCTTCTGAATGTTTTAAACACCAACCCTTAAACATATATATTCATGCTATACATTGTTAGAAAGCTTAGATTGCCCTGATTCATTCAAGACCACTCACAAATTATATGGTTGCTCACAGACGTCATAGTATTGTCTTGGCTAGACACTCAGCTAAGTAAGAACAGAATGAAATACTTTCCTCAATATGTATTTAGTCCAACACGTAACGTAATACACACGGAACAAACCATAAACGGTCCGTTTACGTCATTTCCTGACCTGCACGTCCATCTCAGTGTACATGTGACTAGATGTTTGCGACCGTGAGCCTCTCCTGCTTCTGACAACACCACACACAAGCCAATCAGTGCTTAGGATTAGGCAGTACATGCCTCCAAAGCCAGTGAGGACATGTGACCGACGACAACGACAACATGGCTTTGATAGACAGCTGTTCCAGCCAATGGAAATATTTGGTGAAATTAAGTTAATAACCTTTTAGCCAATAGGTTTCCATCGGTGTATGACGTATGACACTAAGCTATCAGTTTGGCTGTCCATAAACAAACTCCAAGAGTAACCGGCGCGCTCCACTGTCTGTGCACGCGCCCGGTGTGTAATCATAAGTGTTGAATCATATCATTACGCATTTGGCATTTTGTTACACGGTTGGTTCTTCTTCGACTTGACATCTTTATAGATAAGTAGATAAGTAGATAGATAAATAGATATAGCTAAATAAATAAATAGATTGATAGCTACATATGGCAAAGAAATACACGGCTGCAAAGGCAGCAGAGTTGCTTATGAACTGGAGTGATGAGGAGGCATTTTTTGGTCTTTTGACTCCAAATTTGGACTGCATGAAGCCAAGACCTGTGGCTGTGGCCTAATTGTGTCTATATCCCGCTGAGAGGTCCCTCAGTGTCTGTACACATGTCATTGTATAGGCAAACCTATGGGCTAGTAAACAACCCCATCATTGTAACCTCTGCCACTCTTTGTCAGTAGGTCACAGAATCGCACGGACACTTTTACAAGAATCCTGAGAGTGTTACCTTTACACATATCTGAGTCTCAAACTATGTGGGATCTGTGCTGCTCACAACTTGGGCATGTTGTTTAGGTTAAAAACCATAAAAATAGGGGCGTGTATTAAGAGGTTAATAAATCAATACATTTCTGAATCAGTCAGATATCTAAAGTTCATGGCTCCACAGTTCAATAGATCCTGTCGTATCAAAATATTACTAAGTTTCTCGTTCAAAAAAGGTTGAAGTTCAAAAAATCAAGTCAAATCAGGGATCACCAGAAGTCGTCCAGCTAAATGCAGTTAGAGTTTTATTGTCGACAGCAAAACCCGGAATCACAATACACAGACATAATCTATGTATAAATGACACAAAGAGATAAGATTTTGGGGTGTGTTTTTATACTGTCAATATTGCTGACCCTTGCAAAAAGATTCAACCCCCCCCCCCCCCTTGTTTGGTGTACGTTTAACCAATTAGCTTTCTTCCAAAACACATGATCTCATTTCCCTGGCACCAGTTCTTAAGATGCCCCAAGCATGCCCTTTTTACAACTCTATTCATTCTATGAACTGCAGGTGCAATGGGTCTTAGGAGGCCTTTTGGCTTTAGTCATTCTCGGCCTTGAGTTTTTGTTTTTTTTTCCTTGCCTGTTGTAATTCAATCTACACAGCTGCTGTTCAGCTTAACTCAGCAAAAATCCAATCACAGTTCATTTCAAGTTCAATATTGGCTTGTTACTTTTTCTTACTGCATTTGTTTTCAATAATAATGATAATAATGCAGATTATATTAAATCACATATTGTGATTTTCATGCTTATTCACTCAGTAGATGCAGAATCACACACTTTCATTGGTTCTGGTTATCTTTAGCAACTAACAATCAACAAGTTCCTTTATATCAAAAACAATCTTATACAATGTAAATAACCATCATAAAAATTATACTCCACATATCCCCCCTATGTGACTTCATAGTCACACCAATGGGTTCCCCTAGTAAGGGTTCAACTATGCACTTATTTTGCAATAGTACACATCACATCAGTAATTGGTTACAACCCCTTTAATGCTTCCAGAAAGTCTTAGAGAGTACACGTGAGGTTTTGCTTTTTACTTCAAATACTTTTAATAATCATTGGCTTTACTTCTACTACTATACTACTACTACTACTACTATTCTACTACTTCAGTAGTTTAATATTTCCAGTACATGACTTAAAAGAATTAGTAGCATGTGAGGCCTCTAACTAAGTGCTTTCCGTACTTGACGTGTGTAAAACTTAAAACAGAAATACATGGTATAGCTGTACTTCTCTGTGTAATCGATCAATTTAGTGAGTTTAATGCAGTTAATCATTTCAGTAAGTTTCGATGCAGTTCACACAAATGTTCCAATGTTGGTCCTTTTCAGTCAAGCAATTCAGTCCCTCTTTTGATTGGCATGTCACCGTCAGTTGGTGGCACTGTACTGACAGGTAGATCCCTCCCTGCCATTACATGGCAAGACAATTTCCAGGCAGAAGAAGGAGTATCATGCACTATTATGCATGACACATCCCAGAAGTTAGCACACAAACCCCCGTGCAGGGTCTGATTGTGCTCTATCACACTCTTGACCAGTTGATTTCTCAGGTGATCTTCATGGCTGATGAGACAGCCCATTTTCTCTTATTTGTTTTCTTCTCTCTTTCGAGGTCAATGAGCTGCCGTTTCTGCTGGCTCGTCAGTGTATTTTGAGGCATCTGGGCCTTTCACCATTATTCATTCCTGTATTTATCTGCTCTTGACGCCATGCTGGTAAAGGCACAGGTGGTGCTTGATGATAGTTTGCCCTTCCAGATGGTCCTGGTCCCTCGATTCCTGATACCGAAGGATTGGGTAGCCATGGTCCTACGATGACTCGTGATGGGTTGCCTCCTATGATTGTCATGGTGTCCCTGTGGACATGGCAAGTAGTGGCTCCCCTGGACCAGTTCACGAGGTTCCCCCTGTGGCCCAAGCAATGGTGGTAGTTGCTGGGCCTGGAAGTCCTGGCTTGGCCCTGCTGTTGGATATGGATTGTTCTGCCACATGCTTATCTACCAGGATGATATTAAAGCAAGGATGAGTTCATGTAGTTATGCCAATCAACGGGATCACTGGTGTCATTCCTCTCTTTCAACCATCAAAACCCTAAAAACAAGTCTCTATCTCTCGTTGTAATTTTCCACTGGTCTGGATCACCAGAATATTTCTTTCTTCCCCAACGGTGTTTGTTTCCAATCACAATGTATGGCTCATCTGTATATTCCCTATACTTTTCATTATAGTGATCTGACAGTCTTTTTATTTCTGACTTTCCAAAGCTTTGTAATATTGAATGTGTGCTGAAAAGTATTTCTACTCCCAGACATACAGAGTAAAGGTGTACATACTATTTTTCTTTCAAATTCTATTTATACCAGAGGAGTTGTCTAATTCATAAATTTGGACGTTCCATTGCAAGTATTGTATATTCTGTATACACATGTTTGCATCTTTACTCATCATGGGATATCCTTCTGAATGTACTGAATATTTAAAGTGTTGCACATGCATTTTGGATTTTTCTAATTAATTGGTCCATATGGAAGTCTGTCTACTATGTCTTGAAATGTATCATTTTTCGTGCTGGAACATCTTTGCTTTTTATGTTGGGGTCTTTTACTTTTGTGTTTTGGTCTCTTATTGGTTGAAGCGTCCGTCATTTTGGTTTTTAGTAGTCTTCATATATCGGAGTCTCGGTTTCCTGAGTGGAATATTCTTCGTACTCGTGTACATTTAACTCTTCTAGGTCCCTCACCTGGACAGGAAACTGTCCCATTATTACTTTGGTTGTGTTGTTTATCATTAATTTTATTATTGGAAGCACACAGCATATAACTACGGCTGCTGTCAGAATTAGGCCGCCTAATATCATTCCTATGATTTGAAAAATGCGTGGCCATGATAATTTGCTCAGCCATTCCCAAATTTTATCCAATGCTTCTGGTTTGGTGTTCCAATTGGAATTTTTCACGTTCATCCCTGATTGCTTCTATTTGCCTCAATAATATTGAGAGGTTGCCTTTTTCTCCTGCAAATTGTGGTATTTCTCGTCTCTGAAATAGTTGTAAATCCCCTGTTCTTCAGCCATTAATCTGTCTATCACAAACCTATTTTGCAGTGTCATTTGGGAGGTGGCATACAATTGTTCGTTAATTCCGCGAATTACTTAGATTGTCCAATTCATAAATCGCTCTTGATTATATCATAAGTAATTTATCCATCTGCGGTTACGCGCAATATATTGTGCATTAATTGTTGGTCCTACTAACAGTATCCAGCTGGTTCCTTGACCTGACAAGAGGTGTCTGGTTGGTCTGGTTGAAAACTCGGGAGCTCCACTTATAGTGGGTTCCATTTGGTGTTGCAAATCCAGTAATTGAGTTTAAGGAATTGGATGTGAGTTTCTCATAGACCATTATTATAGCATTTCGAGCGTTTGTCATTTCTTTTGTCATTCTTTTTCCTCTCATTATACAGAGAGGATGCTGCTTTTACAGTCAGTGGTGGTACCCATGGTTCAAATTGGTTATCCAATCGTCTGGGACAAACTGTTAATTTATGCTTTTCTGATTCGTCATTCCAGCTGGCCATTATCATTACACAGTAGGCAAAACAAGACGTTTTGTTTCTAGAGGCATCTTTTTCCATTGAGATTAGCATAACTATGGGCAGTGTTTTTGCATTGCAGCATGCGATGCAGGTTTGATTACTTATTTGTCTAGCTGAAAACTTCAGCCATTGGTACAACATATTATTCCATCTGATTACTTCTGCTTGTTTGGATTGACGTACTGGGCGATTTTCATTAGTTCTCTAGTTTTAGCTTTTGTCATAATTTTGTTGTACTTGAGGTTAGCACACTGCTGGGTTGAGCACATCATCACCACTTTCACCACTCATTTGTTCTGGCATTGTTTGTGAATTGGGTTGTCAATTATTTTGTTCCGATCAGTCGTTAGTGCCTGGTTATGTGAAGCTGATTTTACATATGTGAATTTTGTCACTATGTTAATTGGTATTATTCTTTGTTCTACTGCTGGCACTCCAATTGCTAATGCACATTCTGTCCATTTTCTTGTTGTAACTTTAGGTTCTGGTACCAAATTGGATATATCCATCCTATCACCCAAGTAATTTTATTTTCCAGTTGGGTGGCATTGGCCTTTTCAGGTTCAGGTTTACTTGGTTTACTATTCAAGCAGAGGTCCATTATAGGGACCCTTTAAATAGGGAACCAGCATTGGTCTCCCTGTCATTATTTTATGCGTTATGCGTTGTTAAGTGTGTTAGTCTGTTAGTTTATGTTCGCATGAACACAAGCGCAAGCAGCAACAAATGCTTTTTCCATTGTATGAACTGATGGTATCTGGGAAACCAAACCTTTTAAAACTTTTTTCACAAAAAAATTTAGCTACCGAATCTATCAATCATTACCAAGATGTTCCCTTACCTTTTAGCGCACTCTGTCACATCTACGTATTCCATCATCAGATGGCGAAATGGTCCAGTTGGTGGTGGGATGTGTGTGAGCGGCGCTGAAAATACTTTTATGTTATGGTGTGTACAAACATCACATTCTGCCAATGTTCTATCTACTGTTTGTGTCAAAAATGTTTTTTTATCAGACACTTTGGAGTCATGTTATCACCTCCCCCCTTGCGCAATGGCTGAAGCCATGCGCATTACAAATAACACACCTCATTAACAAAATAGGTGAAACACAGTATCTGTGAGCATTACGCCAAAAGCATTTCTGAGGTCCATCCTGAGTAATTTTGATAGCACTTCTTTCAAACTACATTAATTGCTCGTATACTTCTGCTTTGTCTTGTGCTGTTTTTAAAGATGCTTAAGTAGTGAGAGGCTCACAGTCTTTTAGCAATTTAATAATGGACCTATACAGGTACTAGGTGCAGCTTGTTTGGTGGTTTCATCTGCCAAATTGTTGCCTTTGGCTATGAAAAAGATTGCTTTTTTTTTCTTAATAGTACTTGAATGGCTCCCCATGTATTACTGGTGCGCCATTAGCTCTTAAATTGCCTCTTTGTTTCCAGATGTTACTGTGTATATGACAGATTGTGTAGGTATACTATGAATCTGTATATACGTTGAGACGCTTACCTGCTGCCAGTTTACATGCTGCAGTCAAAGCTTTGATGTCTGCTAACTGAGCTGAGAATGGTTGGGATAATTTAATCGCTTGGATTTCTGTAAAGGTGTCATCTGGCAGCAGCTGTACAATTGAATAACCTGCATGGGTATCTGTGGCGTCTCTAAAACAGGGACCATCAACCAACAAAGTAAGGTCTGCTGTTTATTGGTCGATTATGCATATCTTTTCGTGGGTTCAGAAACACATCAGTGGCTTGAAGACAATCACGTGGTGAGCCTTCTACAGGTGGCACCTGCGTTGCTGGGTTGATAGTGTTGCAGCGCTGAATTCTTAATACTGGTGCAGATAGTAGTCCTGCATAAGTACAAATCTGGGGCTGGTGAGGAGAGCATGTAATTGATACTGCCACTGCCTGCCCCTGATAACAGGGTGTCAGACCTGTTTTAATGTTGTCCAATTTAGTGTTGTAATAAGCTAATGGTTTCTTACCCGTTGTAGTTTCCTGCATTAGACCCATGCATACATAGCCAGTTCTTTCTGCAATATACAAGTGAAATGGTTGAGCATAGTCAGAATCACAGAGTACTGGAGCGGTCTGCATATCTGTTTTTAGGGCTTGAAAAGCACCTTCTGCCTCTTCTGCCCAGTATAGTCAGTAGAGGATTTTGTTGGACCTGCAGCTTTAATTAGTCCTCTAGTTGGGGCTGCTTTTGATTACATAGATGCAAATCCCCGGGTGACCATACCCTGCCATCCCAGGAAAAACAACTTTTGTCCAATCATTTGCGGTTTGGGAGCTTTGGTTATAGCTTCAATCTGTGAGGGAGCTATGCTCATTTTTTGTTTCCAATCTGCTGTCTTCCTAGCTGTTGAACCTTTGTCTGGCATAACTGTAATTTGTCTTTACTGTCTTTGTGTCCCCCCTTTGCTAATGCAGTTAATAATACAATTGAATCTTTTTTTTGCATTGATCCTTGGTGGGGCTACGTATTAGCAGATCATCTAAGTACTAAATTATTGTGCTCGCCATATTTAGGAGCTACAAGTCCCCAGTCCTATCGACATAGCCTTGTGCTAACCGAATGTACGTATACTGTTGGGTTTGATAAGTAAATGCAAACAGATATTGTGAGTCTGGATTAGGCATGGGCCGGTTACCGGTTTCAAGGTATACCGCGGTATGAAAAAGTCACGGTTTCAAAACCACTAAAATATTCCGTCATACCGTTCCTGCGGTATGAGCGGGTTTTTTTTTTTTTAATGTGACGTCTCGTCAGAGAGAGAGTGGAGGTCGCTCAGGTCGCGTGCAGCTGCAGCGTAAAGTAGCCCTCCTCCGGCGCTCCTCCGGTTGCTGTTACAAGCAGGTAGCTCTGCAGGCTGTATGATGGCTGAAGGAGGCGAGCCCCCCGAACTTTTCCCACCGTTTAAAAGCGCCAAGTCGGCTGTATTTATACTTCGGCTACCGTAAAAAGACAGACGGCCGCGGCTTGGAGGAAGAAGATCCCGGACAGTAGCAGCACGAGGAGGAAATACATCCTATATGATAGTGAGCAAGTCTCCAAAAACTGTTGAGATTCAGTTTTAAGCTCCTTCCTGCATATATGTATTTATATTTATCTTAGATGTGTTTTTACTTTTCCAATTATTTATGTTCTGATCTTGAGCCACAGGTTAGGGTTTAGTGGGCTTAGGGTTTTAGGGTTAGTGATTTATTTTCATTTTGTGTGTTTTTTTTTTACTAAAAATAATTCATTTATGTCGTGACTTGAGTTGCAGGTTTAGCCTCAGTTAAAGGACTGCACTTATTTTTTTTATTATTTATTTAAATACATATTTACTAAAAATAAAAGACTGTTCAATGGAAAAAAAACATTTTTTGGTTTTAAATACAGACATTTCAAAATATCACATTTTATAGCCGTAATCATAATACCGTGAAATCGTGATATTTTTACCTAAGGTTATCATACCGTCAGAACCTTATACCGGCCCATGCCTAGTGTATATGCAGTGGTACACTAAAAATGCAGAACATAGATCTATTACCGTGTACCATCGAGCTGTTGGGGGTTTGATAGCAACGCGTGAGGGTCTGGGACAATGGGTGTTTCAACATCCACAATGGTGTTGATAGCTCGCAGATCATGTACCAAATGGTAATCATTTCAATGTGGCTTTTTAGTGGAAAGATGGGTGTATTGCAAGGGCTCTGGGTCATCACGAGCACTCCTGCTTTTAGCAGACCTTCAATGATTGGTCTGATACCATCTATAGCATGTTGTTTTGGTGGATATTGTCTTTGATGCGGAACTCTGTCTTGTTTTTAAGCTTGATTCGAATAGGCTGTGCTGATTTAACTAAACCTACATCCGTTTTATGTTGTGACAATACTTCATTTGGCATTTGTTTGAGCAGGGTATCATGCTCTGTTGAAATCATTATTTTAGTTGGTGGTCTTTTGTTTAACAGTACCCTTTTCTGCTATACCTTCATCACATGCATTTAATGCAATCTTTAGATATTTTTGTTGGGAGTGGTGTAAATGTCTTCATCTGATGTAGGCTGCCATTGTTGTATTTGTAACACTGACTTCATCATGGGCCCAAGATCCTGTGACTCATATCTGTCTGATTATTATAAGCGTGACGTGTGGTGCAGAGTCTGGGACCTGGAACCACTGTTGTAATTCGGGCAGAAGTTTTACTGCTGCTGCTGCTCCTTGTGGTCCCACATATATGTTCAAACTGAACATATAAACAGGTTTTTTGTTGATCATTTCTTCCCAACATTTCTCATAGTCCGTGTGTTCTTGTATTTCATCATACATCAGGGTACAGTGTAACAGTGATAGTGGTTTATGCACTGCTCTCATCTGTCTTGATCTGGTTGCATTCTCACCACCATTGCCAATGGAGTCGACACACCTTCCCCTTTTACCAATTTAGCCCCCATGTATCCCTTTCCTGCTTCATCCTCTTGTCTAGAATCTTCTGACTGTCCTTCCTCTTTTGTTCTGATCCACACAACTATTTTGCCTGCAGTGACTCCTGGTTTAAGTCTCTTTTCTCATGTGGGGTTATACTTCACATCCTCAGTGCCGTCTTCTGTTAATGTTTTGGTATTACTACTAAATTTACCTGTTTACCATTTTACTTTTCTGGGGATGACAGTGATGTCCAGCCACGGATCTACTGCCCCTCTGCTTCTTCCCTTCAAGGTCAATCCTTCTGGAATTCCTAGAATAGGACTCAATGGGATAATAATTTTAGACATTGGATTATTACAGAGTTGTTCTAATATTGGTGTTAATGTTCAGGGAATCCAAATTCTCTGTAACACTTCTGTCCATGATACTGCAGGAAATTCTCTCTCAATCTCTACTAAGTTAACAATTTTGGTCAGGTGCCACAGCTTTTGACTGACTACTTGTTCAGTTTTTCATTGTTCTGCTCTTTTCTCATCAATGTAAGTGTGTTCAAGCCAAAAATGTGTTCTCACTCCCATGGTATCATTACTTCCGTCTGTGACACAATTATCATTTATTACACCTTCATCTTCCCTTCTATTGCTTGCTTCCATAGTAGTGTTATACATACTGTTGTCGGTATGATGTAGTCAGGTGAATGTGTATGTGACTGAAGGTTGGTGTGTGTGTGTCTTTATTGCTATTTAAACAAATTAGGTCCCTTCAGGTCACATAGATGAGTATGAGTGTATGATGTATGAGTGTGTGTGTATGTGTGTCTAGGGGAAATGTGTGAATATTTACTGTTAAAGTAATGATGTCTGTTTAGGACACATAGACAAGTCTGAGTGTGTGTGTGTGTGTGTGTGTGTGTGTGTGTGTGATTACTGTTGTGGTGCCTGATTAAGACACAAACAAGTTTGAGTGTGTGTGTGTGTGTGTGTGTGTGTGTGTGTGTGTGTGTGAGTATATATGTGTATATAAGTGTGTGTGTGAGTATATGTGTGTGTATATAAGTGTGTGTGTGAATATTTACTGTTAAAGGAATAATGTCTGTTTAAGACACATAAACAAGTCTTAGTGTATGTGTGTGTGTGTGTGTGTGTGTGTGTGTGTATATGTGTGTGTGTGTGTGTGTGGGTGTGTGTGAAAACAAGTTTGAGTATGTGGTGTGTGTGGGTGTAAAACAAATTTGAGTATAGTGTGCGTGTGTATGAGTGTGAATGGGGATGCGTGTGTGTCAGTGTGGAAGTGTGTGTGTGTGCGTGGTCACGTGTAGCTGCAGGTGCAGGGCGCGTGGGCGTGCATGTGTGGATGTGTGTGTGCGTGTAGAGCGCGCACATATGTGTGTGTGTTAACACTAAACATGGCATTGCAGGTGTATCGTGTGTTTGGAGAGAGGAAAAAAGTATTCTGTACAGGAGATTTGACTGCAGTCGAGAAAATGAGGAAGGTAAAAGATATTATCTATGTCCAAATACCATCACACAACCGCTTAAACATGCAGATTAGTCAAGACAGTTTCAATACACATATTTACACGTAGTTTATGTACAAAGCGTTCCTACGAATACCAAGAGTTTTAACCTCTTAACGCACGCTGTTCCGTCCACGGGACGGGATGGATGTTAGGAGGTAGCCACACGTTCTTCTGAATGTTTTAAACACCAACCCTTAAACATATATATTCATGTCGTACATTGTTGGAAAGCTTAGATTGCCCTGATTCATTCAAGACCACTCACGACTTATATGGTTGCTCACAGCCGTAATAGTATTAGCAATTAGCTCGGCTAGCCACTCAGCTAAGTGACAAAAGCTATAATGCCTACATACCTTCAAAGTCTTCCCTTTATCCACAATTCAATATGTCCATGTATTTAGTCCAACACGTAAGGTAATAACACAAATAACAAACCATATACGGTTCGTTTACGTCATTTCCTGACCTGCACGTCCATCTCCGAGTACACGTGACTAGATGTTTACGACCGTGAGCCTCTTCTGCTTCTGACGACACCACACACAAGCCAATCAGTGTTTAGGATTAGGCAGTACATGTCTCCAAAGCCAATGAGGACATGTGACCGACGACAATGACGACATGGCTTTGATTGACAGCTGTTCCAGCCTATGGAAATATTCGGTGAAATGAAGTTGATAACCTTTTAGCCAATAGTCTGAGGTTTCCAACAGTGTATGACACTAAGCTATCATGTTTGACTGTCCATAAACAAACTCCAAGCGTAACCGGCGTGCGCCCGGTGCATAAAAGAGTTGAACCATATATCATTAAGCACACGGCATTTTGGTACACGGTTGGTTCTTCTTCGACTTGACATATGCCTTATAGCAAAATAAACAGATAGATAGATAGATAGATAGATAGTCAGTCAGTGAGATAGATAGATATGGTTATATATAATAATATAATATATAATGATAATAATAATAATAATAATAATATGTTGTCAGCTTTCATTAGAGACCAAGATTTTGATTGTAGGCAAAGGGGTTGTAAAGTTATAGGTGTTTGATTGTGGTTATACAGCTTTGGTAACCAAGTGTCCATTTGGAGTCTCCAAAAAGGACCTAAGTAAAACGCATGGACATACCTGTTGAAATTTTTTTTTGGTCTTTTGACTCCAAATTTCTACTGCATGAAGCCAAGACCTGTGGCTGTGGCCTCATTGTGTCTATATCCCGCTGAGTGGTCCCTGAATGTCTGTACACATGTCATTGTATAGGCAAACCTATGGGCGAGTAAACAACCCCATCATTGTAACCTCTGCCACTCTTTGTCAGTAAGTCACAGAATCACACAGACACTTTTACAAGAATCCTGAGAGTGTTTCCTTTCCAATGATACCAGACACATCTCTGAGTCTCAAACTATGTGGGATCTGTGCTGCTCACAACTTGGGCATGTCATTTAGGCTAACAACATAAAAAATAGGGGCGTGTATTAAGAGGTTAAACTTTCAACAAACAAATCACAAAGTGATATACGCTCGCGAATCAACCTGTGACAATCATGATACCGGTCCTGATCAAATCCGTTGACAGCCCGACTTCACACGTACAGACCCACTAAATGTTTGCTCAGCGCTGGCCACACGTCAAAATCCTCAAAAAGGTCAAAAACAGGCTGAATGCAAAACTTACTGACGTTTGCTGACAAAACATACAAGATTACAAAAACTTAAAACTTAGATAAAGAATAACTAAACATTACAAGACTAAGATAGGGTGACAAAAGTAAGAATGTGTGAGGTGAAGAAAAGAAAAGATGGAAAAAGCAAAACCTGAAACAAAGCAAAGCCGGTTTCAGATGGATGCAGCTGTTCTTTCCCCTTTGGCGGGCTTGTGTGTCAGCCAATCAGATTCATCACAGCTACTTTGAGGATCTAATTTCCAGCTTTTTACTGCAAAACTTTTCATCATCATGATTGATTCAGTATTTTAATCCTGATTATAAAATGCATATTATAATCTATTAACACAGAACACAGGATGTATCATTCTGGCATTGATATGACATCAGCTTGATTCGTGAAACTGCTATTCATTAAAACCTGAAAACGATTAATATGATCAAGCATAACACATTGTTATTTTACTTATTCCATGGTAGATAATTGATTATCACAATAATGTAAACACTTTCTCACATTAAATAAACATTCTCATACCAACATTAGTGTTTATGAAAGGAGAAAGTACAATGACAGTTCTTCAAATACCCATTTATCTGTGATCACTGTAATGGCTGTTACAATGGAGGTTTCTTTGGGTAATTGATACAGATGTAAGTAATTGGTATTGTTTTTAAATCATACTATTTATCAAGACGTTCTTGTTAGTTTTTAACACTAATTTTCTCACTTTCAGTCTCTGTGTGGTTTCAGGACACACAGAGGGGGAAGTCAGGAATGTGTCTTTT
Source organism: Scomber japonicus (assembly GCF_027409825.1). Taxonomy (NCBI): domain Eukaryota; kingdom Metazoa; phylum Chordata; class Actinopteri; order Scombriformes; family Scombridae; genus Scomber; species Scomber japonicus. The sequence continues at coordinate 37,412,171 of NC_070586.1, read as the reverse complement.
AGTTTATGACGGTGGTCTGTGTGAGTCTTTCTGACAAGTTATGACGTACGAAGGAGACACCAAAATCCGTCTTATGTTACTTTTATGTAGTTCTTGTCAGTTTTGGTTGCTCCATGGAATGTTAATGGATCTTTGTTTGTCCAAGAGAGAGACCATGTCAGTCTCTATATCAAACCTGGTCCAATTTACTCATCTCAGGGTTAAAGGTGACTCTGACCAGATGATGTTCTGAGCTGTACTGATGCTGTGTCCGCTACATAGTACAGGAAAACTATAAAAGCAATCAAAATCATGGGCGGAGAAGCGGCGAACAAACAACCCCAGCGTCCTCTCCAGTTACGATGGAAACAGTATGTTATCATGAAGGATGCAGATGGATCAAGCAAAAACAAAAGGGTCATTAGTTCTGGAGTGAAGTTGATGAGATCTGAAAACACAGTATTGTTATATTGTTATAATATGTAGAAAATTAGATGAATAATAAATTCATTACCAAAAGCAATGGTCAGAGCAGTTGTTCAGCCTCTTCTAATGTGTAGCTTGTAGAACTAGACCTGAAATGTTGCAGACACTAAGTGAGACTATAATGAGACTGATGTTGTTCCTGTCAGTACCGGGAGAACTGCCTGGCTGCTCAGTGCCTGTTCAGGAGCTTCTGTTTGATACCAGTCAGCCTCCAGACTGAACTGCTGCCATACCTAGTCAAACTCACCAACCCAATGAGGAACCAAGGTAACACACACACACACACACACACACACACATATTCATTCATTCACAAAACAGTTTCTGAATGTCATAGTTGGGTCAAGAGCTTCTCATCTTACTTTATATCAGTTAAGTTGACAGTTTGTATCAACTGGTGTGACATTCTGTTTTTGTGTTTTTTCAAAGGATAGCTTTTACCACTTTCAAAGTTCTAAAACAACAGTGAGGTTGTTTTTGCTGTAATCATCCCTCCTGTTTGTACTGACCATTAGAAGATCCCTTCATAATGCACTTGCAATATAACTGATGGATGACTAAATCTAGTCGTCCTTCTGTGCAAAGATGTATTTTAAGATTTTTCTGAAGCTGATATTAACTTTAGTCATCCAAGTGACTCAAATAAATACAATATCTTTCAAAGTTAATCTTTTGAGGGCCACGTTCCCTATTTTTGTTAGTGTTTCCACTGCAGCTAAACAGCATCCGGTGAAAGACAAAGATGAAATTATTAACTAAAAGACTAACTATGGAAGACTTTATGTGACTGTCTTCGATGGCTGAAGCTCCTCAGATCAAGCAATATGTCATAGCGTATACTGTATTGCCTAACCTGCCAGTATTGCAGGCAGGTTAGGTCATGTATAACCACTGCTCATACATGATTTGATGCTGATCATATTTAGACTCTACACATGGTTGAATAATTCCCTCTTATAGAATAGTCCAAGTGATATGAGCCAAATTTGAGGTGATATATCACCTCATATCATACCTCTTGAAACAAACATGACAAAATGATAACAGATGATTTGCCACTATGGCCACAATGAGGCATTCTTGTGATGGCCCCATTATGATGGGGCCATCACAAGAATTTCAAGAGGTATGATACAAATACATCATTTGGTTGAAGTGGAAACTAAAATGGCCACCATTGCATCCACAAGGCATTTTTGTGATGGCTCCATTTCTGAAAATGTTCAGGGCTCCAAACCAAGTTTCATGCATTTATGAAACAGTGAATATAATTTTCACATATCACCTAGACTTTAAATGAAACAAATGTATATAAACTGTGAGAGTTTGTTGATAAAAGGTGCTCTCCATTTGGCTCCTTGCTTTTTGCACTTACATCTCTTACTTAGGACATCCAGTAAAAAGAAAAACACCTACTGTATACTGATTGTACAGACTACTGCATCTTCTTCGAGGTGCATTTAAGGCATCTTTGATGATGGCAAATTCATTAGCAGGAGGATGGAGGATTGATGATGATAGGGCACTGAATGGAAAGCACCCAATGTTCACATCTGATGTTTCCATATTAAAACTTCTCTGTACTTTTCAGCCCAGATAGCTTTTATCCAGGATGTGGGCCACATGTCACTGAGGAGGTTCCCTGGCAGGTATGGCACACATTTTATGTTCCCATAAAACAGATTCAGGTGTGTATGAGTCCACATGACCCCAGACTGGTGGTCATACTGTATATGTGGGAGATGGCAACCCTAGTTTCTATTCATGGTTTCATTCATATACCTACATTTACCAACACCTCACTTTCAACCTACTTTGTAAGACTACTGACAGAATGACAGATGTTTTAAAATAGGCTAATTATGCTACAGGACGGTTGTGGCTCAGGAGGTAGAGTGGTCGTACACCAGTCAGAAGATTGGTGGTTCAATTCCTGGCTCCTCTTGTCCGCATGTTCTGGGAAGTGTACTTAACCCCAAATTGTGTGTGAATGGTTTGTCGCCCTCCTGATAAGCACCTTGCAAGGTGTCATGTGTGTGAATGGGTGAATTTGGCATGTAGTGTAAAAGCACTTTGAGTAGTTGGAGAAAAAAAAAGACTAGAAAAGCGCTATATAAGTACAGTCCATTTACAGTATATTTGTTTTACAATTTTACTATACATCAAATAAATAGGTTGTCATATAGTTTTTAGTGACTTGAAAATGAATGTATAACAATGTGAGAAGAGCTTGTGCTTTCATTCATAAAAAGAAATGGCTCCATCTGGTGTTAAAGTCTGCACTAGGCAGATTTTACGGTTCACATATGTGGAACACCAGCAAATCCAAAGATTACAGGATGAGTTCATAATTTATCTGAAAACAAAAGTTAGGTGCTGAAATGAATATTGAAACAATTTTTTCCTCCTGTTCATCCTGACCATTGCAAGATCCCTTCATAATGCACAATGGGCCAGATGCAAGACACACTCCTGCACACAGCTTCGTTCTTAAATGAAGTTTACAAGAGATTCACCAATTTTCTCATGCTGCAGTCACAAACAAAGAATCCCCCCACTAGATCCCCTGAAGTTCACATTCTGACGAATGGATTGGGTCCTGTTCATTAGGCCACCTTCAAGACATTTTGAGTTGTAAAATATAAATTCCACTTCTGAATCCATAATCAACTTGATATTACCCCGTTTATAGAAGAAGTATTTTTGTATTCAAGTAGTAGGCCGGTTTAGCCAGCTATATCAGTAAATTGGCAATTGAAACTATGATATAAAGCTTGCAATATAAATATCAACAGCTGAAACTACAAAGCAACTTGTCCACAGTTGCTTTTCCACAATGCAAACTGATTATTTGTTGTTTGTTTTTGTTTTTTTTTAATTGAAATGAAAATGATGAGGGTCTGATTTGCCTTCTTAGATGATGACTCCCCTTGCCAGATGTGTTTTGGCATCCAATTAATGGCAATTTTTTGGGATGGTGCAACAGCTGAGACAGCGTTCACAGCACAGGTCATTTTTCCTCATTCTTTGTCTTTCTCAGGACCTTTAATTCCACCACTTACACTACTAAATAATTTGTGTTTCTGAGAGAAGGAACTCAATCTCAGAGCTCATAAAGTTCCTCTTCTTGGTGCCATTTTCATGAATAGAGCTTCTCTACAACCTGCAGACACCCGAGGCCTGTACTACAAAGCTGGATTTTCTCTTATCGAGGTAACTTCAGGGTTAACCCTGGGTTTTCCGTCCTACGACGCTGGTTCACTTCTTACCGGGGTAAATCACTATGGTAACTTATGCTGAACGGCTAACCTGCTCCGGAGCAGGTTATGTTCTGGATAAGAGATCAATGAGTATAAAAGCACCACCTCCTGACCAATCAGTTCTCTTAGAAAATGACCTGCCCATTCTTAAAAGATCCTGTCAACATTGGTGCGTAGATCGTGAGAGGAGCGCTTAGGAGAGCAATAGTTTTTAGGGATAGATGCAATTTTTTAATTGGCAAAAATATATAGGCCATTAAAAAAACAATCCTTGAGGCATGTGAGGGATATTATTCTGTAGGTTTGACATCTTGAGATCAAAGGGTCAGGGTGCATAATAATTTATTTATTGTAATTGTAAAAAAAATGCCGAAAAGAAATATATGTAAAATAATCCTTGAGGCACATGAGGGATATCTGTCTGTTATACAGTTGGTTTGACATCATTCACTCAAATGGTTGAAGCGCAAAATAGGTTTGTATTTTGAATGTTGAATATTAAACTAACTTAATGTCGCAACGAAAGGAAGAGCACTGAGGAAGCACTCTGCCCGAAACGTCTGTGCCGTAATAAAGTGGCATTGTGTGATCAGAGTGCTGTCCGTTTATATTGTCCAATTTATTAATATTGTATAATCTCAAGAATTTACGCATTAACAGAGTCGTCAATTTTCTGCCAGCATTCCTTCCTGGTTTTTGCTGCAGCAACAGTGTTGCTTTTGGCCTGGATGATGTGTTTGAATTCTTCATATTTTTGAAGAAGAATTGTCTGCTCCACCATAGTAAAGTAGTCTGCTCTGCAGAGTTTCTCCATGTTTGCGATTGATAAGACGCTGCAAACACCTCCCCTTTTATGTGAGCGCACAGTGATCCAGATAGGAAAACCCTGGGTTCAATTACCGAGTTGATAACTAGCTTTGTAGTACCGCTTATCCAGATTGCGAATGTCTGGGTAAGTCAACCCAGGTAACGGAGAGATATCCCGGGAATGTTAATCCAGCTTCGTAGTACAGGCCTCCGACTTTATATGGTATTTTGAGAGCATCATTCATGCTAATTTTTTAGTTCTGGGGAGTGCAGTACATGTTCATTTAGAACTGGTGGGATTCATCATGTTTATGCAGGTCATTTACAACGGTTTCCTGGCAATATGAGTGTTTGTTTAATCTGATGTGGCACACTCAAACAGGTGTGAAATTTAAGATAAAAACATGAACATTTTCTTGCACCTGGCTCAATGTGAGTAATGTGGTCCACCTCCTTCACAAATATGTATTTAAAGGTTCATCCGAAGCTAATATGAAACGTCACCCGTCCAAATGAGTCAAATCAAGATGTATTTCAAAGTTATTCTTTTTAGTGCCAGGTAAGGTGAAGGGAATATAGTTTAGTGGGAAAAGAATGGAAAATAAATATTTATTTAGACAGCGCTGAATCTCAAGAAAAGTTATCTCAAAGCACATTACACATAGAGCAGGTCTAGACCTTACTCACCTGTAATTTGGTAAACAAAGACAGTCTCTACTGTTTTGCTGTCCTTTAGTCGCCATCTTCCTGCCTCTCTCCTCTTCCATTCAGTTTATTCAGTTTTATTTGTATAGGGCCAAATCACAATAAAAGTTATCTTCACATAAAGCAGGTCCAGACCGTACTCTTTACTTGAATACAGACCCAACATTCCCCTACAAGCAAGCACATAGCAACAGCAGCAAGGAAAAACTCCCCTTTAGCATAAAGAAACCTCAAGCCAAACTGGGCTCTTGAGGGGGAACCATCTGCCTTGACTGATTTGGTTGAGAGAGAAAGAAGGAGAGAGAGTGTGTCAGGAGGAGGATAGGGATAGAGGGCAGAGGGAGAGAGGAGAGAGAGGCACAATAACAACAACACTGAAAATAACAGAGGGGTATTGCATGAAACCAAGATAAGGGATTAAGCCGGGATATGTTAGTTATCCTGGCTGAATTTAGCCTCAAGTCGGTTGCATGAAAGCAGGTTAAATTTATCCTGGCCCAGTTACTATGGTGATTTATTCTCTGCAGCTAGCCTGCTCCAGACCAGGCTAACAACCAGGCTAAGATTATTCCCAGGGATTCATCTGGCAGTTCTACTGTCAATCATGTGACAAATTAATGGGTTTTACAGCATTTCCATGGTCTTTCTAAATATGTTGCATTATTTTAATTATCCTGCATTAAAATATTACAGATAGACTATATTGTCGTTTCATTAAAGTCTGTTGACTGTTTAATTGCAACAGTCATTTTATAGTCATTCATGTGGTATCATTATTGTGTATAATGTACAGTAGATTTACTTTGTACTATTTACTAGCCGATACTCACCATATTACTTGGCTGCTTCTGAGGCTGAGCAGCATCTGGGTCCTGTTACACGTTATTTTCTATTAGCACCAAATCACTGACTTCATATCCATTATGGGCTAAATGAGCAAGACAGTTCCATAAAATTGACATGATACCTCAAGCCTGGAGTCCAGCAACACTGTCTCCTCATCTGCAGAAGTGCATCCTGCAGCTGCAGATGTGCCTTCCCCCTGCCCTACACCTAATTATAATAATTGTTTGCACTTAATTATATTTCCTGAGTAGCATGCACTTTTACTTGTCACATTTAAATCAAAGTGTACAACTGTTGATTAGTGGGCTTGGACAGTAACTTCTTCAGTCCTTTAATTGTAATTTTGACAGTTCTAGTGGAGCACTGTTGTATTAATTGTACTTTTTTTTTTTAAGTATATTTTTGGGCTTTTTACCTTTGATGTACAGGTTAGTAGAGAGAGCAGGAAAACTGGAGACAGAGAGGGGGGAATGACAAGTAGGATAGGACCGCTTGGTGCAGGATTCAAACCAGGGTCGTCTGCAGCGAGGACTGTAGCCTCAACATACGGGGCAGGTGCTCTACCCACTGAGCTATACTTAACCCATTAATTGTACATTAATTGCACTACTTCGCTATTGAGCCGGTCCGCAATTGTCTGCCAGGCTTTCTCCCTTTCCTTGATTACAGTGCTTGTGTTGCCTTTTTTTTCTTATAATTTCTTTAACCTCATCATGAAACTCCATCAGGAGCTGTTGTTCAGCGGCCGTGAAGAATGACGCGCAACACCTTTCCATTTTCCAATCTGTGATTCTGTGATCGATGCCGTGGGTCTATTTGAGAATGCCGTGAACACGCACTTATCCCAACTATCTACACCTGGCTTGACATAACCGCACCTTTTCATCCTGGCTCAGCAAACGTGCAACCGAATAAGCCAAGATGCGCAGGTCAGACTAGATCAAGCCGCGCTTGCTCAGTTATCCTGGATTTCTTTATTCTACTTTTGTGCAATACCCCTAAGGAGTATAACTAATAATGATAACAACAGCAGCAGCACGACTGTCTATCAGGACCTGAACATCCATGGCCCCAGGCCTCTGTATCTACCTGTGAGGCAAGAGAGCACAAACACTACAGGGAATAAGTTAAGTTAGTGAATGCATTAATAGTGCATAAATGTAAAACGTAGAGAGGGTGTCTGTTCCCCGGACTGAATCTGGAAGATGGTTCCACAGGAGAGGAACCTGATAACTGAAGGCTCTGCCTCCCATTCTACTTTTAGAGATACTAGGAACCACAAGTAGGCCTGTATGCTGGGAGCACAGTGTTCTGGTGTTCTATGAGCTCTTTAAGATATTTAGTTAACTGATTGGATTCATCTGGCATTATTGATAATTGAGTTTAATAACAATACAAATTCTGCCAGCCAATCAGGAAAGGAGTTGACTTTTTTCTGTGTGTGTGTGTGTGTGTGTGTGTGTGTGTGTGTGTGTGTGTGTGTGTGTGTGTGTGTGTGTGTGTGTGTGTGTGTGTGTGTGTGTGTGTGTGTGTGTGTGTGTGTTCACATGTAGGTTAAAACTGGAGACTTTAACAGACAAAGAGCCAGGCCAGCTGGTGTTCAACAGTGAGGAGGAGGAGAAAGAAGAATGTCAGGAAGGAGGTGAAGAGGGTCTGCCAGCCAGTCAGCCCCAACCTACTACAAATCAAAGTCTTCAGGAGGAGGACCTGATGATAGAGGAATACAACAGTGACTAGCACACACAGTCATGCTTTACATCCACTCTGTCATACTGTGAGACCGTTTCACCTTTTCATCATTGAGTTTTTTGTTGTCTGAATTTCTTATTGAGTTATGGGTCTGTATGGAGGAGGTTTGGAGCAATTTAATATATTCAGATCTGGACTAATCTTAGAAATCTGAGAAAAAAAAGTAAGAGTAATATCACAATTCTAAGAATAAAGTTGGTACACTGTCAGTATTTTGAATTTTTCTTCATTGTAAGATTAATCTTAGGACACAAATGATGTTTTCACATGGCCCTGATCCTCCTCTGTGGTGTAATGATGAAGCTCTGGTGTCACCAGTTTTGTTGTCTCAGTGACGGGTCATCTGCATCCAATATGATCATTTTTAAGCAAACTCATTTTCTTTCTAAACTGAGTCATTAATGTGACTCTGTAGCTCTACACAGTATCATAATACTATTAAAGGATGGGTCTCCATTTTTTCAAGTGAATTATATCACCATACTCATATTTTTATTTTGGTTGTAATCATTCCCCTTGTCCATATTGACTGTGAAGAGACCCCCTCCTAATATGCTTCAAGTGTAAGGAATAAGAGGCCAAATACATTCTACAGTTCAGCTAAAGCTACTGTGGCACTTTGATTTTCCTCATTCAAACTACTAAAGCCACATATTGGTATCATATATTATTCTTGTTTTGCTCTGTGCATTTTGTTCCCCATCACTTCATGGTAATTTTATGAGGATAGGATCTGTTCAACTCGTTTATGGATGTGTGAATGTAGTTTTTAAGGCAAAATAAAAAAATCTGACCCTGTGAAAAATGGGAATTCCTTGTAATAATTTGCCAAAGTGACCCTCACATTTCAGTTCTACCAGCTGAAATATTGTTAGTTTATTTGTTTTAAGTGTACAGCAAGCACTTGTTTTTCCTACTTCACGTTTTTTGTTCTTTTGTTGGGCATCTGTAGAGAAAGGCAGAGTTCATTGAACTAGGAGTAAGCTGTGATAGAGTGCTCAGCATTTAATTGATATCCTTTTTGTACTGTTTCCTGTGGTTGGAAAATAATAATTGTTACATTGAATGCTTATTGAAGGACATACTGTGTAAATCTAAATAAGCATGTGAATAAAAATATGTGTGTAAACCTGATCACAGGGATCGTTACCTTCCACCTCACACACCCCTTCATCCAATATTTACCCAACAGTTTGTCATGAAGCTTTTTTAAATATTCCCTCTGGCGACTGTTTGCAGCCACCACTCACTAAACTGCTTTGTCCTGAAACCCAAGAAATTATTCTTCCGTAAATACTTTACTACGTTTTGTTTCATCAATACATACGCAATCATCAATAAGGACTATTGTGAAGAGTATGTTCGGAAAAGGTTTTTGTACATTTATTTGTAAATATATTTGGTCATAACGAGGGAACGTTTTTAATTGGATTATCTTATTTTGAAAGAATAATGAAATAATTTAAAAATATTTACTGAAGTATTGTGGAGTGATGAGTTTCGGGGCGTGGCGCTTTGTTTCTGCTTGTGTCAACATAGATTTCTTATCGAGCCTATAGGCGGAAGTAAGTTGGTGTATGAGTTTGTAATAAAAAACATGCTAAACTTCTAGTTCTAACCTAAAAGGAAATGCTTAAATAATCATATTATATTGACTTTATAATTCTGCGTGCCGGTGGAGGAGGCTGTACTGATCGAAGGAACACAAGTTATCTCTTCAGAGTTGTAAGTAAGACGAATTATTTTTCTATAAGTAGTTCAAACGGACTACCGTGATGAATAGTGAGTACTGTAACACCAGATGATGTGACTGAAATCAACACCATGACTAAGAAGTTTCAATAGGCTTCATTATGAAATTAACATTCAGAGTAATTAACTTATTCGTTATGCTTTACATCACCTAAAACTCCTTACATGTGTAAAACATTAAATGAAGCAAACTGAGAAGGAACAACTGGTCTGTCCAGCCCCCTTTTTGTAGAATATGATGTATCCTGTGATGAAGGATTGAAATAGACTGTTTTGTTATAAGAGATCAACAGTGTGCAGCACCTGTTATTCTGCTCTATGAAGAATGTTTTAAAAGATTTTTAGTTTAATGGTCAAGAATGTATCATGAATATGATTTCCTCATGTATGAAATAGGCTACAGTTATGATACTATGTTCTGTGAGGAAGTTTGTGTATGAAGTTTGGTTCTGCAAATATATAAATTATTACTGTTTTAGGTTGCAGTTACAGTATCATGATATATCAGCTGTTAGAAACAACAGTTTGAGGAAGAACGTTTCATAGCTCGTCATGCTCTGACTAACAGAACTAGGAGCTAAATTAGTAGTAGTAGCTTAACCTGGGCCACAGCTATAATCTCACACCGTGAAATAACAAGGTAGCCTACATGTGTTTTGGTTAAACTGACCATTTTGAATGAATTCATGTGGTTTGACACGTTTAGTAGATCCATATTGTGATGAATGTAATACAGGGCTTGACTTCGTGCAGACACAGCAGGTCATGGAAGCCAGCAGCCTGGATGATGACATGATGGATGGAGACCTGGGTGATGGGATGGGAGTCATAGCAGCATCCAGCTCCACCAGAAAAAAGAGCCAAAGCTCCAATGGGGTGATGGGGGCCACGCTGCCCAGAGCAGAGTTGCTCAGGCGCAGTGGCCAGGGAGGAGAGAATACCTGGATCCCTAGACTGAAGATTACAGAGAGGCAGCTAACAATCCCCTGGAAGCTGCCACACACTGGTAAGAATATCTATATATTGACCCTTTAATAATGGAGCTAAACAATGATGAAGAAATAATGAATAAAATCCCCTAACTACAAATTTCATTTCACACAAATACAAAACAAATGCACCTATACTTAGAAAGATTCGAAAACAAAGACACGGAACATAATTACCATAGTTTATTGCTTTGCTCTCCACATAGCTCATTCTTACCCTTAAGCATAAAAGTCCCAGAAATTCACTGCATTACCGCTTTATTAGAGGACACTTACACATATAAGTTGTTAGGAGCACTGCAGTTTCTATATTGTTGTGCTTTCAATTAATCAATCGTTTAAAATCTTTTGTTGAATTTTATGTCATTACAAAGACATTTTAAGAAAAAGTGTTCCATATGACTTTATAAGGTGGTTTTATGACAACATACTACATTTTGTAATTGTTCTAATCATAATTTTTCTAACCCCAGTCCTCGTGCTGCATGTTGGTTCAAAACACTGTGTGTAATATGAAAGGAACTGCTCATAATGCCCAAATCACTGAGAAGTATCACACACACAGCAATACAGAGGTTGTTAGTCACTTTTAGCACATGGTTTTGGTTTTACAACACATTTACTGTTTGGGTTCATTTCCAGTACTCTGGTCATCTTGGTGTTAATAAATAAAACTACAAGAACACACACACACACACACACACACACACACACACGCACACTTTTTATGACTTCTAATGCCAGAGTTCACCTTTTGTGACTCAGCAGGCTCCCTGGTTGACATGTCCAAAGACGAGCTGAAAGACAGACTGCAGGAAGCGAGTGAGGTAGGAAAGAGAAAGTATAGTTGACATAACTTTATCTTCTTGGCTCTTGGCAAATATACTGAAGTGTATGGTTCTGCTGTGCTGACAGGCAATTGACGTATTATACTGTGAGCTGGAGGTGGCACATCGTTACCTAGAAGGCAAATATGAAGCTCTGAAGATCTTACAGGGGAAGGTAGAGCAACACACACACACTGCAAGTAGTGCATCTTACATCTCACTGTTCTGTTTCCTGTCTCTCTACTATCAAATAAAGGTGTCTATGCCAGAGAAAATCTTTAAAAAAAAAAAAAAAAATGTGGAGAGGGTGACTAACCCCGAACTATACTATTTGCTCTTTAAGATATGATGGTGTCTGACTATTAAGAGCATTGTAGGTGAGGAGAACGATTTTAAGTTCTATTTTGGAGAAATATGATCTATTTTCATAGTTTTTATCAGATGCAGCTGCATGGACCAGCTGGAGAGTCTTTAGAGGCTTGTTAGGGTAGCCTGATAATAAGGAATTACAATCATCCAGCCTGGAAGTAACAAAAACATGGATTAGTTTCTCTAATGTGATTGCTGATGAAGAAAAGTATTTGTAGGTCTGTGGTAGGGTTGGGCAATTAATCGAAAAATAATTGAAACCGACATTTAGAAACTCTAATTGACTTAATCTTGCTCATGTCAATTAATGGTGGTGTTCACTGTTGCCATGACAGTAAAGGTTTAAGGAATTTGAAAACTTCTCTAGTGATCATTTGAACCCAAACCATGATCTTTACATAGTTCTAATCAAGTAAACTAGACATTAACCACAGCGTCACACCTTAAAACATCTTTATTTTCACTCCCTAAAGATACTCATGTGTGAAAATATCACAAAATATTGTGTTCATCAAGGGTGGAGATAATCGTTCATTAATCGTAATCGAGGTTAAAAGTTCAATTAATCGTGATTTTTGCCATAATCGCCCAGCCCTAGTCTGTGGTTAAAACATCTGTATTAATTTGTTAATGAATGTGGGAGATTTTTACAGTGTCTGTTATCCACAGCTGTTTGTACTGTATGAAAAGTTTCTCCTTCAGTTTATTAAATCCCGGCAGCAGGACTGATATGTTGATAGATCTGCAACCTCTGCACAGAGCGCAGTGCCATTACACACAAACATTCACTGTTCATTAAATCAGCTGATGACACCAGGCTGATACATTATAACCACACACACCTTTATACTCATCAGACTGGTGGGTTATAACTCCATATTCTGCATTTTATTTTTTAAACTCACTTTTCAGTAAAAGTAACGCTGTTTTGTAATTACTAAATTATGTGACCATTTATGAAGTGAGATAGACTACATTAGAATTGTTCCAGCACTGCTGATGGAGATCTCTGTCACTTCACGCATGAGCAGATCCATTTCTTCTGCAGGAAAAACACTCATTTTCCTATTTGTCAAAGGCGCCATTTTAATAGCAGTGCACCACAGTGTAAGCGCACCTGACTTTTAAAGATAGAGATAGAGAGAGATGACACTGTAATTGATTTACCGCATTTTACACCAAAAACACTCATGATTAATTATGAGACTAAGTACCACCACTTTGAACCATGGGCCTGGCACAACGGACAGTTTTTCTGCCATTAAACTAGGAAAAGTGGATTTGCACATGACCTAAATGCACTTGTGCCACACGCTTCAGACCATGCATTTAGATTGTTAAAATAGGGCGCATTATGTTCTTAAAATGCAAAAGTTTAACTCTGGATACAAAGGTCTCCCACTTCATGGTAAAGTCCATTTTCAGTCAGTGGAGGCTTAGGGTTTCCACATCACACTTGTGTAAGTCTGACTTCTTATTATACTATAACGATGATAAAGTAAGTTGATCACTAAGACTAGTCCTTATATTTGTCACAGCTCTGCCTTTCGTTGCCTTCAGTCAGAGAGATGTGAGTAACTAATTTCTGTCAGTGATGAACTGAAAAAAAACCTGCAGACCCCTGGCTTCATTGAATTGATGACTGAAAACCACTCTTGTTCTTCACACAGGCAATCCTTGACAAGGCCACGAGTCACACTAAAAGTCTACTACAGAAGAGCGAGGAGACGGCCAGAACTCTTGAGAAGGTGACTTTGCTCCTTTGGTCTGTTGCTTATAAAAGCACAGCCTGCTCAAATAAAGGCTTGGTCTGTTTGCTTTGTTGAAGAAATTCACTCAAGTCCTTGTTCAAAGTTTGCTGTGGTGTTGGATGTTTATTGATACCCTGGGATATCAGTGAGTCTGAGACAGTGGACGGACCCAGAGCAAATGAAATGGAGGCATTTTTTACAGTAAGACCAAGGCAGTGATCAGCAAAGAAACAAAAGGCAGGAAGGGAGGATTTCTCCTCATTGGTACAAAATCAACCCTTGCCAAAGTCGACAGTTCTTCCCTTACCATCAACCACTCCTCTGTTTCCCCCTCCCCTCAGGTTAAGAGTCTGGGTGTCATCCTCGACATATCATATCTTATCTTTCCAATCACATATCAATAACATCACCCGGTCTTATTTCCATATATGTAATATCAATCGTAATATCAATCGCCTCCACCCCCCCACTCCACTGCCATTCTTGTACACAGCCTTGTCACCTCCCTCATTGACTACTGCAACTCCCTTGTCTTTAGTCTACCTCACGAATACCTCCAAACACTTCAACTGGTTCAGAATTCTGCAGCTCGGATCGTCACCAGAACCCCTTGCATCCACCACATCACTCCTGTTCTGAACAGACTTCAAAATCATCCTGTTTACATTCAAGACCATCCACAATCTTTTCCTCCTTATCTGTCTCCTCCACATCACCACCCCTTCCCATTCCCTTAGATCTGCCTCCTCCTATTGTTTTGTTTATTATTTACTGTTTTGTTTATTAATTATTAGGGTTGCAAAATTCCGGGAATTTTCAAACTTGGAAACTTTCCATGGGAATTAACAGGAATTAATGGGAATTAACGGGAATTTATGAGAATAAACCGGGAATTTACTGAACTGAAGGTATGTTCTTATTAGGGAACTTAAATATAGTTGTGTAAAATAATATTTTAGCATAATCCTGACTAAAACAACCAGATATCGTGCAGTACAGTTGAATATCTATGCTATCACATGCTCACATAGCACACTGTTTACTGCAGGGCTACTGAGACCACGCCCCCTACATGCACTGTGCATTCCTCCATCACATGCACAGATGATTTCTATAATTCTGGACCACACTCATGAGCCCAGAGCACACAACTTGAAGCCAGACTTTTGAGCCTTGAGCTTCACAGACACATTGTTGTATTTTTTCAGAGTTGTGTGTGAAACCATTAAGAATATTACCATTTAGTTGTTTTTTATATTAAATTATTAATAATTTTATAATTTAATATAACTTCAACAGCTCAGGGACATCAAGCGACATTGTTTGTGCACCTTTTTTCATCGTCAACTTAAAATAATGTTCTGTTTTTTAATGAAGGGGTGGAAATTTTTTATCCAATTAATCAATCAAATGATGATACCTTTCCACTAAATTACCCTCAATTGCCATAAATTCCCATAATTCCCATGGAAAGTTTCCAATTTGGAATATTTCCAAAATTCCCCAGCTTAACTTCCCATGGAAATTTACCAGAAACTTTCCGGAAATTTACTGGAAATTTTCCACCCCTTTGCAACCCTATTAATTATACAGTGTCCTGAAGCCTATGCTGCAAAGCTGGATTTTCTCTTATGGAGGTAACTTCAGGATTAACCCTGGGCTTTCCATCCGACAACACTGGTTCACTTCTTACGGGGGTAAATCACCATGGTAACTTAAACTGAACGGCTAACCTGCTCCGGAGCAGGTTATGTTCTGGATAAGAGATCAACGGGATGGAAGGGGACTGAGGAAGCGCTCTACCCGAAACGTCTGTGCAGTAATAAAGAGAAATTTAATGATCAGAGTGCTGTCCGTTTATATTGTCCGGTGAATTAATATTGTATTAATCTCACGAATTTACGCATTAATAGAGTTGACAATTTTCTGCCAGCATTCCTCCCTGACTTTTGGTGCGGCAACAGTGTTGCTTTTGGCCTGGATGATGTGTTTGAATTCTTCATATTTTTGAAGAATAATTGTCTGCTATGGAGTGCCCGGAGAGGTGCCCAGAGAGGTGCCTTCAAATAAAATGTATTATTATTATCATCATGGTAGTCTGGTTAATCCAGACTATGCCTGTTGGAAGAATAGGTTTAGTTGTGTGTTAGGGTTTCTGATTGGATTATAAACCTGTAAAACTAACTGAAATATGCTAGTCATGATCTACTACTTCCATCCCCTCCAGGAGGTAAACAGCTTGCAATGGGAGCTCAGCTTCAGCCAGGTACAGATGAAGAAGTCTGAGCAGTCCTGGGAGCAGAAATACAGCAGGTCAGATTTACTCCACATACTGTGTCTGTATTTTCATTTGATTGTTTTATAACTTCACTGTTGTTGTTGTTGTTGTTGTTGTTGTGGTTTGAACCAGAATTTTAAGCGAGAACAAGACTCTGACTGACAACCTGGAGGAAAGAGAGAGTGAGATCCAGCAGCTCCGAGCAGAGAACTCTGGTAAATGCTGACTAATAATCAAAGACTTTAGTCTGTACCTATGCAGCTTCTAACCCTCAGCATTTGAGTTAGTCACCAGCAGTAAGACCCTTTTTGTGTGCAGCTCTCAGTCAGCAGTTCTTGGAGCTTCTCTCCATGTTGAATGTGAAGGAGCAGAGGACTTACCAAGGAACCAAACCTCAGTACTGCCCAGAGAGAGACACAAATGTTTTGGAGGTGAGATAGCACCTTTAAACATAACACACAGAAAGTGAAGGTAACAATATGCATGGTCAGATCAAGAATAAATACTGTTTCTATTAGCTAGTAATTTGTTTTTCATGCTCTATATCATTCAGTTAAATATACGAAGGACGTGGGTTACTGGATTGAGTTTTGGACGGGGGGGGGGGGGGGGGGTTAGGTCATGTCCATAGCTGTCCTTTGAGATACCCTCACCCAGAGGGAGTGTTCCTTCGTACATTCACTTTAAAAGTCCCAGTGTGGAACTCCAACTGGAGCAAACATACTGTAATACATTAATCTCAAATCCATGTGCCATCGCCATTTCTTCCAATATTACTCTTTGCCATATCATATTTTGAACTGCCAGGTTGGGAAAGATCCTACAGCATGACATGTGCTTTTTTCCCATGAGTAAAACTTGAGATAGATAATAATCAATCAAGCACTGTTAATAAGTACTTATGATAAGTCTGAAGTTATAAATATCAATAAACAGGTTTTGGTCCTTCAGCTTTTCTAGAAGCTAAGTGGCTCAACAGTCAATAGCAGTACAGTACAGTTGCAGTAACAGTATTGTGAGATTTTTCAGCTGTTGTTATTAATCATAGATTGAACTCTGACATGGGTTACATACATGAGGTATGTCTTTTACTTGTGTATAATTTATGAGTAGTTTGTAGTCAGTTGATGCAGTAGTAGTCTTCATCCCCTGTGTATTTTCCAGCTGGCAGTGTTGGGTGCCTGCAGGTGTCTCAGTGTTACTGAAGCATGTCCATGTAGTCGCACAGCAGCCGCCACTAGGAAGCAGCTTGTCCAGCTACGACAGGAGGTAAACTACATCCAATCTCTTCACATGCCAAATCCAACTTTTGGTTCTTTCATCACCATGTCAGTACTGATGCAGGGAATGTTGAGTTAATATCAGCAGCAGCTTAATACATTACTCCTAATTTACTACAGCAGAACAACAAATTAATTTCTTCCACATAGACAATTACATGGCATATGTGTGTGTTTTTTCGTGCATGCATCTGGCCCATGGTGTAATATCAATAAAACCTGAATATTGGAGTCACGTGATGCAGGCAGTGGAGATGGCAGCTTAGTCGGAGGCTCCGCAGTCGAGTAGCTTATTTTATTTAAACCAAGGGTTACACAGTGCTTTATTTTGACGCCTGAGTGACATATTTCACGTTGGAGTATTTTGTAACTATATTCATATAGTCACGATGCCTAGCCAGCAGCAAAAGTCCGCATCACGACGACAAGAGACTAGCAAACCTGGTGAAGCTAGCAAGGATAGCGCAGCTAAAGATAGCACCGTGGCTAAGGACAACCCGCCGTCTCCCCCCGCCAGCACTAGCACCGGAGCTACCTCTGCCGACCAGATGGCGAAGGACATATCGAGCATCTATGAACTTTTGAAAGAAACTTCAGAGACTCAAGAGCACAAGCTGAATGCTATCCAGTCCCCAAGAGGAACTCGGGCTGTGGATGCCAAGCTATCTAACGTTGCTACGCGCCTGAACAACATTGAGTCTCGCATAGATTTCCTGGAAGACGCTAATCAGGCGCTGGAAACCAATCCCCCTACTACTCAAAGTGAGGTGGAAATCTTGCGACAGAAGCTGGATGACTTTGAAAATAGAAGCCGACGGAATAATCTACATTTTGTTGGATTACCGGAGGGATGCGAGGGCCCGGACACACTCGCGTTTTTACGCAAAGTTATCCCACAGATGCTGAACATTGGTTTTCAGGGAGACCTCGAAATTGACCGCGCACACCGCTCCCTTGCCAGACGTAGACCTGACGGTCAGCCCCCCAGACCGATCCTTGCTCGATTCCTGAGATTCCAGGACAGGGAACGAATCTCCGAAGCTGCGCGGAAGATGGGAAAGGACTGGGACGAGCACCGCATCATGGTCTTTCCTGACTACTCCAAACTTGTCGCCGAGAAACGGGCTGCTTTTAACCAGAGCAAACACCTGCTACATGAGCGTCGGATCAAGTTCTCCACTCCGTGATGTATCCAGCTGTGCTCACCCTGAGGACGGCGGAAGGTAAACGCGAGTTACAGACCCCAAAAAGCACTGGAATTCATTCGCTCTCTTACGCCCCCGTAAGAGCATATTGACTTTCTGGCCGTTACCTAGAAGAACCATCCAGTTGACCTGTACGTCTCTCATTTACACTGTTAAACACGCTTGAATATGGAAGATACTTAAGTTACTCAAATTTAACTTACTTATTTCGTTCATTATCTTAGTTGGAGGCATTATTGCTTTATCCCCATCATTTTAGGTTGCGATCTGATTCTGTTGTTACTGGTCTAATACTGTTGCCATTTTATTATTCACTCACTTATTTTTTCACCTGTTTTCTGGGAGGAGAGATACATTTGTCTTTTTTTTTCTTTTTTCTTCTGCTCCTTTCCATCATTTCCATTAGCTTTATAGATCAACCTAGAGCTGATAAGGGCCTAAGAGGGAGACATACATACCTCAGATAGACTATGTTACATACGTTTCGCTGGATGGGTGGAGATATACTTAAAACTAACTCGTTCCAAGTATTATGGTTATATTTGACTGTTTATTGCTTATGACCCTTACACTGTTTTTTGTACTGATGTAGCCCATACCAATTAGTTACATAATTATTGCTGCTTGACTGCCCTCTTCGTGAGCTGTTAGACTGTTCAGAGTCACTGACCAGGTTTTTTGTGTGTTAGGTTTGGTGCTTTTTGTGCACCTACAGGTGACGACAGTTCATGGTCACCATATATATGTGTGTATGTATACATACTTTTTTTCCCCCCTCACATTGCTTTGCTTTTTGTTTTTTGTTTTCTCTTTTCCCCCAATTTTACATGGTGCTTATTGCTCAGCGATGGTGGTTCTAATGATAGGTCGTGTCCCCTACATACATCGGTCACTAGACCTACTCAATGATGCAGGCTGATAAAGGAAGGACCTTGAAACTAATGACATGGAATGTGCGAGGTCTTAATCACCCTATCAAAAGGAAAAAAGTCATAACATTTATCAAGTCAAAAAGATGTGATATAGCGTTTCTGCAGGAGATTCACTTACTGACTCAGGATTCTAGAAAGCTTTGCAGAGATTGGGTTGGTCATGTCTCCGCCTCGTGCTGGAATAGCCATAGCAGGGGGGTAGCAATTCTAGTCCACAAACAAATACAATTTAAATGTATCAGAGAAAGTTTTGATGAGGCTGGACGGGTTCTGTTGGTTCTCTCTGAGATTCAGGGCCATAAAGTAATATTAGCTAATGTTTACTCTCCTAATATTGATGATCCCACATTCTTTGGGCAACTAGAGTGTAAACTCAATTATATGGGAGACTACCCGATCTTGAGGGGGGGTGACTTTAATCAGGTTATGGATAACATATTGGACCGTAGCACCCCATCACAGCGTCAATGCAAATCAGTTTCCATTATGCACAAAATGTGCAAAGCTTCTGGTTTAGTTGATGTTTGGCGGCTATTAAACCCAACTACAAGAGACTATACTTTCTACTCCCCGCGCCACAATACATTTTCTAGGATTGATTATTTTTTCGTTTCTGGATTTGGTATCTCCTCCATAGTATCTAGCTCTGTTGGTAGCATTTTACTCTCTGATCATGCTCCTGTGTTTCTTTCTGTGGTCCCCTTTTGCAGTACCCCTAAGTCCCCCAGGTGGAGGTTCAATTCCAGCCTCTTGCTTGATCTAAATTTCAAAGAATCATTAAGGGCTCAAATTAATCTTTTTATAGAAACTAATTTGGCCTCAGCACCATCTGCTGGGATGGCATGGGAAGCGTTTAAGGCTTTTATCAGAGGTCATACGCCTCTTTCAAAAAGAAATCTAACATGACAAAACAACTTGATTTGGAGAAGAGGATTTATGCTGCTGAGGCTATATTTAAGCAAAATATGACCCCCTCAAATCTGACTAATTTGACCAGACTAAAATATGAACTTAACTCCATTCTGACTCAGAAGGCTGAGTTTTCCCTTTTCAGAGCTAGGCAAAAATATTTTGAAGAAGGCGACAAAGCAGGAAGATTGCTGACTAGACACATTAAACAGAGAGAGGCTCGGAGCACAATAGCAGCAATTAGGACAGAAGGTGGTGCTCTTACGCGTGATCCCAGAGAGATAAATAAGACATTTAGAGAGTTTTATGCAACACTTTACTCGTCAGAAGCGCAAGTTGACCAGCAGGAGACGCACGCATTCCTGACCTCCCTTGCTCTCCCCACCTTATCAGTGGACCAGGTAGATCTGCTTGATGCGGCAATCACAAGGGAGGAGATTGTGGATGTTATTAGAGGCCTTCCATCTAGTAAGGCGCCAGGCCCAGATGGCTTCACAGCAGAATTTTTTAAGGTGTATGTTGAGGAGCTCTAGCTCTCCCCTTTACTTCTGCAGATGTATAGTGAGGCTCTGGATATGGGCAGCTTGCCCCCCACACTGTCTGAGGCATTAATCGCTCTTATTTTAAAGAAGGATAAGGATCCGTTAGACTGTAAATCTATAAGCCAATCAGTTTGATTGGTTCTGACAGTAAAATTCGTGCCAAGATCCTAGCTGTAAGGTTAGATAAGGTGATAACCAACCTGATACACCCCGACCAAGTTGGCTTTATTCGCTCTCAGAGCTCAACTGATAATATTAGACGTTTGATTGACATCATGTGGACCTCTCGAAACGTGACCTCTCCTGCTGCGGCCCTCTCATTGGATGCTGAAAAGGCATTTGACAGGGTGGAGTGGCAATATTTGTTCTCCACCCTTGAGGCCTTTGGTTTTGGCAGGATATTTATTAGCTGGGTCAAACTCTTATACGCCATCCCTAAAGCTTCAGTGACAACATATAGCATAATCTCATAGTCATTTGAACTCCAAAGAGGCACTAGGCAGGGCTGCCCTCTGAGCCCTTTACTTTTTGCACTGGCGCTGGAGCCTCTAGTAGCGGCTATTCGCAGGGATCCTGACTTTCCAGGTATCCAAGTAGGCAGTAGTAGTCATAAACTGATGCTTTACGTGGATGATGCCTTAGTCCTGATAACAGAGCCAGAACGCTCTCTCATTGCTCTGTTTAAAACCATTAAATTGTTTTCCAAATTATCTGGATATAAACTGAACTGGGCCAAATCAGAAGCACTCCCACTGACACCCTACTGTCCCAAGACCTTATTCCAACCTGGTGATTTTACTTGGCCCCTGTCAGGTATTAAATATTTAGGCATCCTTTTCCCCCCGTTGTTGAATGATTTGGTCCAGGTTAATTTTGAGCCCCTTCTGAACAAATTTAAGATCGATATAGAACGGTGGTCTCCACTATTACTTTCCCTCTGGGGCAAGGTCAATGTAATAATGAATTGCACCCCCAAATTTAATTACCTACTACAGGCACTGCCAATGAAGATCCCACCAAAATATTTTAAGCAGTTTGATAGGCTATGCAACAAATTCCTATGGAACAATAAGCGACCCAGATTAAACTTGAAGAAATTACAGAGGCCAGTGGATCAAGGTGGACTGGGGGTCCCAAATTTGCTTTTTTATCATGATGCATTCAGCCTGAGACACTTGGTGCACTGGGCGCTACCTCCTGAGAGAGCACCCCCATGGTTTAGTCTAGAAAGTCCTTTGTGTAACCCACTCCCCCCAATGCATTACATCACCACTAAGCTTTCATTAGAGGCACAGACCCATCCTATTATTTCACCATTACAGTGGGTGTGCAAAAGAATGGCCTTCATATTCAATTTTAATGTGAACCTCCACACTGCAGCCTCCATATGGAACAATCCTAAACTCTGCATATGGAAATCACCTTTTCTCTGGAACTCATGGGTCGACAGGGGAATCCTGGTCCTTGGAGTCCTGTATGCTGGGGATACATTCAAGTCTTTTTCTGATATTAAGACACAATTCCACCTGCCTCAGAATCAGTTTTGGACTCAGACACCTGTTACTCCACACATTTGGGTCTCTTTCAACACCTCCCCCCACTGCAAGCTTCCTCACACAAATAATGAAAATTTTCGGTAGAAAATGAAGCTTCAGTGTACTACTCAATGGTTTTAAAATGCTCAGACAAAGGTGCATCTTGCCTTAGACTGGTTTGGGAGGGAGATCTGAAGGCTACTTTCACAGACAGGGAGTGGAGTAGGATCTTACAAAACATGAAAAAGATGTCCAGAGAACTCAGAACTAGGCTTGTCCAATTCAAGATCCTGAACAGAGTATACTGGACCCCCTCTGAGCTATATAAAGTCAAGTTAAAACAAGACCCAGACTGCTGGAGATGCCAGAACGGGGAGGGCACCTTGATTCATATGCTGTGGAGCTGTCGAAAAATACAAGATTTCTGGTTTGAGATTCACAGTAATGTTACGAAGATTATAGGACTTATTATTTCAGAATGGAAGGCATCCCCCCCCCGTCAACCTCTGGCACATTCACTTAGCCATTTTAGCTGCACTGGAGGGTTTATCATACAGACTAATAAACAGAGTGAAAAGCTTTAATTCGAAATGGGAATGATATTTGTCCAACATGAAAGAGCCTGATTAGGAGATATGATCACCAATCTGAACATGACATCTAGCATCGCTGAGCATGTAACACATTATGATCTGTTATTATTTTTTGTCTTTATCCCCATTTTTTCTCTTTTCCTTTTTCCCTCATCGTCTTTTTGCTGTGCTGTCCCGTTTTATTTTTTGTTAGATCAAAAACCTCAATAAAAATATTAATCATAAAAAAAAAACAGAATATTAATAAGTAAAGTGACTGATATTAATTGCTATCCACTTGCATTGTAGATTACATTGTACACGTGTATTCCACTCTCTGTACTAACTACAATTATTAGTAATGTCAAAATTCAAATTGAAAGTAATTACTTACAGTGCTTTCTTTCTTCATTAAAATTGTCTAAAATTCTCTGAGCTGAGGACTCAACGGAAATACTGTGAGTACTTTGGTTCATTTGTATATTAGAATTTCTGAATAATGTAATCCTAACTAAACCTGCTTCCACCCACCACTTCAGTGTAAAACGTTGACTGGTGCTCTCTGTTCCTCCTGTCTGACTGTAGCCTACAGCTACTACTGAGAAATGCAAAACTAGTTATTTTGAAGTATTTGGATACCTCTGTATCTGATTGTATTGTTGTTGTTGTATATCTGGTTGTATTTTCCAGTTGGATGCTCAGTGTTCAAGGAGAGAGGAGGCACTGATGGTTGCGGATGCGTTTCGCATTGCCTTTGAACAGCAGCTGAGGAAACGAAGTGAACGCTTTCTGCTGATGGCTGAAGCCAACATCCTCGAATCCCATCCTTGCAAGCCTGACAATAAGCCAGCATGCTACACTAAAGGTTGTGAGTAGTCCCAAATCAGTGGTTTTTCAAGAATTAGAATATTGACCAACTAAGTTTTTCCCAGACAGAAGGATTAAAGCTCTCATTTTTTATATTAATTCAATCACAGACATTATGACACACATGAAACCCTAAAATACTTGTTTTTGTATCAATAAGTTAACAATTAAGTTCAGTCCTCAATGAGGATGGAAAACATTAATTTGTCACTAAAGCACACAAGAAGATAGATCCAGGTGAATAGTTTTTTTTTGTACAGGAATGCTTCTCAGGCAGGAATGAGCACCTGTCTGGTTCAGGGATTTACTATAGTTATATCTATGGACACCGTAGTGGTGTACGGTCAGTCTAATCTGTGGTGGTCAGTGTTGCTGATTTTTTATGAAGCTATATTTAATTCAGTTCCGTTTTATTTATATAGCACCAAAATCACAACATAAATTATCTTAAGGCACTTTTCATAGACTTTTCTAGACCATTTTCATTATTTTACAGAGACTTAACATTCCTCTATGAACAAACACTTGGCAACAGAGACAAAAAACTCCCCTTTAAATGGTAAATGGGCTATACTAGTGCTAAGCTCTTTTACATTACATGTCACATTCACACATTCACACACATTCATACACTGATGACAGGGGCTACCACACAGCATGCCAACCTGCTCATCAGGAGGAGACGAACCATTCACTCACATATTCACACACGGTTGTCGCAGCCATCGGGAGCATTTTGGGGTTAAGTGCCCAAGGACACATCGGTGGACAACTGCTCTACCTCCTGAGCCACAGTAATGGGAAGAAACCTCAAACAGAACCAGGCTCTAGGTGGGCGACCATCTGCCTTGACCAGTTGAGAGAGAAAGAAGGAGGGAG
Source organism: Scomber japonicus (assembly GCF_027409825.1). Classification (NCBI taxonomy): domain Eukaryota; kingdom Metazoa; phylum Chordata; class Actinopteri; order Scombriformes; family Scombridae; genus Scomber; species Scomber japonicus. Next base: position 37,387,652 of record NC_070586.1, on the reverse strand, counting down.
ATAGAGGAGAGAGAGACAAAATAAGCACAATAATAACAACAATAACTATAATAATTATATTGTAATAATAACAAGTATGTCCAATAAGAAATATATTTAATCCTTCACCTGAAAGCCTCATAATTTTCATTTATTGCAACCAGTGGAACAATCTGTCCTTTCCTTCTAGGTGTTAACAGGAGTCCTTTAATCAGTCAGAAATTAAGAGATTTGCTGCCATCCAGTTTGGAGACGAAGATGTCTGATGAACTTTTAGAAACTCTCTACAGACTGCTGGACTTGGTTAGTATTTCCTCTTACATCAGCAGGTTATCTGCACATCACAACTCCTATGAGGTCCTTGTCTGTACCATCCCCATGAACTAGAAAGTAAATGGAACACCCTCCCCTCCGGTTTTGTTAAGGCCTGACGCTAATTTAAATCAGAAGTGTTTCTGTTCTGACTGGTCACACATGTGAAGGGGGAGCCATCATGGAGAGGAGTTTGTTAAGAGACAGCTCATTGGAAAAGTCTCAGAAGTTCCATGCTCCTTCCTCCTCAGTGCCCTTTTTTCAGCTTTTGACCAATCGTAAACTTTCATTTGTTTTGGCTTCCACCTGTCTGCATCCCATTGTGATCTCTCTCTAACAGTGCTGAGTCTTGACACAAGTAATTGTACAAATATAGCAGGCTGCCCTTAAAGCCATTCATAGTGCTGTTCATATAATAAATGATAGACATAGTTGTGTGAATAATGTAAAAAGAGGTTGACCCTCTCTTTCTACTCCTCCATTCACAATGCCTAATTCACACTGCATTTCACACTAGGGCTGGACGATTATGGCAAAAATCATAATCACGATTATTTTGATCTATATTGAAATTGCGATTATAAAACACGATTATTCATAGAGGTGTAAACATAAGCATTTATTGAACCACCAGAACTCAACTTGAAATATATTTGAACACCACAACCAGAAATAAATTAAAATCAAGAAAAATATATGTAATAATAATTGGAAATAATAATAGCAATATGTAAAAACAATGAATAAAAATAAATAGCCAAACCTACCAAAAAAAAATCCCCTGGCTGCCGAGCTTATTAAACAAATTGGTCGTGTTGCCATGGTGTGCACTGCGTCAAGCAGTTCACACGCTCTCACGCCACACCTGTCATTTCTCACGCACAGAAATTAATATATTATGTAATCCATACATCCCAACTCTCTGCATATTGATAGCGGCTTCCTGACGCCCGCAAATGAGACACAATCTCCCGGAGTCTGGAGCGAACAAGCAAGAGCGCGCGCTAGAGAGTGACTGCGGGCGATCTGCGCAGAAACACACCGTTCCTCCAGCGGGTCTAACATAAGGGGTGGGACACAGAACTTGCTGGGAAAGACGGGGGCGTTGGATTTATATCACAGGTGCGCTGCGCCGGGCAGAATAATAATCGTTTTAAGTCGATTATTACGTTTTTATAATCGCGGGAGGCCAAAATCGATATCGCGATTAAAATTCAATTAATCGTCCAGCCCTATTTCACACTGCACAATTTTATAAAGTGTCAGAAAATTACAAAACCAGTCAGACACTGTTAGACAATCCAACAAACACATTGTTTGAAATCTACTTAGGCCTTAGTGGGAAGCCTGCACAAATTCCTGAACATTCATGTTCATATTTCTCAAAAAAGACCAGGGCAACAGAGTCCCATTGCAGACTTACCTGAATGTAACTTTCTCAGTCATCTGTTCTAAAACATTATTTATGACTGACTTTAGTGTGAATATTGGTACACTACAGCAAATTTTGTGTTTGTGTTGTTTGTATTGTTCTTAGGATTTTTGTCTCCAGAAAATGTAAGTTACTGATGGTGTGTTTCCTGCTGTAGTTAAATGACAAGGAAGAGGAGCTGGCACACCAGAGGAAGGTGAGCATCATGCTAGCCCACAGTGCTAAGGAGCTACAGAGACAGCTGCATCTAGATTCACATTACTGGCCACCAGAATTGTCAGAGTCCAGGATCTCATCAAAGCAACCACAAGAACCATCAAAAAACCAGAGCCAACCTCAGCAATCATCTGATTTGTCAGTGTTCAAGATCCAACCACCAGTCCTGTCAGAGCTCAACATTCAAGCTCAGCAACAACGAGAGCTGTCAGATTCTCAGCATCAGTCAGGACAACCACTGCAGGGGCTATCACAGGTCAACAGCCAGCCGGTGTCTAACCACAGCACTCACCAGTCTGAAATCCAACAATCAGATCTATTAGAGTCCTGATCTACCAGACTGCATGACCCAAACCACAGGAGTCCGCACTGATTGTGAGGCACAGACAGAAACATCAAAGTTTGATTGATGAAAATTTGGATCTAGGGATTAAATTGAGCCTGGGCCCACCAAAGCTGAGCACTTACATGACATGAAACATCACTTTTCAGACACTGTTTCACCTTGACCAAACAAATGTCAACTTTGACTTCATTAAACAGTTATGACCATCACACAACAGCAAGATTGACACATTTCCCAAGTGAGAGAGTGGCAGTAGCCTTTAAGTTCATACAGTTCATACAGTGAAATAATTATTAACAAAGCAGCTTTACTCAAGAATGTAGCGTCATTGAAGCGCCCCAGGAGTGTAGCATCATTGAAGCGCCCGACTTCTATAGTTTGAGATTGATTTTCCTTCTCTGACTGTCCAGCCAACAAAATCTAGATGAAAGAAGATCTGAGCTGATAAAAATGTTGATATGCTCATTTGGGTTGCTTCCAATCATTGCTGTGCTCATAGCATGAAAATTAGCAGTGAGTGCATGGCAGCCTGAAAAGGAAGACTGCAGACACTACTCATGGCTGGAAAACTCATCAAGTGGTTAGTGTATTAACAGTATAGAGGCTTAAATAGCAAAACTATCTTTGTTAATTAACATTAATACAGAGAGAACAGTAGATAATTACTGATGCTATTTTTTAAAAATGTTACTGACATTCACACAATACAAGCCCAATTTGATAATTAATGTTTTATGTGACATAATACAGTACTGGCCAGATGTTCTATTCTGACACAGTGGGGAGAACAAGTATTTGATACACTGCCGATTTTGCAGGTTTTCCCACTTACAAAGCATGTAGAGGTCTGTAATTTTTATTATAGGTACATTTCAACTGTGAGAGACTGAATCAAAAACAAAAATCCAGGAAATCACATTGTATGGTTTTTAAATAATTAATTTGCATTTTATTGCATGACATAAGTATTTGATCACCTACCAACCAGTAAGAATTCCAGCTCTCACAGACCTGTTAGTTTTTCTTTAAGAAGCCCTCCTGTTCACCACTCATTACCTGTATTAACTGTACCGGTTTGAACACATTACCTGTATACAAGACCCCTGTCCACACACTCAATCAAACAGACTCCAACCTCTCCACAAGACCAGAGAGCTGTGTAAGGACATCAGGGATAAAATTGTAGACCTGCACAAGGCTGGGATGGGCTACAGGACAATAGGCAAGCAGCTTGGTGAGAAGACAACAACTGTTGGCGCAATTATTAGAAAATGGAAGAAGTTCAAGATGACGGTCATTCTCCCTCAGTCTGGGGCTCCATGCAAGATCTCACCTCGTGGGGCATCAATGATCATGAGGAAGGTCAGGGATCAGCCCAGAGCTATACGGCAGGACCTGGTCTATGACCTGAAGAGAGCTGGGCCACAGTCTCAAAGATAACCATTAGTAACACACTACGCCGTCATGGATTCAAATTAAAATCCTGCAAATTAAAATCCTGCAGTGCACACAAGGTCCCCCTGCTCAAGCCAGCGCATGTCCAGGCCCGTCTGAAGCCAATGACCATCTGGATGATCCAGAGGAGGAATGGGAGAAGGTCATGTGGTCTGATGAGACAAAAATAGAGCTTTTTGGTCTAAACTCCACTCGCTGTATTTGGAGGAAGAAGAAGGATGAGTACAACCCCAAGAACATCATCCCAACCATGAAGCATGGAGGTGGAAACATCATTCTTTGGGGATGCTTTTCTGCAAAGGGGACAGGACGACTGCACCATATCGAGGGGAGGATGGAAGATGGGTCGTGGCTGGGTCTTCCAGCATGACAACAACCTGAAACACACAGCCAGGGCAACTAAGGAGTGGCTCCGTAAGAAGCATCTCCAGGTCCTGGAGTGACCTAGCCAGTCTCCAGACCTGAACCCAATAGAAAATCTTTGGAGGGAGCTGAAAGTCCATATTGCCCAGCGACAGCCCCAAAGCCTGAAGGATTTGGAGAAGATCTGTATGGAGGAGTGGGCCAAAATCCCTGCTGCAGTGTGTGCAAACCTGGTCAAGAACTACAGGAAACGTCTCATCTCTGTAATTGCAAACAAAGGTTTCTGTACCAAATATTAAGTTCTGTTTTTCTGATGTATCAAATACTTATGTCACACAATAAAATGCAAATTAATTACTTAAAAATGTGATTTTCTGGATTTTTGTTTTAGATTTTGTCACTCACAGTTGAAGAGTACCTATGATAACATGTTCTACATGTTTTGTAAGTGGGAAAACCTGCAAAATCGGCAGTGTATCAAATACCTATTCTCCCCACTGTATAACTTGTGCTTTAGCAATCAAAGAGGATTTTTACACTAACTGACTGTTTTCTGTCTATTAAGCACAGCCTATAGGATTTTATTACATTTTTTCCTGACACCAACCCTATTGTTAGCCATTGTTTTCATTAAGCTAGTATGACAATTAAATATGACATCACACCTCTTAAAACTTTGTTAAAAGAATCTTATCCTCTGCTTGTGTACTGAATGCTAGATGTATATTATTTTTTTTTTTAATTTACTTTTTATTCATTTTCCTTTTAGTAACACACGTGTCAGTTAGGCACAAAGCATACCAACATAACGTAACATAACAACATGACGGGGGGTGGACTGCAAGCAGAAACAGCAGAATCAACATAGGCACATTGTACACGAAAATATATAAAACTGCTGCTTGAAAATAGGAAAAGAGCATTTCTTATAAATTGTTTGACAGCATAGTTACTATCTATATGAAATCCGGTCTTATAGTCGACACATAGGTGAGCCATTTTGGATCAGTTATCTTCAAAAACATCAGTTTGGTTCCTCAGCTTGAATGTAATTCTCTCCATCACATATATATCATAAATTATATCGATCCACTCGTTTGTTGTTGGTTTGTCTTTCTTAAGCCATTTTCTTTTTACACCCCACCAACAACACATTCAAGAGGTATTTGTCCCGCCTCGTATAATCAAGTCCATCCAAATCACACAGATACATGGCTTTGAAGTTGAAAATCATTTTCCTTTTAAAAAAGACTCAAGGACCCCAAGAATCTCTCTCCAAAATGGAGCCACAGAGGGACAGCCCCAAAAAACATGGAAGTGGTTTGCTGAGGTACTTCCACAGGACCTCCAACAGGCAGTCTGATTTGAATAGCTGGCTTTTTGTGCTGGAGAACGAAAGAATCGAGTCACGTTTTTCCAGCTGAATTCCCTCCAGGAGGGGGAGCTTGTCACTGACCACTGCTGTCTGCAAGTCCTGTCCCATTCCTCTTGTGAGATTGTGACGCCTCCCTCTGTTTCCCATCTTTCCTTAATATCCAAAGTATGATCCATTTTAAGATTTTGAAGAGCTGAGTATAGTTTGGATATTATCTTTTGGAAGGTAACATTCCTGTAGGCTCTTTGAAATATGTTGAAAATTTCGTCCCTCCCTGAAATAACCCCTCTTCAGAATTTCTTGTTCACAAAATCTCTGATTTGTAGGTATCTAAAGTGATCATAATTTTGTAGACCAAATTTTTCTTTTAAGTCCTGGAAGCTCAAAACTTTATCCTGATCAAAGAGTGTACAGTATGCTGTAAGTCCGTTTTCTGTCCAATTTTTGAATCTTATATCATAGTTACTCGGTATAAAATCTGGATCATATGCAAACCATTTAAACATTTCGGTTTCTCTCCTCAATTGGTATTTTTTAATTATTTCACTCCATGTTGTCAAAGAGCCAATTATCCATGGGTTATTGGGGTCCGAGAGGTGGTTAGTTAATGAGGGATCTCCAACTAAATTATTAACTGGGAGTCCCTCTCCCATTGCCATTTCTAGTTCTTTCCATTTCGATCTATAATTTGGAGTACACTATCCCACTAATGGCCGAATTTGTGCTGCTCTGTAATAGTTTCTCAAACAGGGGAGGGCTAATCCACCTTTCTCTTTTGGTAACTGCAGGGTTTTATATTTTATTCTTGGCTTCTTCCCTGCCCATATGAATCTAGAAATAATTTTATCCCACTCTCGAAAATACAAGTCTGGTTTCTCTATTGGTATTGAGTGAAATAGATATAGAAGTCTTGGTAGAGTGTTCATTTTAATCGAATCTATACGGGAGCTGATATTTAGATAAGGGATTAAGTTCCATCATTGATATCTGATATAATTTCTTTTTGGAGTGGGCCATAGTTAATTTCTTCTAGTTTTGAAATGTCTAAAGGCAGTAGAATTCCCAAATATTTTATAGAACTTTTGTCCCAGTCCAGATGGTACCTAGAGCGGAGACACTGAGGGGGATCAAAATGAAAACTAAGGACCTGAGTTTTTTCTTATTCAATTTATACCCCGAGTACGATCCATATTCATCTAGAATAGACATCAACGCTTGCAGTGATTCATTTGGGTTTGATAGGGTGACGAGCACGTCATCCGCAAAGAGGGCCAGCTTTTGTTCACCTGCTGCCATGTTCATACCTGTGATCTTGTTGTTCTGCCTAATCCATTGTGCCAATGGCTCAATAAAAATTGCAAAGAGGATTGGACTTAGGGGACAGCCCTGTCTTGTTGATCTTTCCAACATGAAGGAGTCTGTGAGCTCCCCGTTGATTTTTAACCTAGCTGATGGCTTATCATAGAGAGCTTTTAATGTATTGATAATTACTTGACTGAAACCAAATTTCTTCATAGTGTTAAATAGGAATATCCATCTGAATCGAACGCCTTTTCAGCATCTAAACTAACCAACATGGCCTGTATTTTATTTTGTTTTATATGTCTGATGATTTGTAGGGATCTTCTAATATTATCGTGTGTCTGACGGGCAAGCACAAAACCAGTTTGGTCCATATTGATTATTCGGGGTAAAATTTTCTCAAGTCTCTGTAATATTGAAGTAAATAATTTATAGTCCAAGTTAAGCACACTAATTGGTCTGTAGTTTGCACAATTTCTAATTTGTCCTTACTTCCCTTAGGTATAACAGATATAGTTGCTTCTTTCCATGACGCAGGGATTTCCCCTTTAGTCAGGACCCAGTTGAATGTTTTTAATAAAATAGGTGTCAACACCTCCTTCAGTTTTTTATACCACTCTGAACTGAACCCATCCGGGCCTGGGGATTTATTAGCTTTGAGTCTTGAAATAGCTGAGTAAATTTCTTCTTTTGATATTTGTGAAGCTAGTATTTTATTTTCTTCTTCTGTGAGTTTTGGTAGATTTAAGATTTCGAGTAATGACTCCATTTTCTGGTCGGTATTGACTTGAGGTTGTGCATATAATTTTTCATAGTATGCTTTAAAGCAGTCTTTAATTTCTTCAGTTTGGTGGTGAATAATCTTGGTTTTGGGGTCTCTTATCTTGTATATTGCGTTGTCTGCCTGTTGTTTTCTTAGTTTGTATGCTAATAGCTTTGAATATTTGCTTCCCCCTTCGTAGTATTTTTGTTTTATGTAAAGCAATTTCTTTTGAATCTCTTGTGAGTATAACTCTTCTATCTGGTTTCTTTTCTTTTTTATATCTATTTTAACCTTTGGGTCTGTTGATTCTTTATGTTCAGATTCTAGGTTTTTGAGTTCAGTTTGGAGAGTTTTAATTTTTTCCTCTCTTTGTTTCTTAAGAAAGGATGTCACTGCAATCATCTTCCCTCTCATTACTGCTTTGCAGGCATCCCAGAGCATGGGTGGAGAAACCTCCCCATTATCATTAAACTCCAAGTATTCCTGAATTTCTCTTTCAAACTGTTCTGTCCTGTTATTGTTCAATACACTAGGATTTAGTTTCCAGTGTGTGAGCTTCCTTCTATAGGTAATTTTTAGCAACAAATAGAGTGGACAGTGATCTGAAAGGTCCATTGCTCCAATATGGCAGTTTTGTACTTTGCTACTGTCTGTTCCAAAAATTAAAAAGTAATCAATTCTAGAATATGTTGAGTGTGGAGAAGAGTAGAAGGTATAATCTCTGACTGATGGGTTAAGGTGTCTCCAAATATCGAATAGTCCTATTTCTGATAGTAGTAAATTAACTTTCTTTGTTATTTTTTGGGGGCGGGATGTTCTTGTCCTAGTTGAGTCGAGGATTGGGTTAAGCGTAGTATTAAAATCACCTGCACATATTAGAGTCCCCTGTGCTTTAGTTGTAATTCTCTCGATTATTTGGGTATAGAAATTTGGTTCTGAACCAGGAGGGATATACACATTGTATAGGGTAAACAAGTTTCCATCAACTTTCCCACGGATCATTATGAATCTACCTTCCTTGTCTTTTATAGTAGACATATGTTCGTATGTCACCCTTCCTGAAATTAGTATTACTACTCCCCTAGTGTGTTTAGATCTGTTTGAGGAGGAGAAGACATATTTAAACCCCTGTCTTTTGAGTCTTTCATGTTCAGTTTCCCTCAGGTGGGTTTCTTGCAAAAAAGCAATATCTATGTTTTCCCTTTTTAGTTTAAGAAGAATTTTGCTCTGTTTGGCTGGGCTACGAAGCCCATTCACATTTAGAGATATTATTTTCATTATCTGGTCCCTGTATGTACACATTTACACCTGAAGTTGTATTATGTTGTAGCTTCAACAAATGCAGATTTCCCTTGTAGAGAGAGAATTTTTTTAAAAAAAAAGCCCACACCCGTTATGAACGTAAAACAAGAACAAGCATTTACCGTCATAATAACAAAATCAATAAATGCAGAAACTTCCTGTAACTGAGGAACCTGAGTCCCTCTAAGGTCCCTGTTGGTGGGTGGAGGGAGAAACCCCTCCTGAACGGTTGGGGCCCTCCTTAGTGGTGCAGTAGCTGACTTGCTGGTGCGCTCCATGTCCACTAATGAGTCCAACACTGGAATTCGGTTCAGTCGGTGATTTACTGTAGTTTCAACAGATCAAGTTTTAAAATAAAGAGAGAGAGAGTAAAAAGGAATAGTTCGCCTCCCTTGTTTTCCCAGTCAACTCACATGTTGATCTACGTGGTTTTAGTGCTTTTAACATTGGGATGAATTTCTAAATTCTTGGAGCTTTTCTTTCACTCGCGTCTCCATTTGTTTTCCTCCGTCGGCCACTCGTTGCCACGGGAACGCCTTCAGTATCCCCTCCTCTAACTTGGAGGCTTGGTCCTCTCTGACAGCCGGCACCTCCATCCCCCGTGCGCGTAGCTCCCTTGCGGCTTGGTGGGCGTCCTCGTAGGTCCGTGGGCCGGTGCTCCAGTGGATACGGATCCTCGTAAATGGGGTTTGGAAACGAATGCCTTTTTCTTTAAGCGTTTTTTTAATTCCCCCGTAGGCTTTACATTTTTCCATCACTTCATATGCATAATCATGGTCAAAAAAAATTGGTTTGTTGTTTAGATGAATTTTCTTTTTCCAAGCCAATTTCAGTACCGTTTCTTTGACATCATACTGCTGAAAGTTTATCACAATGGACCGAGGAGTAGCATCAGGTCCCGGCTTCTGGGTCAGAGCTCTATGAGCCCGTTGAATCTGCAAAGACATACCGCCGGGGAGGGTCAGCTCCGTGGTCAGCAGGTTTTCCATAAACTTTATCATTGAATCGCCTTCCAAGCCCTCCGATATACCATAGACCCGGATGTTGTTTCTTCTGGACCTGCTTTCTAAATCGGTGACTTTCCTTGCAGTCTGCGTTGCTCTTTCAACAGACTCAGCAGAGCCTCTTTCGTTGTAGCGCTGCTTGTTTCCATATCCGAAATGCGCTCCTCTGCCTCGGTGATCGCCTGGTCGTGACCCTGGAGCCTGGTCTCGACTTCAGTTAGCTTGTGGTTTAGCTTGTGTCTCAGCGTGGCTATCTCGTCTTTGAAGTCTTTCTTTAATTCTCCCTTGAGGTCGGAGATAGCTGAGTGAATGTCATCTTTGAAGTCGCGGATGTTATTCGAAAAAGTTGACAGTTCCCGGAGCAGTTTGTCACCACTATCGCTGCTAGCTAGCAAGTCGCCAGTTTCTTCGTCGGTCGGCTCCATTTGTTTTTTGTTGGGCTTTTTGTTCAGTTGTTCAGTTACCCTCCCTCTCTGGTTCACATTGTCTCTTTTTTGTTTCCCCCCACTCATACCTCGCCCTTCATAGATTTCACGTTAGAGTTTTCGAGTTTAGGGGTATTTTTGGTACCGACTGAAACGGAGCAATTGACTATGCGTCTTTTCCGATCATGGCTTAACCGGAAGTCCGCTAGATGTATATTCTGATGGTGTGCAAGATTGCAAAATCAAACTTTCATTTAGACTAAAAAGAAAAACAGTTACTCATTCTTTGCTGCAAATAGTTTTATTCCATCTTTGTTTCATGTTCACATTATTGTGAACATGAAACAGGCCTTAATTAATGGAATTAAGACAATATTATGTAATATATACGCCCCTAATAATGGAGATCCTGATTTTTTCCATGAGATAAATACACTGGTGGGAGATATGGAAGGTCAGGTTGTTTTGGCAGGAGACTTCAACCAAGTGATGGATGGGGTGATTGATAAGAGCAGATCTAGGGGTGGGCACATACCCAGGGATAGGGCCGCAATACATATGTTAACAGAGGATTTGAGTCAGGTGGATGCTTGGAGGTTAGTGAACCCCCGTGAGAGAGAATATACCTTCTACTCTCATTGTCATAAGTCACACTCAAGGATTGATTTCTTCCTAATATCAAACACACTAATAGACTCAGTAGTGGATTGTAAGATAGGAACGATTGCCCTTAGTGACCATGCTACAGTAGAGCTACATATAGATCTACAGACAGACAGATAGAAAGAGCAGATGGAGGCTAAACACTAGGATATTGCAGGATGAGGTATTCAGCAACACATTATCAGAGGAACTTAAATCATTCTTTGAAATTAATATTGGATCTACATCACAAATATCATCTGTTCGGGAGGCATCAAAAGCATACATTCGGGGGAAAATCATAGCCCATTGCTCTAAAATTAAAAAAGAGAATGCAATGAAAGTGACAAAATTGGAAAAGGAAATATGTGATCTGGAAAAAGAATTGGCAATTCATAATACGGAGGAGTTATATCAAATAATCTGTAATCGTAAATATCAGCTACATGAAATATTTAATAAAAAAGCAGAATATGCCTTGTCTAGACTGAAATCTATTTTTTATGAAGGAGGGGAAAAGGGTGGTAGACTGTTAGCCAGACAATTAAAACATCAGGATGTCTCTAACAATATCCCAATGATTAAAAGAGCAAATGGAGTAGTAACTTCCTCAAAGGAAATTAATAAGGTATTTGAAGAATTTTACAAAGATTTATATACGTCTATCTGCACACCTAGTGCAGAGGAAATAGAAAAGTTTTTTTCAAGCCTCCATCTGCCTAATATCTCTGAGGAGCAAAGAGCAATGCTGGATACCCCTCTAACGGAGGAGGAGATAAGAATAACCATCAAGTCTATGAAAAATGGGAAATCACCTGGGTTAGACGGCTTCCCAATTGAATATTATAAAAAATATATTGACATCCTAGCCCCGATTTTACATGAGGTTTACCTGGAAGCATTTGACAAGGGTTCTCTGCCCAACACATTTAATGATGCCTTGATCACTCTTATCCCTAAGAAAGATAGAGATGCATCACAACCAGCTAACTTCAGGCCTGTAAGTCTACTTGGGGTTGACCTTAAGATATTGACAAAGACTCTAGCATTAAGGTTGGAACGGGTGCTACCAAATATCATAAATGGTGATCAAGTAGGTTTTATCAAGCATAGATCATCAATGGATAGGGTTAGGGTTAGTTATATGCGAAGACTCATGCATCTTGTACATATAAATTGCACCAATCCTATACCGGTCGCAGCCCTATCGCTAGATGCCGAGAAGGCATTTGACCGGGTAGAATGGGGCTTCCTTATGGCAGCCCTCTCTAAATTCGAGTTTGGGCCTGGTTTCTGCCATTGGGTTAAAGTGCTCTACTCCAATCCAAGAGCTGCTGTTCTTACAAATGGGGTGATATCAAACTTTTTTGGCCTGTCAAGGGGAACGAGACAAGGCTGTTCCCTCTCACCCCTCCTATTCACTATAGTTCTAGAGCCACTGGCAATAGCAATTAGGGCAGAGGACAGAATTAAAGGTGTGCATGCAGGCGGCAGGGAACACAAGTTATTTATGTATGCAGATGACATCTTAGCAATAATAACAGAACCTGCTAACTCACTACCAGTATTACTTGTGTGCATCAACTCTTATTCAAGTCTGTTAGGATATAAGATAAACTGGCATAAATCTGAAGCCATGCCGATATCAAATACATGTCACTCTAATTGTATTACTTTTTTAATTTCAAGTTCAGGCATGAAATACCTTTGGAAGAAATAATACGCCTAAATACAGAACCACTCCTACAGAAGATAAAAACAAATCTAGAAAAGTGGGGGAAATTAAAGCTCACTCTATGGGGAAAAGTGAATGTGATAAAAATGGTTGTAGCCCCGCAATTCAATCATGTTACCTTTAGACATGCCATCAACACTGTTTAAGACTTTTGATAACATTGTAAAAACTTTTCTCTGGGATAAGAAAAAACCAAGAATCAATATTAAGAAAATGTGGTCATCTAGAGATGTAGGGGGCTTAGGCCTCCCCAATGTCAGATTATACAACCTGGCTTTTGAAATGGCCATGCTGAGTGAGCACTGGAGAGGAGCAAGCACAGGTAAAAACCGCATACAGATGGAGCAGGAGTTGGTTGCCCCATTTAATTTTGTGGACATCCTATCGCATAGATCAAGGACTGATGGGGATAACTGTTCCTCTAACCCAGTACTGGCTCATTCCCAAACAGTCTGGAGAGAAGTACACAGGATATGTAAAGTATCACACTTAAGACAATCCTATGCCTCCCCATGGCACAACCCAGAGATACGGATCGGAAGAAAGACTATTTACTGGGATCAATGGCTGAAAAAGGGGATTCATAAAATAAGTGACTTGTACTTACATGGACATTTTATGCCTTTCTCAGACCTTTTGCAAAAACTTGATTTGGAACATAAGGGAATTTTTTGGAAATATTTACAAATTAGGGACTGTATTACTAAAGGTAAATTCAATCAGGGGAAAAACCCAATCATGGAGTTTCTAGACTTGCCAAGCATAGCACACAGGACATCAGGATTCTACAAATTCTTTATTGGTCAAACGAGAGATCTGTGTAATAACTTAAAACTAGTATGGGAAAAAGACTTGCAATGTAAATTTAGTGAGGAGGAATGGTCAAAAATTTTGTCAAATACGGGTAAGGGCATACGGGAGGCCAGGGGAAAGTTTGTTCAATATACATTAATACACAGATTTTATTTCACACCCTCTAAACTACACAGAATGGGCATATTGGCCAATAATTTATGTTGGAAATGTCATACAGAAACAGGAACATTTGTACATGCACTTTGGGAATGTAACCTAATAAAACCATTTTGGGAAAGAGTCCTAGAACATATGGAGAAGGGGATGAATATGACGATACCAAAATCTCCTAGGCTATGCCTCTTAGGGGACCACTCAGAGCTACCACACGCATCTAAGTATGACCTCACTGTGATAAAGGTGGGGGCTGTAACAGCTACTAGATTGATTTTGAGGCTGTGGAAGAGTACCTCCCCCCCAGAATTTAGACAATGGTTGCAGCTAATGGCAGAGATAGTATCCTATGAAGACATGCTGGCAAGAGTTAATAATGAAAATGAGAACCTTAGGGAGTCATGGGGCTACTTCTTTGTCTATGTTATTTTGGGGATGTTGTGAGGTCAGACCTGGCAGGCCCAAACGCATTGTGAGGGTCTGCTGGGAACGTCTGGCAGAGTCTCCTGTCAGAGAGAGTTTCAACTCACACCTCCGGGAGAGCTTCAACCATGTACCGGGGGAGGCGGGGGACATTGAGTCCGAGTGGGCCATGTTTCGTGCCTCCATTGTTAAGGCGGCTGACCGGAGCTGTGGCCGCAAGGTGGTCGGTGCCTGTCGGGGCGGCAATCCCCGAACCCGCTGGTGGACACCGGCGGTGAGGGATGCCGTCAAGCTAAAGAAGGAGTCCTATAGGTCCTGTAGGACTCCGGAGGCAGCAGACAGGTACCAGCAGACCAAGCGGAGCGCAGCTAGGGCGGTCGCTGAGGCAAAAACCCGGACATGGGAGGAGTTCGGTCCATGGAAAAAGACTTCCGGACGGCTTCGAAGAGATTCTGGACCACCATCTGGCGTCTCAGGAGGGGGAAGCAGTGCGCCGTGAACACTGTGTACGGTGGGGACGGTGCGCTGCTGACCTCGACTCGGGACGTTGTGGATCGGTGGAAGAAATACTTCGAAGACCTCCTCAATCCCACCAACACGCCTTCCGGTAAGGAAGCAGGGCCGGGGGACTCGGGTGTGGGCTCTCCTATCTCTGGGGCTGAGGTTGCCGAGGTGGTTAAAAAGCTCCTCGGTGGCAGGGCCCCGGGGGTGGATGAGATCCGGCCCGAGTTCCTCAAGGCCCTGGATGCTGTGGGGCTGTCATGGTTGACACGACTCTGCAGCATCGCGTGGACATCGGGGGCAGTGCCTCTGGATTGGCAGACTGGGGTGGTGGTCCCCCTTTTTAAGAAAGGGGACCGGAGGGTGTGTTCCAATTACAGGGGAATCACACTCCTCAGCCTCCCTGGTAAGGTCTATTCGGGGGTGCTGGAGAGGAGGGTCCGTCGGGTAGTTGAACCTCGGATTCAGGAGGAGCAGTGTGGTTTTCGTCCGGGCCGTGGAACAGTGGACCAGCTCTACACCCTCTGCAGGATCTTTGAGGGTGCATGGGAGTTTGCCCAACCAGTCCACATGTGTTTTGTGGACTTGGAGAAGCCATTCGACCGTGTCCCTCGGGGGATCCTGTGGGGGGTTCTCCGGGAGTACGGGGTATCGGACCCCCTGATAAGGGCCGTCCGTTCCCTGTACGACCGGTGTCAGAGCTTGGTCCGCATCGCCGGTTGTAAGTCGGACTTGTTTCCAGTGAGGGTTGGACTCCGCCAGGGCTGCCCTTTGTCACCGATCCTGTTCATAATTTTTATGGACGGGATTTCTAGGCGCAGCCAGGGTGTGGAGGGGGTCCGGTTTGGTGACCTCAGGATTGGGTCACTGCTTTTTGCAGATGATGTGGTCCTGTTGGCTTCATCAGACCGTGACCTCCAACTCTCACTGGATCGGTTCGCAGCCGAGTGCAAAGCGGCCGGGATGAGAATCAGCACCTCCAAATCCGAGGCCATGGTCCTCAACCGGAAAAGGGTGGAGTGCACTCTTCGGGTCGGGGATGAGATTCTGCCTCAAGTGGAGGAGTTCAAGTACCTCGGGGTCTTGTTCACGAGTGAGGGAAGGATGGAACGGGAGATCCGTCGTGGTGAAGAGGGAACTGAGCCGAAAGGCGAAGCTCTCGATTTACCAGTCGATCTTCGTTCCTACCCTCACCTATGGTCATGAGCTTTGGGTAGTGACCAAAAGAACAAGATCGCGGGTACAAGCGGCCGAAATGAGCTTCCTCCGTAGGGTGGCTGGGCTCTCCCTTAGAGATAGGGTGAGAAGCTCAGCCATCCGGAGGGAGCTCGGAGTAGACCCGCTGCTCCTCCGCGTCGAGAGGAGCCAGATGAGGTGGTTCGGGCATCTAATTAGGATGCCTCCCGGACGCCTCCCTGGTGAGGTGTTCAGGGCACGTCCCACCGGTAGGAGACCCCGGGGAAGACCCAGGACACGCTGGAGAGACTATGTCTCTCGGCTGGCCTGGGAACGCCTCGGGGTCCCCCGGGAAGAGCTGGACGAAGTGGCTGGGGAGAGGGAAGTCTGGGCTTCCCTGCTTAGGCTGCTGCCCCCGCGACCCGACCCCGGATAAGCGGAAGAAGATGGATGGATGGATGGACTGTGGTGGCTAGGTCTATTTATCATTTATGTATGTGCGCATGTATATGTGATGTATGTATATTCTTTTTTCTGGCTTTTTGGTTTGATACTTGAGTTAAAAAGGGACATATCACTGTACACTACCATGCTGTCTGTTATATGCTGTTGTTTGTTATTATATGTTTTTCTATAAATGAAAATCAAATAAAGAGTTTGAATTATTAAAAAAAAGAGAATGATATACTGTATAATGGTACAATTATTATTATCATTATTAAGTTTTGGATAGGATACATTTTACTGGATACACTGATCAGGTTGGCAGTAGTGAAGATGAAGAAATACTTATTTTGTAATTATGAGAATACATAAAAATTCCACTAATGACCTCTACAGCCTTTTTTTATAAATTCAACTTACAACACAGGAACATGAAATTACCCAAATGAATGACCTGTACATTTATTTACTAACATGCTGTTCCTAAGAGCAACAGATAGCCATGTCAACAATATCCAACACTTTATCAATCAATCAATATTTATGTATAAGGTACCATATCACAACAAAAGTCATCTCAAGGCTCTTTATGCATAGGGTCTGATTTACTAAAGGTTTGCGTGTGTAAAAACGTGCAAACTTGACATTACCTGCAAAAAATGTGCAAGCTGATCTACTAACGCAGTGCATTAAAGACTGCGTAAAGTGAATTCAGACATTTTCTTCTAAACACATTAAATAGTTCATGAATGTATTTCTAAAAAAGGTGTAAAAAGCATTTCAACCATTTAGATTTGAATTGTGGGGGTAGGCTTCACAAACTGTGTTTCAAGATTTCTGTGTTCAGGATTTAGTCGGCGGGTCTGAAAATCAGCGTTATGTAATTGGCATAAACCTGCTGCTGTAGCGGTATAAATACGTTCAGCACACGTCAGCTTGACCTGGCACATTCCAGCTAAGATTCGGTTTCCTGGAATTCTACTCATAAGTGTTGGCGACCTGATCTCCTTTGGGAATATCAAACATGGTAAAAACAACTCCTTACAAGGAGCTGGTGAAATCAACATGGTAAAAACAACTCCTTACAAGGCCTGTTACGATATCCCAAACTGATACAACTATTAACCTTTCGCCTTCTCTTGTTGTTTTCACATTTCACTTATGATGCACACATATCTGCCTCTACAAGGCAATATAAAGGCCAATCCACGTTCACGCAATCCAACTAATTCAAGACAGGCTCGAGTATTCAGACTAGTTGCGTGTGCATACCATTCACATGCTGCCCATGACGTTGAACACAGATCAAATGGATTCACAATGACAAAATCCACCACAAAAGAGCCACAGCAGCAGTCTCCAGCACACACTTCTGCTGGAGACATATGAAGAATTTAAACATATGATCACAAAAAAACAAAAAAAAATCCAAGAGAAAGGCTGGCAGGAAATTGCTGATCGATTGAATGGGTCTGATCTGTCTCTGAAGGTGCGCTCTTGTTGCAGTGCCCTGTGTACTATGGCAGTTCTGTCATGTACAAGCTTCTCAATCAAGGGACACGCCTTCAGAACAGGGACGTTATATAGACTGGACACGTCTTAGTTGACTTTTTAGACATTATTTTAAATGTACTAATCAATAACAAATACCTTTAAAACAGCACTTCCTACCAGTTAAAGACATGGATTTAAATATTACATCTCTTGTCCAAATATTTTTGCATTTTTTCAATATTTATGAGGCTGTTATTCTGTCAGACCTCAATGTTCAATATTATGAACACACACACAGACACAAATACATACATATATATATAATTAAGTTGACTATATATATATGTGTTAAGCTATTATTAAGTCGACTTTATGTGAACTTTTCTTTTTAAATTATGGTGATTAATGAAGCCACATAATATGTTAAATCATCTCTTTTCTTTCAGGCTAAGCCTGACAATTAGCCTGATCCGGACCAGGTCAGTTTGCCAGAAGACCCTGAATTGGGACACAGCTACAGACTGGCTATCACAATAAGATTATTTGGAGTGATACACATGATCCAACATGCTATGCTATCCTTAGCGTCAATTTCACTCAATGTGGTTGTGTAAAATCAACCTGGGCCCTGTTCCATAAAGCAGGATTGCCAAATAAGCCAGGTTTATGTCATTAGTGTGGCTCATTTTCCAACAGATTCGGTTCCATAAAGCAAGCTCAGCATAGTTCAAGCTCAGTTATCATGGCAACTTATGCTGGCAAATTAACCTGGTCCGGACCAGCCTGAGTTGCTGCTTAGCCTGAAAGAAAAGAAGAGAATTATTTAATATATTATAATATAATCATCATCATTTAAAAAGAAAATCAGTTCAAATGAAGTCAACTTAATAATCATATTTATATAGATTGTATTGGAACTGTTTATTTACTGCTAGAACTCCCAGGCCACTAGGGGGCATAGTTCTTTTATTTAGCGTTGGTATTGCAGCCTTAGCCAATAGCAAGCAACAGGAAGTGACGTAACCGGACGTTGCTTTGTTTACATACGCCACGGTGATCTGTGACGTTTGTATTTTGGGTTTTTTTTCAGAAGTTACGTCGCATCTTGGGTAATTTGAGTGTGAGTAGTCAGCTAGATTCTGGCGAATCTAGTAAACCATCCGCGAACTTCTCACATACTCTAAATCACAACACACACAAAAAAACACACTACATACTACAAATTATGTCAGAGTTAGTACGAGTAGTAGGACAGTATGCGGTTTCGAACAGACCCTAAGAGTATGGTAGTGTCATGGCAACGGAAAAACGCTCTGTCTTACATTAAGTTGTTAAGTTTGTTATATTTGTTTGTAGCCCTTTGAGTGGAAATATAAGTAAATTAACATGTTATAGATAATTATTAAAATTTATAGTGTTAATTGTTGTGATATTTGCAGCGTTTAGCAACGATTTTTGAGTAATTTGTCGGCACGTATTACCGTTGATACAGTATAACGGTAGATTTCAGCCTTCAAGCAGCTTTAGTTTGAGTTCAATTACTATGTGTTACTTACTTACTTACCTCATCACTTACCTGATTAGTTCTGTAATATTCAGTATCATAATTTGAATCATACTTACCCATGAATACTTACATGTAGATCTATAAATAGATATTAGATTGGTCCTCCTAGCCATGATAAGCTAATTTGTACATATGACAACCTATTCTGTATTGTTTATTAATGAATGCTTTTCTATATTTTTATATGTCCATTTCAGTTTCACACTTTCTTGTAATAAATCCTGATCAACTACAACACCTGCCTGTTCCTTGGAGGATATAATGCAAGGGAGAGTTTAGCTGGCTGTGAATCTCAATACACGACAAGAGTCACATTTAGATACTGTATATACAGTATATACACTGCCTGGCCAGGAAAAAAAAGTCACCACCAAAAAAAAAGGTCACACACTCTAATATTTCGTTGGACCGCCTTTAGCTTTGATTCCGGCACGCATTCACTGTGTTAATGTTTTGATGTGTTGCATTAATTTTTCACCAAGATCTTGTATTGGTGATGGGAGAGTCGAACCACTGCGCAAAGCAATTTCCAGCACATCCCAAAGATTCTCAACGGGGTTAAGGTCTGGACTCTGTGGTGGACAAGCCATGTGTGAAAATGAAAAAAATGCTCCCTGAACCACTCTTTCACTATTTGAGCCCGATGAATCATGGCATGGTACATTGAATTCTTTATCCTATATGACTAACTAGCCAATTTTCAATTCTTGAAGTTGTAGTTATTTAAAGGAAATTAAACAACAACATAATACAAATTATTTCAAATGGTTTGAATAAACAAGGAAATAATAATAATACACCACCACTGCTGTAAACAGTCAGCTTCACGGTAGTGCAAGGAATACTCCAAACGTCCACAAGAGGTCTCTCTCGGCTGCAACTAGAGATCAACAACACATATTGTATACAGCCATCAATAGTACTGAAATATGATCGAATAGGCAATTAAGTTTCTTTATTTATATGAAACAGAACAGTTTTCATACAAAATATATAGAAATACGCAACTAGACCGGAGGGTTGAATGTCCAGAATTGAAGATTAAGAGAGAGAAAAACATCATATCAAACAAAATTCATTCATTTTAAAATGTGGAAGGCCTTTGCAGCTTTGTTGTTCTTTAGATATTTAATGGAAGTGCTGTATTGTTGGACAAACCAATGGACGGTTACTATAAATTGTATTACGATACAGTTGCCTGTTAAAAAATGTAGTCAGTAACGTAAGCCAAGTACCACAATATTAAAGTAATGTAACTTGATTACTTGCAATACTAAGTACCAGTTACGGTGGGTATATTGGTGTGTTCAAGGTTGGTATTAATTATAGACTGTATTGAAGAAATTGACGTAACATCCGTGACGTCACCCATTGGTTTGTGGCTGCTCAGAAGCCAATAGTTTTGGATCTGGGCAGCGCCATCTTGAAAATTTCAGGTGTATGCCGGGAAAAATAAAAACACGGATTCTACTTATATGGGCATGAGGCGGGGCCATGGGCGGAGCCATGAGCGGAGCGGCGGAGGTTGCTATGGTTGCGAGGGCTGGATCTCAAGGACATTGGTCAATCAACCTCTCAATCACGACATAGCCACGCCCCAATGCAATTACTTAATAATTTCAGCTACTTCAAATAAAAATGTCCTGACAGCTCTGATGGAGATCAGGGTTCAACTATAAATTCTGCTTTATTATAAACAATCCCACCATATAAACCTGAATCTGTGTAAGACTCCCCTCGAGCATCCCCCCCCCCCTAAAAATATATGTTAAATATTAAAAAATTAACAAGATCTGTGGGAAAAAAGAATAATATGATAGTAATGAAATAGAGAATAATATTTCTCAATTGCACAAATCCTTCATCAGAACAATGGAAAAACACACTTAAGTGAATCCAGTTATTACACTATTGCACTTAGAACAGCAAACACACTATTTAAAGTGCACAATCACCACCTCAAACATTGCCACAACACAACGAATACAATACTGCACAAACTATGACTGATAAGTTATCAGAACTTAGAGAACTACAAGGACATCCATAAATATACACTATATACATGTATATGCCAAAAATATATACAATCAGAAATGTAAGAAGAGCAGAAAGCAACAATAATAATATAATACAAATAAATTAAGAAAAATTAGAAACTTAATAGCACAAATCCTTCTTACACAAATGGGAAAACACACTGAAGAGAATCTAATTATTACACTATTGAACTTACATGGCACAAAGCCAACTTAAACCTGACCCTTCTGGCCTTCCTTGATACAAAATCGTCAATGTTGTCATCATATGAAATCTGCTCCCCTATTATGTGATTGATACTAAGACTAAACCAATTCACCTTGAAGGCGCTCGTTTTTTTACCTATTTTTTAGCCATTTCACACAATCCAGAAAAATAAAAATGTGCATGAACTATATAGGCCTGTATGTTCTAAAATTATTGATGAAAAGTCAAGATGTGACTGATTTTAGCCCACTAATTCCATTAGAGTATTGCTCTTTTAAGTGGATCCCCATTCCCCTCATGTTGCCCCCCCATGAGTCATGACAAAATGCCGCCCTGGGCATTTGCCCAATTTGCTCATATCAGGGACCACTACTGTCAGTGGAGAGCGGTTATGTGCACAACAAGCTGTCATAAACTCAGGCTCTCTTTTAAGTAATTTGTAAATGTCTTTGGGATTGCCACAGGGTGTAACAAACGCCCCTGCCAACCTTTAAGTTCAATTTGTGTTTAAAATGTGTGCACGTGTGCCACTGTGCGCACCTGCACACGTCACGCGGTATCATCCTCTCCTCCGACCATCGTGGATCAGCGAGTTAATTTTCCCTCTTGTTTCTGCTCTGCTCACATTTGGGACTGCTACAGTACATGGTAATCTATCGTTCTTTATTGTAAAATGTGTTGTAATTGTAATCCCGCTAAATAATCCCAATTTTACTAAATGTACCTGTAATCGGATTACATATTTTTTCTGTAGCTATAACGGTATACTATATTATACTATATTACTATATTATGTAATGCCATTACATGTATTCCGTTATTCCACAAGCCTGGATATGGGATAGGATTTATTATAGGTTTGTAGGGATGACAAGTATATTTAGGGAAATTCTTGTTAAAATGTTTCCTCATGCTAAACAATCTGTTCTTATTTGTATTATTCTTTTGGGCTTTTCTGCTTTAGCAGGCACAGTGGAGAGAGACAGGAAATAGAGGATAAAGGATGACATATGCAACAAAGGATCTGGGTCTGACCCAGCTGCTGTGGCACAGACTGACTCATGATGATACATGCTCACCATCAGGGGCATCAAACATGCAGCCCACCAAGGGTTGCAATCCAGCCCACTTGCCATCCAGTGCTCTTTTCCTTCCTTCCATCTGTCCTTCCTACCTTCCTTTTTTCCTTTCTTCGTTCCTTCCTTCCATCTGTCCTTCCTTCCTTTCTTCCTTCTGTCCTTCCTTCCATCTGCCCTTCCTTCCTTTCTTCCTTCTGTCCTTCCTTCCTTCCATCTGTCCTTCCTTCCTTTCTTCCTTCTGTCCTTCCTTCCATCTGCCCTTCCTTCCTTTCTTCCTTCCTTCCATCTGCCCTTCCTTCCTTTCTTCCTTCCTTCCGTCTGTCTGTCCATCCTTCACTATCTCTCTTTCCTACCTTTCTTCCCTCCTTCCTTTTGCCTGTCTTTCCTTCCTTCCCTCCATCTTTTTAATGGTCCGGCCCACATGAGATCAAATTGGTCTGTATGTGGCCATTTAATGAAAATTAGTTTGACACCTGTGATGGCCGAACTCGCAGCCACACAACTGAACTAAAGTTTGTATGACTCCCACGGCACTCACATTGGGTCATACCATGTCCTGCTACTTCAGTGTGTGTGTGTGGGGGGGGGGGGCTGTGTATTTAGGAGTTAGTTATGTTGATTTATTTTCTCTTTATTGAATATTTAGTCAGGTATTTTTGGGTTTGTTCATGTAATTGAGTTAACCTTTTTTTTTTGGGGGGGGGGGGGGGATTATTCTATTTATTTGTTTCATTGGTAGTGTTTTTCTGTTAGTCATCCCTCTTGTGTTATGTATGGTCTGATCAGCCAGTATATATGTTCCCCATTGTCTTCATTTGGGAGGTCAGGGGCCCGTTTCAGAAAGCAGGTTCAACAAACTCTGAGTTAAAACCTTAACTCTAGGTTGACCAACTCTGAGCTGTCAAACTCAGAGTTTTCGGTTTCAGAACAGGTGATAACACTTAGTTCAATCAACTCTGAGTCAAGGTAACCCCGAGTGAAGCCCGTGCATGAGGATATAAAAAGCCCTCATCAATGGCACACAGATAACATGATTGACCATGGCAACAAGTGAGAAAAAGCCTCGATCCTCCTACTTCTCCCCGGTGGAGCTGGAAATATTAATGACCGCATATGCAGAAAGTAAGCATATATTTCTAAAAAAAAGCAATACTGTGGCAGCAGCAAAAGAGCGAGAGCTCGCATGGCAGAAAATTACTGACCAAGTCAATGCGTGAGTATTAATTGGAGAAAAAAAAAATGTTCCACTTTTTCAACAATTATATTCCATATGTGTGTTTGTGCGCACAGGTGCAACCCAACAGGCACCAAACGGACTTGGCAGCAACCAAAGATGAAATATAAAAATGTAGTTCAAACAGGTAAGGTATAATAAGTACAACCAATTGTGATGTTGTTTAGCCTGCCCTCATTAAACGGCATTCAGTGGCTACATTCTACATGTGATAGATATATTTTCATTCATTAGGGAAACACTGCCAGTAATTAATATTGTCTATATGAAAGCAACTGTTGCACCCTTAAAAAGACAGGACTCCATCTTCCGTTTAGGCAACTTTATTTTCCCGGTTCTGCATTATTTTTTTATAAGAGTTTTTCAAAAGACTGCAGCCGCAGCTCATACAGCAATATCTTATCTGTACCAAAAACCAAACTCAAACTGCATGACTGTCTCACAACTACGTGCCGACTCATAACATATATTGTCGTAAAACTGTCATATTACACTCAATGAAATAAAGCATAATAAGCACCAAAATATCTGGATAATGGATAAACCAAACGAAATAAAAATACATTTTCTTGTAACTGCTTCACCTGTTATACCTCTGAAGTTTATAATTTCCCAGATATTTCTAGATCGCAACACCTCTCCTAAATGCCTTTTATACATACAGTAGCCTACAAGTCTCCAAATTTGTGTTTTCTGGATATATTTAAATTTGACCTCCATTATAGCCAACAGAAAAAAGGCAGAGGCCTGCAAAACAGGTGGCGGTCCACCACCACCACCTCTCTCAGAGGCTGAAGAGATGGCCCTCAGTCAGAACACTGGGCGACCCATTGCTGAGGGCATCTCTGGGGGGAGCTCATCGGACCCAGCCACGCCCCAGGACACAGGGGCCTACATAAGAGGTAAGTTATTCAAATGAAAGGCATGTACATTAATCCTTTTTCTAGTGTTCTCTCATTAATGGCCACTCATTCATCTTAGACACAACTTGGCACCCTTTTTCTTGTAGCAGTAGGCTACAGTTCTTTGTAATTGGCTGCTGTTGCTTTCAGATATCAACCTATTTTAAGGTGACTCAGAGTTTGAAAAATTGTAATAGGACCTGCACACTATTGTAAGAAAAAAAAAAAAAAAAATTAGGTGGGGCACTTGTCTGGGTAATCAACCATCTAATCTTCATCTTCTACCAGTTACTGATGGAGTAATCTGCCTCGTGGAGCCTTCTGCCATAACAGACCTCCATGCTGTTGTAAGTATTCAATATTCCACAGATTTGGCATAATGGGTAGAATATAATATACACATTCTGTTTCATTACAGGAGGATGATGAAGACACCTTATCAGCTGCCACAGAGAGGGAAGATGCAGAGAGGCCTGTTGAAGTTCACACTTTTTTTCTTTTTAAAAATAAAACAACTTTGGTTTCAGTTTGTTCCACAATACAACTTGCAACTTCTTTCTCTAACAGAGCAATGCTGGAAATTACAATGAGGAAGAAGGTCCATCAACCTCTACAGCACAGTTTACCTCAGTAAGATGTTGTTCAGCATTGACCCACAACTTACAATGACATGGCACTGTGAAATTCTACATCATTTATGTTCCTATAGCTCCCTGTGAAAGAAATCTACAAGGTATATTTACAATCACAAATCAACAAATCACAACTAGAGATGGAACATATAAGGCTGCAGATCACCAAGACAAATGGAAATGCAACTGGTGGACCATCAGTTAAAGGTGGGTGATGTGCCCACATGATTTTTAATTGTTTCAACAAAAAAGGATTAACAACATTGAACATTTGTCCTTCCAGGAAATAAAGAAGACCTCATAAAATGAGAGGCATATTGTCATTCTTTGGGTCAATTAGAAATGATTAATGCATACCATGTCTCGGACTGCTCTTCCATCTCGTGCATCGGGGGGGGGGGGGGGGGGGGGGGTCAGGATTATTGTCTATATCATTAGGGGGGAGAGTAGGACATTGTTCTCTCCTAATGGTGGCAATGTTGTGGAGAACCAAACATGCTACTATAATGTCACAAGCTCTTTCTGGGGTGACCCTGAGCCTACGAAGGCACTGGAACCGGCCCTTGAGCATCCCAATGCTCATCTCCACTCTGGCTCGTGTCCTGCAGTGAGCCAAGTTGTAGTGTTGCTGTGGGCCAGGCTCAGGGTCAGGGTAAGGGGTCAGCAGATAGCGCTGGCAGGGGTACCCTCTGTCTCCAAGTAGGTAACCATCGAACTCTCCTATGATAATACAAGATACAGTTTAATGTTTCAGTTGCAATAGGAGGAAACAAAATATTGATAATAGAATATAGCTATATAAACTCACCACGGGCAAATCTGGCAGTCAGTGTACTCACGAAACACTTGTGAGTCATGCACAGACCCAGGCCACTTCGCTTCCACATTATTTATCATGTGGGCTGCATCACATATGATCTTCACAGTGGAGAACAGTAATTAGCTGTAAAGTATATTTAATTTGGAATATTAAAGGCTATTTAGGCCTATCTGTACATTAATGCTGTGGACAGATCTCCGATTCACATAATCTCCTTCATTCATTGAAGGAGCTATGATCGGAATTTGAGTGCCATCAATGCAGCCAATCACACCTGAGGCCTGTACTACGAAGCTGGATTCACCTATCCAGGATATCTCTCCGTTACCTGGGTTGATTTATCCAGATATTCGCAGTCTAGGATAAACGGTACTACGAAGCTGGATATCAACTCGGTAAATCAACCCAGGGTTTTCCAATCTGGATCTCTGCGCGCTCACATAAAGGGGAGGTGTTTGCAGCGTCTGACCAATCACAAACATGGAGAAACCCTGCAGAGCAGACTACTTTACCATGGAGGAGCAGACAATTATTATTCAAAAATATGAAGAATTCAATCACATCATCCAGGCCAAAAGCAACACTGATGATGCAGCAGCAAAAACCAGGAAGGAATGCTGGCAGAAAATTGCCGACTCTGTTAATGTGTAAATTCATGAGATCATACAATATTAATTTATCAGACAATATAAACGGACACTCTGATCACACAATGTCACTTTATTACGGCACAGACGTTTGGGGCAGAGCGCTTCCTCAGTGCCCTTCCTCTCATAAGAGACATTAAGTTAGTTTAATATTCAACATTCAAAATACAAACCTATAATGCGCTTCAACCACTTGAGTGAATGATTTCAAACCAACTGTATAACATACAGACTAATATCCCTCATGTGCCTCAAGGCTTATTTTACAAATATATATTTTCGTCAATTTTTTACAATTAGGCCTACAATAAATAAATACAGTTATTATGCTCCCTGACACTTTGATCTCAGGATGTCAAACCTACATAATAATATCCCCCACGTGCCTCAATGATTATTTTTTAAATATATATTTTGGCCAATTAAAAAATTGCATCTATCACTAAAAACTCTTTCTCTCCTAAGCGCTCCTCTCGCGATCCGCGCACCAATGTTGACAGGATCTTTTAAGAATGGGCAGGTCATTTTCTAAGAGAACTGATTGGTCAGGAGGTGGTGCTTTTGTACTCATTGATCTCTTATCCAGAACATAACCTGCTCCGGAGCAGGTTAGCCGTTCAGCATAAGTTACCATGGTGATTTACCCCGGTAAGAAGTGAACCAGCTTCGTAGTACGGAAAACCCAGGGTTAACCCTGAAGTTATCTCGATAAGAGAAAATCCAGCTTCGTAGTACAGGCCTCTGGAAACCCTAAAATATATCAAATTGACTGATTAGTGCTTCAAGCTTCATGACATAAATTAATTACTGCTTAGACTGATACCTGCAATTCTGTGGAACTCTTCTTTGAGAAGTCTGGTAGGTCTGTGACCTGGAAAAACTATGAACACGTACAGTAGCTGTTTCAATGCCAGTGTCACATTTCGGACAGCCCGACAGACAGTTGCCTTGGAAACATGCTCTGCATCACCGATGTTGTATAAAAAACTGCCGTTGGCAAAAAAATGAAGTGCAATGCAAAGAATTTGCTCAGAACTGAGAGTGTATCCACGATGTCATGTGAACGATGTGAGGGCTGAGAATGTTGTTTAAATAAATAATTGATGTTGCAGAGAAACAGAAACGCTCAAAAAGGTACTCATCAGGAAATGATTAACACGTCTAATCGGGGTCTAATAATCCTCTCCCGACGGAGATTTCGGTGGAGTATCTGCGCCTTGACGTCAACTGGCTCTTCTGGAAAGGGACACGCCATGTCTGCCACTGCCTTCAGCCTGCAGGCTTCAACTTAAGAGCAGGAGAAACTCAGGGTTAGTTGAAGAAAACCTGCTAGCGAGCAGGTTAGGTTCACGGCGTATGTTGCCAGAGTAACTGACTCAGAGTTAAGCTGAACTGGCTTTGTGAAACCGAAAAACCAGAGTTTCCCTCATCTCAGGGTTAACTAACTCAGAGTTTTCACTAAACCTGCTTTCTGAAACGGGCCCCAGGTCTGTTAGTGTTAAGTTGACTTTATTTGCGTTCTATTTATTTTGACCTCTTATATGGGCCCAAAACTTTAGTTATTTTGTTGTTGTATCATTTTGCAGTTTTTTGGTAAAATAAAAAATCCTCTTTCTTTAAAAAACACCTCAGTATCCTTTGTCAGCCAGCTCGGTCCCTTACATATGGTGGCAGTGGTGGGATCAGAACTTTTTTGATAACTTTTCATCTCCAATGTCTCAAGATGTTTCTGAGTGAATTTGAAGTTGGTCGGATTAAATCCCTAGGAGGAGTTCGTTAAAGTACGAGGTGTGGAAAACACCAAAATCGCACATATTTTTCAAAATGGAGTGACATCATGTGTCCAAGAGAGTTTTTTGTGCGTTTTTACAAGATACATATGTGTACCGAATTTCATTTGTCTATGTCAATCTGACTTGAGGGGCTCAATTTTTTTTCAATTTTCAAGGGGGCGCTATTGTATCCAGTAGGTGGCGCTGTGTATTTGACACAGTATTGATGCATAGATGTGTTCAGGGCGGGACCCTCTGCATGATCAATTTGGTGTAGACAGGACAATGTCTGTAGGACTTCCTGCCTCATGGCGAAGCATTGAAATTGTCCGCACAGCTACGCCCAACAGGAATAAGTCATAAAAAAGATTTTGATAACTGGTGTTATGTCTTGGCTGAGTCAATTTCAGGTGTAAATACTTAAGATGACGGGAGTAATTAGTGAAAGAATGAAGCAAGTGACTTCCTATGCCAGTAGGTGGCGCTATGACTGTCACTAAATATCAGACTGTACATGTGTTCAGACCAGGATGCTGAACAAGCATATGAAATTGGGAAAAGCTCAGACAATGTGGAGTCGAGTTATGAGGGTTTGAAATTTCATGGCGAGACATCGACATTCGCTGCGTCACCACGGCAACCAGGAATGACGGGCGAAAAAGCTTTTGATAACTTTTCATCTCCAATGTCTCAAAATGACTATGTGTGAATTTGAAGTGGATGGTGAAGGTTATTGAGTCTATAACACATACACACACACAGAGACACACTCAGAGACACACACACAGAGACACATACACAGACGTTGTTGAAGTTCATATAGAAACTCCCATTTAATATACACGGGTTTTAACATAACTAGTATTGGTGTAATAAAAAGAAGACTATGATCACACATAGCAGAGGGATGATGTTGCAGTAGCTTGTTAAGCGATAGATAGAATAAATCAGAAATAATGAGTGGGGAGGAAACAAGACACAGCTGCAAGAAGGCTAAAGTAGTAAACAGGTATCCGTATAAGGTAACAAAAGATGGACGGGGAGGGGAGGACAAGAGAGTGCATGAGACACAGACACTTACCAACACTTAGATCTCTCTCTGGGCTTGGGGTTGAATAGATGTACTCTATGTAAGAGTGATCTCCGCTCTTTGCAAACAGTGTAATAAAGGGTGTTTAACCAACTCTCGTCTTCTGAGTGCTCTCTTCTGCATCAACCAACTCGGGGAAGCAACAATAAAGTTCTTTTTCAACACTGGGATGAAATCTCTAGGACTAGTTCGTTAAAATATGTGGCCTGGAAATGATCAAAAAACTCAACACAATTGAGCATGTTTCCCAAGATGGCCGACTTCCTGTTGGACTTGGGGTATGGTTCCAAATGGCGTTTTTGTGCGCCTGGAGATGATACATAAACCTACCGAATTTCATTCTTTTATGTCAATCGGGAAGGCTGAGGTTCAATTTTGAAATATTCAAGGGGGCGCTATTGAGCCGTTTAGTCACACCCATCCCATTGAAGTATATAGGATGTTAAATGAACCCACTCCAGACATGTGTGTTGAGTTTCGTTACCGTGGAGGCATCCTTTGCCCCTGAAAACTGTAATCGTATTTCATGGCGTTGAATGTGTTGTCATGGCAACGGTATTGTATGAGTATGTCATGAGCTGCAGAATGTAGCATTATGTCTCAGCTGAGTCAATTTCAGATATAAATACATAAGATTATGGGAGTAATTAGTGAAAGAATGAAACAAGTGACTTCCTGTTGCCAGTAGGGGGCGCTATGACAGTCACTAAATATGAGACTGTACATGTGTTCAGACCAGGACGCTGAACAAGCATCTGAAATTTGGAAAAGCTGAGACCATGTGGAGTCAAGTTATGAGGGTTTGAAATTTCATGGTGAGACATCGAAATTCGCTGCGTCACCACGGCAACCAGGAATGACGGGCGAAAAAGCTTTTGATAACTTTTCATCTCCAATGTCTCAAAATGACTATGTGTGAATTTGAAGTGGATGGGATGAAATCTCTAGGACTAGTTTGTTCAAATATGATGCCACAATCGGCATTAAAATCAATAATTTGATTCAAAATGGCCGACTTCCTGTTGGTGTTAGGGTATGTGTCCAAGAGACTTTTTGGTGCGTCTTGACATGATGAACATGTGTACCGAATTTCGTTACTCTATGTCAATCTGTGGCGAGGGGCTCGATTTTATTGATTTTGTAGGGGGCGCTAGAGAGCCATTTTGCTACGGCCATTTAT
This sequence comes from Scomber japonicus, assembly GCF_027409825.1. Taxonomy (NCBI): domain Eukaryota; kingdom Metazoa; phylum Chordata; class Actinopteri; order Scombriformes; family Scombridae; genus Scomber; species Scomber japonicus. The sequence continues at coordinate 37,356,824 of NC_070586.1, read as the reverse complement.
GCAAACCATAAAATATCAAATTTTTCGCCAGGTCTGGCTTGCATGCACACTTTGGTGACTTTTGGGGCACGTTTAGGGGGTCAAAAAGGCAGTTACTTTGTCAGAAGAAAAATAAAGAGGATAATCAAGGCAAAAACAATAGGGCTTCGCGCTGGTCAGCGCTCGGGCCCTAAAAATACAGAGAAGAATAATCATGGCAAAAACAATAGGGCTTTGCGCAGGTCAGCGCTCTGGCCCTAATAATCATGGCAAAAACAATAGGGCTCGCGCTGGTCAGCGCTCGGGCCCTAATAATCCGGACAGATACAATAGGGCTTCGCGCTGGTCAGCGCTCTGGCCCGAATAATCTTGGCAAAAACAATAGGGCTTCGCGCTGGTCAGCGCTCGGGCCCTAATAATCATGGCAAAAACAATAGGGCTTCGCACTGGTCAGCGCTCGGGCCCTAATAATCTTGGCAAAAACAATAGGGCTTCGCGCTGGTCAGCGCTCGGGCCCTAAATACAGCAATAAAATTAAAAAGAAAAAAAAGGACCCTAAAGTGCAATTATAGTGCAGCACTGTACAGTCTGACTGCAGTTGGAATGACGGACCTGCGGAAGCGCTCCTTCTTACACTTGGGGTGCAGTAGCCTGTCGCTGAAGGAGATGCATAAAGCTTTCACAGTCAGATGCAGAGGGTGAGAGGTGTTGTCCATGATGGAGGACAGTTTGGCCAAAACCCTCCTCTCTCCCACCACCTCTATAGGGTCCAGAGGGCAGCCACAGACTGAGCTAGCTCTTTTAATCAGTCTGTTGAGTCTGTTCTTGTCCTACTCAGAACATCCCCCTATCAACACAATTACTTATATCAGTTACCTAAAGAAAACTCCATTATCACAGCTATTACAGCGATCACAGATAAATGGATATTTGAAGAACTGTCATTGTACTTTCTACTTTTATAAACACAAATGTTGGTATGAGAATGTTTATTTAATGTGAGAAAGTGTTACATTGATGTTATGCTTACATTATGGTGATAATCAATTATCTATAATTGGAATAAGTAGAATAACAATGTGTTATGCTTGATCATATTAATCCTCTTTCAGGTTTTAATGAATAGCAGTTTGATGAATCAATCTGATGTCATATCAATGCCAGAATAATACATCCTGTGTTCTGTGTTAATAGGTTATAGTATGCATTTTATAATCAGGATTAAATACTGAAGGAATCATGATGATGAAAAGTTTTATATCCTGAAAGTAGCTGTGATGAATCTGATTGGCTGACACATAAGCCCTCCCCAGGAGAAAATCCCCATCTGAAACTGGCTTTGCTTGGCATTGCTTGGCTTTGCTTCAGGTTTTGCTCCGCTCATCTTCTCTTTTTCTTCATCACACATTCTTACTTTAGTCCCCTTATCTTATTCTTTTAATTTTTATTTATTCTTTATCATAGTTTTCTTAAGTTTTTGTAATCTTGTAATTTTTGTCAGCAAACGTACAGAGAAAAGGCCTTTAAAGTAAACACATCAGTACGTTTTGCATTCAACCTGTTTTTGACATTTCTGAAGATTTTGATGTGTGGTCAACGCTGAAATCTCTCCAGAAAGTTATTAAACTGGTTAAATTAGACTTTTTCCTCTATCTGTCATCAATCTAAGATGGCTTTACGGCTGATAAACATCTGTCAACCCTACGACTCTTCATAATTGAGAGGGACAAAGTCTGCTATCAGACAACCACTGGAGCTAGGCAGTCTGACAGAAGACCAGCCAACCTGGATCATCTTCACAGCAACCCGACCGGACCTGCGACGCTCTCTGAGATCTTGCACTTGGCGTGCGTACGCGTGGCTCTGTAGGACGGACAGCTGAGGCCCTCCGACCAGATAAAAGTAGGATCTAAATATTCCCTTAATCAAGGGTTGATGTCAGATCAAGTAATTCAAATTTTCTTTAAAGGTAAAACTCAGTAAAACTTGTAAGTTTTCTTAGTTTCCACATGATTGCATATCCTTCATTTAAATTCATCATTTACCATCATCTTTCATTCAATATCGAGTAACAATCTCTTAAATTCATATTGTATTGCAGACTCATCATTACCTTTATTTATACATCATTTATTAGTAGTGTGTAGTTAATAAAATCCATAAAACTCAATCAATTGTTTGTGTCTATTCTTTGAAGTGATACAGGGGATCTATTGAACTGTTGAGCCTCGAATTCAGAAATTTGAATGATTCAGAAATTTGAATGATTCAGAAATTTGACTGATGTATTGATTTATTAATTGGTTAATCAATTCACTAATTAAGAAAAGTACAATCTTGCCTTTGAAAGACGAAGGTGGTGCCCCTGTTAACGAGAGCTTATAACTTTAAACATTCAAAATTGCTACAAGGACAATGACCCATAACAGACATTAAAAAACCACTGATTAAAGACAAAGCATTAAAGAGTTCTGAAATGGCCAACAATGAGTCCAGATATGACACCCAGAGAACACCTGTGCAGAGATCTCAAAACAGCAGCTGGGAGAAGGCATCCTTCAAATCTGAAAGACCTGGAGCAAAAGAAGAGTGCTTCAAAATTCCAGTAGAGAGGTGTAAGAAACTTGTTCATGGTTACAGGAAGCAACTGATTTCAGTTATTTTTTCCACAGGGTGTGCTACCAAACATAAAGCTGAGAGTGCCAAATATTTGTCCAGTTAATTGTTTGAGTTCTATGTGGAATTGTATCAAGTTTGACTTTTTTTCTCTGTTTTTTTGTGTTGAACCAATGCAAACAAACAAAATAAACGTGAATGTGCAGTTGTTTGTCAAACAGGTATAACATAATATATAATATAACAGGCTGCAGAGAGAAAACACTGCTGCTCTGTCAATGGTAACTGCACACCTTTAATAGTATCATGCCAGTGCACGTGTGCAGATAAACTCAGCTAACTGACAGCTGATGCAGCTGTGATCAGCTGCTGCTATCATCAGAAAAAGACAACGCTTCACGTGACGCTTCTGAGGAAATTACGTCTCATTTCTGTACAATCATATCTCCTTGTCTCCTCTCATTTGAAGTTTCCTTGCGTCTCTTCATGTATTCACGGTGAGCAGGACTAAGACACAAGGAAAAGACATACTGTAAGTGAGGGAAACGTGGATGCAATTTAAGAGAACTGAGAAGTACTCATGGAGCCATAACCTCTGTCATCTCAAGTCAGCCACTTTGTAGTTGGCCATTTTTGATTTACTTTGCAGGCATTGTATTTTAACAAACTCCTCCTAGACATTTGAGTCAGTTGACTTCAAATTCAGACTGTGTCATCCTAAGACCTTTGCAATGACAAATTACCCAAATTTCATTGAACACTGTTGCTGTGGCGACACAACAAATTTTGACATTTTTCCATGAACTAGGAAGTTGTAACAGACTAGGTAGGTAGGTAATTTCATATCCTGATAACAATATCTATCTCGATATAGCACATTTTAATTAATTCAATAAATAGTTGGTCTGTGTCCTCCCCAACACCCACCCATCGTTTGAACAGATTAAATTAAAATGTTCTTCTTGGCTTTTTACTCTGGTCGCTTTTATTGAATTACAGGAACATAAATAGTGTCATTGCCTCAAGTTCTTCACATGGTTCACTGTCTCTGAGGAGCCCTGCAGGGTTAAGTGGAGATGTATGGAGGACCACAAGGGTCAGAGAAAGAGGAAAAAAACATTTAATTAATTAATAACTAATTGTACAATTAAAATGAGAGAATTTACAAAAATTTACAAAAACAATAAAAACATTATTTAGAAAATAATTAATTCACAAATAAATAATTGAATTTCAAAATGCAGTTTTAAAAACAGAAATATTAACTGAATTTGCAAACTGGATTATATAACTTTTAGTCAAGAATATAAGAGGTAAACTCCGTTTTGTATTTGTATTTTCATTTGCCTTTCCGTATGATAGGCCTAATAGGTATTTTCCTCGAGAGATGATTTTATTTGGGTTTAATATTTGCCAATCGAGTTGCCTACTCTTGCTAGATTCTGACTAGTATTTTGTAAGCCGATTTTTAAACTTGGATGAAAATAAATAAAATCATCTCTCGAGGAAAATACCTATTAGGCCTATCATTGTAAGATAACGGTCATCAATGGCATGATGTCCATCGCCCGTTTCCTTCGCGCAGGCGCAGACTGCATTTCCGGATTCGACATGAAATATAAATAGGCTGGTCTAGTCGGACGACGGTAGAACATACGAAACCAATGATTCCCATATGCCCAGTAGTATCCTTCACCTATGGTAAGTGCAGTTTCACATATGGAGAGTATTAAACATTTTACTACAAAGGCGCAAGTAACCTTCTAAGCAAAGAAGCAATGTTATCATAGTAATGTCAATGGGTATTCGTTGGAGCGCTCATTTGAGCCTGCTGCTAACAGTTAGCTTAGTGTTGTCATGTCCTGTCCTCTGCAGTGCCCAGCCGGCTTGGTGAAGATGCCAAAATGGCTACCGGCAATTACTTCGGTTTTACCCATGGCGCTGCTGCCCAGTACAGGTAAGGCGACCTTCAGTTTTCGGCTTCTCAACCTGCTGCTTAGTATTTTTCTGCCCAAACATTACCCACGTTTGTATATTGTGTATGTCACACGCATGTACAGGGTGGATGTTTCTAACCGCTGCCATTGTTCAAGCTGGGGGAGGGGGCGGTTATCCTTATGCTATTACAGTTGGTCGTAAGCGGGTGTTAAGACTGTAAATAAGAAGTCCAGTATCAGCAAGGTATAGACGTTGTAACACTGCATAGGGGTCAACAGTACTATGATTGCCCACCCCCCACCCCCCTCCGTATCGCCATCAATTTTTTCATATTGGTTAGCAGGGCTGTAGTGTTAAATAAAAGCTTGGTTAAACCCTACCTTTAGTAAGAGTGTAATGTACTGATAGATGTACCAAATAGTCTCTGCCTTAAAACATAATTTGATCTCCTACATAGATTAATATTTGGAAAATAGACAGCAACTGATTAACAGCTCGAGAATACAATTAAGAGTTGTTGTTTTAGTTGGTGCATTAAACAATCTGTCAGTCCATTTATAGCAGATATCAGTCTTGTGTTTTTTTAATTTGTTCATAGGGCTGTCCGTTGGGTCACATTGGTTAACAGATTTAAAGATATTTACCTGCCTGAACAGTCATTCATCTTTATACAGTTCATCCTTTTTCTGTTTTTCTTTATGCCTTTCTTCTTTTTTGCCCCAATTATGAAAATAAAAATATTGAATCAGTTGGACCTTCTTTATAGGGGTATAACAAATAACCAATGTGAATTGTAAGTTGGTTTTAATTTAAAAGGTTCGAGTGCATGGATACTGGCACTGGCACTCTTAGGGAGGGCGCACTCACACTAGGGCCAGTTGTTCCGAACCGTGCTGAAGCACAAATGTCCACCCTCCCCTGTCCCCCGCTGGTCCGCACTCACATTACCCCAAACCCAAGTGTACTCAAGCACAGTTGCCTCCGGCACATGCGCCATCACGTTGATATGACATACGCATGGCGCAATGTCTTCATTTAGTGACTGTTGTTTTTACGTCACCAGCAGCGTGATGGAGAATGAACCAGAAAACATGGGTCAAACTTAATGACTGTGTTGGATTTGTGAATCCATTTGGAAAACAGTCACCAGTCTCAACCGTCCAGATTTATTGACTATGCAAGACCTTTGATGCCACCATTGCTATTTTTGTTGTGGAGGGATGGTCGCATGGTTCATACGTCTTAACCACGTTTTGCGCGTTGTGTACGTAACCATGTGCGCATGCCTGACCAAGTACTGGGCCAGGGAAGTGTACCGTCGTCAAGGACGGTACACTTGCATTCACACTAGCCAAATAATCCGGACTTAAGGGGGAAAACGTCCTTATTAACTCTTTTCACCATTGGCATTGGGGGAAGGCCATCACTATTCAACATGCTGAGCAGGTGCAGGGTTGTTGAGGTGAGACATGCTGAACAGTTATTTTCTTCACCTCAGGGATAGTTTAATTTGTTTAATGCTGCAGTGTGTGTTGGTCAGCCACTCTTGTTTGTTGCATTAGCTGAGTGACAGTGTAGAAGGTTCAGCTCAAGTTTGCTGATTGGATTGGTGAAAACACAGTCATAGCTGGAGATTTTAACTGCTACTTTTCTTTGGTGATGGATTAATCACCATAAGTAAAAAATGCAGATGTTTCCCCTGGTCTGCTTTGGGATACCATGAGCGCTTATGCTCGCGGTCTGATCATATCTTATACCGCTGGGTTTCAAAACAACAGTAGAACTGAGCAAAGGAAACTTGAGCTGGAACTGCACTAACTTCAAACTAAATACAACTTATGTCCATTTTTTCACAAAGGTGGATTTACCAAAATTACAAATGGGTACAGAGATGATCTGTGCAAAACCAGCCCCCAATGGATTTAATCAAGATTTTTATAAAAAAATGTTTAACACAATCCTAGTCAGTCCTTCATTTGAAATGCTGCAGTCCTGATTTGAGGCTGGGGCTCTTCCTCCATCTCTAATCAAGGCTAATATCTCCCTGTTATCGTTTGAAGAGTGTTCTTCATACAGGCCTATATCGCAGACTAAGGCTGCTCAAATAATTGAAATTTGATCATGATTACGATTTAGGGGCCAAACGATCTCAAAACTAATAAAATGAGGGGAAACGATTTTTAATAATAATGAGATAGCGCTCAATAACAAAGGTTTTATTTTGAAAAGCTTAAACGGGAAGCCGCCGCAGCACAGTTAGCTTGACAGAAGCTGAAACACACGGCGAAATCTTTTAACTGTAAATAAAAGTGCAGAGTTTCCAGCCTGCGTCAGACGAAGCTGAGTTTACTGACTAATTATTAAAAACCAGGAAGTGATGTGTGAACTGTCGTCATGGTAACTCGCTCAGCTCTAATATCTCTGCACATTTTCTGCTGTGTGTTAGCGTGTGTTAGCGGCAGATAAAAGGCTGCTGCTGGGAGAGAAAATTAATTAAGCCGAATGGATAAGAAATGCAGCATGTTTCTAAAGTTAAAAAAAAGTTTCAATAATCGTGATTTCGATTTTGACCCAAATAATCGTGATTATGATTTTTTCCATAATCGAGCAGCCCTATCGCAGACGGAATTCCGGAATTGGCTGATTAAAACCAAATTTATTTTTAACGCGGAATATCTCGGAATTTGACATAATTTGACAGAAATGCTGTTTTTGTGTGGAAGAGGAACGTATGTCTGGGGAAAACTGCACAACAAGCCCCCTCCACACACTGAGCCCATCCCCCTTCAAAACAATGTAAGCATGGTGAAGCGGCTGGTCACGGCTCTGTCTTCGTTGGCGAAAAAACTTGGGAACTTGATACTAACCCCTCAGTACCAGAGCCAAGCAGTACCCGAAGGACTTCTGTGTCAGGTGAACTGTTGTTCTGCAATTTCTGCCAACACTCAGTTGACTGGAAACGTAAAAGTAAGTGCAATGACCACGTAGTGTCCAAAAGCCACGTGAGAAACAAGGAAAAATACAATAATAACAATAAGGCAGCGTCCCTAATATGGTACGGTAATGAGGAAATGTGGTGTTTTGTCATCTCAATAAATTTAAGTTAATTTCTATTTAATTTGTGTACATTTTAGTCATTTACATTTAAAAACACATTGTTTTTGGTTGTAAAATAAGAGTAAATGGTTAATAAACAGGATTCCCAAAAATTAAAACAAAGAATAAGATCACGGATACAAGTGGATGAAATGAGTTTCCTCCAGGAAGGGTCTGGGCTCACCCTTAGAGATAGGGTTAGGAGCTCAGACACCAGGGGGAGGCTAAGAGCCGCTGCTCCTCCGCATCCAAAGGAGTCAGCTTAGGTGGTTTGGGCATCTGGTCAGGATGCCTCCTGGACGTCTCCCTCCAGGCACGTCTGACTGGAAGGAGACCCCGGGGTAGACCCAGAAAAAGCTGGAGGCATTGTATCCCTTCTGGCCTGGGAATGCCTTGGAATCCCCCAGGAGGAGCTGACGAATGTTGCTGGGTCACATTGCTTAGCTTGATGCCACTGCGACCCTGCCCTGGATAAGCCGCAGAAAATGGATGGATGGGTCTTTTGTCACGCTCTATTATTCCCACTTTATATTTTCCATCGGTTACTGTTTCCATTTGATATAGCATTATCATAAGTGTGGCCTATCTGTGGAGTGACGCGTTCACTCGGTGCCAAGCTTTCCAACAGTGCGAACACCTACAAGTGGTGTGACGAGATCAAAATGTGACGATATTTCTCGTTGAGATGAATGTTGTTTTTTGTATCACTCATGTCAACATCATGTGTTCTTTTTATAATGTCACGTGTGGATCATTAACCTTGTTACAGCTTCTACTTGCTGAGAAGATCTCAGGCAGCAGTAGGAGATGGGGAGAGAGGAGCTGCGATAGGTTTTCCTCTGAAAACCTATAGTAGGGGGAATGTAGTGCAGATGTAAAATGTAAAAAATCCATATTGTTGCTATCGTTGTGATATTGATATCTTAAACGTTCAGAGCTAGATCTAGATAGGATAATGATAACGATATATCAGAGTTTCCTACAGAATTTTGAGAGAATATGGTGGTGAGATCTCAGTCCGACCCTCTAGGGCAGGATAAGCAACCTTAAGCATGTGTGCCACGTTTGTCACGCCGCAGCATAGTCATTGGCACACTGGAAAAAGCAGTATACCCTGTCGACAGCATTTAAAATAACCTGTTAACCATGGCACCTCCCCCTCCCACCCACATTGCCCACAGCTCTGCGGGCCGCTGTCCTACACACATCTCCCACAGAGGGCCCTGGTTCAGATAGGTAGCTGATGGCAACGCCACTACCCATCTGATCCGGGGCCCTAGGTGTCGGTCGGGGGCGGGGGGTACGATGCGATCAGTCTAATAAGTGTCAACACAGAGCTATAAGGACGCTTTGCTCTCACACGCGCATTTATAGTCACACAAACACAAAGTTATTTGAAGAAACACAATGTAGAAAAAAAGGTATTTACTGAAATACTGAACTTGTATGTTCATAAGTAATAAACTAGTTTAACTTAGATAGGGATGTCCCGATATGACTTTTTCACTTCCGATACGATACCGATATTGTAGCCTTGAGTATTGGCCGATACCGATATCAATACGATACGATATAGGCACGAATCATACATATATTTATTCCTTATTTTGTTGTGTGGAATGTTAGAAAAGGCTTGATAAAGTGATGTTACTGTTACTGTTACTGATGTTGTAGTGATATAACAGAAAACAATAGTCAGCAACAGTAGGTATAGGAAAAACTGACCTATTTATTATTAACCAATTGGTTACATAAATTTTAACCTTCAACATAAGAGTATTACCTCAACAAATCCAATAAAAACAAAATGTTATATTTAAAGTGCAAAATAACCACTGGTTACCAACATCATTATACAATTGAATAGAATAAATTAAATTTTAAAGTGCAAACAATTCAAGTTCACTCCAGTTATTTTTTTTACTGTCAGCATATGTTGGAAACAACTGTGGGCAGGGACAAAAACAACAACAACAACACAATATTGTCCACTGTCCAACTGCTCTAAGTTAAGAGTTCACACAGCTCCAGTTTCACTGACTGACTGTGCCCAAAACAATGTAGTAATTACTCTTAGTCTTCACTGAAGAATAGAGTGTAAACACAATAAACATATCACTCTAATAACAAGAGCATAAAACAAATAATAATCAGTCAGTGCTGACTACCCTTACTACTCCTCCTCCTCCTCCACTTTCTGCAGTCCGAGCATAATGTGGAGATTTTTTTTTCACGCGAAAATCCTCATGTTCTTTTTTGTGGTGTTTTTTCAAATGTGCGATGAGGTTGGTTGTATTGAACCTTTCCGGTTCTGTCCCTCCACGGGACACTTGCGCCTGACAAATGTTGCATTTAGCTGCAACGTCTTTGTCCGAGTTTACAGTAAAATACTTCCACACAGCCGACATCACTACACCTTGCTGCAGGCACACACGTTGTCGTTGTTGTGATCACGTGGGCTGTGCATGCTGGATCAGACACGCTCTTCTTCCGCGGCCGGCACCAACGTTAATTAAGGGGCATTACCGCTACCTACTGTGTTGGAGTGTGATCAAACCAGAGTCACCTATTATTATAGAAGTGCTGGAGCGGTAAATGGACAGCTTATATCGGAGCGTTTATATCGGAGTTTTTAGATTCAGTCCGATAAAATCCGATATTCACTTTTTTGGCTGATATCGGACTGATTTCCGATATCAATATCGGATCGGGACATCCCTAATAATCACTTCTGCTTTCTTTGTTTCACAGCAGACATGTGGGCATTAGTCTTTTCTGATTTGTTTGATTGGAACATTAAAGGAAATGGTAAAATTTCTTTCTTGTGCTTTGTGAGTGTCATCGGGTCATCAACAGTTCAACCAGTAGTTCAATTACTAAAAGCACAAAAAATGATGTATTTGACTTTAAAATGTACACAATTTTCTTACGCGGAAGCTTCCCCCTACCTTTTTTTTTTTTTTTAAAGTTTACAGCTACAAAATGAATTGAAACGTCCACACAGCACAAATGTGGGCTAGTTTTAATATAATTAACTTAATGTAATGAATTGTTCGATAGATTAACCAATATGTTTTTAAATAATTAAAGTGCTCTGAATACTCAGTGCTCTCTTATTTTTTAATCTTACAATGCTGTAAGATTAAAAAATAAAAAAAACAGCACAAATGTGAGCCTTGAAATTAAACAGTTTTACAAAACCGTGGACAGCAGATAAACACTGATTTAACAAAATCTTCTGTTAATTGAGCTAGTGCTTAGGAGTTTCAAGGTTTATGGAGATATGTATATGACGCAGTATTGATACATAGATGTGCTCAGAGCGGGACCCTCTACATGCCTGATCAATTTGGTGTAGACGCGACAATGTCTGTAGGAGTTATAAGGACTTCCTGCTTTATGGCGAAGCATCGAAATTGTCCACACAGCCACGCCCAACAGGAATAAGTCATAAAAAAGATTCTGATAACTGGTCTTATGTCTCAGCTGAGTCAATGTCAGGCGTAAATACTTACGATTATGGGAGAAATTAGTGAAATAATGACGCAAGTGACTTCCCGTTGCCAGTAGGTGGCGCTACGACTGTCACTAAATATGAGACTGTACATGTGTTCAGACCGGGACGCTGAACAAGCATATGAAAGTTGGAAAAGCTGAGAGCATGTGGAGTCAAGTTATGAGGGTTTGAAATTTCATGGCGAGACATCGAAATTCGCCACGTCACCACGGCAACCAGGAGTGACGGACGAAAAAGCTTTGAATAACTTTTCATCTCCAATGTCTCCAAGATGACTGTGTGTGAATTTGAAGTGGATGGGATGAAATCTCAAGGACTAGTTCATTCAAATATGAGGCCTGGAAATGATCAAAAAACTCAACACAATGGAGCATTTTTCCCAAGATGGCCGACTTCCTGTTGGACTTAGGGTATGGGTCCAAATGGCGTTTTTGTGCGCCTGGAGATGATACATAAACCTACCGAATTTCATTCTTCTATGTCAATCGGGAAGGCTGAGGTTCAATTTTGAAATATTCAAGGGGGCGCTATTGAGCCGTTTAGTTACGCCCATCCCATTGAAGTATATAGGATGTGAAATGACCCCACTCCAGACGTGTGTGTTGAGTTTTGTTACCGTGGAGGCATCCTTTGCTCCTGAAAACTGTAATCGTATTTCATGGCGTTGAATGCGTTGTCATGGCAACAGTATTTGATGATGGGTCACGAGTTGCAGAATGTAGCATCACCAAGGTCTTATGTCTCAGCTGAGTGAAATCTTGACAGATACAATAGGGCTTCGCGCTGGTCAGCGCTCGGGCCCTAATAACTTGGTTTGAAATGTATGAGAAAAGTTTCTCATCAATGTCATATTCATGTTCTCATTATTTTTTTCAGTGTTTCCTTTTTTGTATCAGGCTGGTGAAGTATGCAAGTGGTCAGAGTAAAAAAACAATATAAAATTCTAAAATAAGAACAAGTGTAGTTTCTTGCAAAATGAACTTTAGAACATATTTGTTAACGTTTATTTATACATAAAATACACCCAAAATTTATAAGTGCAAATTGTAATCTTTTAATTAAAAACTTAAACTAAAACTAGTTTGTAGGCTATAAATGTATAATTTAACACACTGTAATGAAATACTTATATAACACATAGCAACATATTGTCAGCTGTGTTTATATCAGGATATTAAAAAAATAATAATAATTGTAATTTCTGGACTTAATGAATTTTGCCAAACAATTGCAAATTGACATTTAACATTTGATCTTTTCCCCTTTTCTGTTTTTCTACCAGTCAGCAGCCAGCTGCCGGGGTAGCATACACACATCCCACCACAGTGGCCAGTTACACAGTTCATCAAGCACCTGTGGCAGCACACACTGTAGCAGCGGCCTATGCTCCCACTGCAGCCACAGTTGCTGTAGCTAGGCCTGCACCTGTTGCTGTGGCAGCTGCTACTGCTGCAGCATATGGAGGATACCAGCCAACCCATGCTGCCACTGACTATGGGTACCCTCAGCGTCAGCCTGAAGTCCCTCCACCACCACCACCAGTCACCTCACAGAACTACCAGGTACACCCTAAGATTGCTGTTACGATGTAACAGTTGGAATTTTCTTGGCCAATTGAGATTTCTATCTTTTTTTAAATCTGACCTGCCAATTCTGATTTTGGCTGATTGTAATTTTTTCTCCTCCTTCTATGCATCTGTTCAATTTTATATCTTAAATACAAGTAATGTTGTAAGTAATGAAAATTACAACAATTGCAATGGAAAGGCAAAAACAAAACAACCCCCAATGGTTTTGCATGCGAATGCCACAGACAATTGCTCTCTCCTTATCCTTCCTGACTGATTCTTCTCTAGTTTTGTGTTCTGCTAGTGTCCTTGTCACTACTGATAGCATGAGGTGGTACCTGCAGCCCAGTCAAGTAGCACAGGCAGTCTGTTTCTTCCAGGATGGCTCATCCATACGTGTTGTCGCAAGAAGGTTTGCTGTGTCTCCCAGCACAGGCGTGAAAGAGTCTGGAGACGCTGTGGTGAGCATTATGCTGCCTGTAATATCATCCAACATGACTGGCGGTCAGTGATGGTCTGTGGAAGGTATGTCCTTGGAGGGTCGCACAGACATCCATGTCATACCAAGGGTACTCTGGCTGCTGTAGGTTACCGGGATGAAATCCTCAGAGTAATTGTCAGACCTTACACTGGTACCGTGGGCCTGGGTTCCTCCTGGTGCAGGACAATGCCTGGCCTCATGTTGCCAGAGTGTGTAGGTAGTTCCTGGATGAAGTCACTAAGCTGTAACTAAACTTGACTAATATTAAACTTGATTAATATTAGCAAACAGAGAATACCAGGAACGCCTTATTATAATGTAGGTTTTAAAAAAATGTTGCTAACGTTAGTAATGCCAGCTAATGCTAGCTAACGTTAGCTGGCATTGCTGCCTTATTAGCTTGGGGGTTATAAGCTATCTGTGCTGCTCTACAACTGCTCATATATATCACGTTGCTTTTCATGACTGAAATCATTAAGTTGACTAGGCTGGTAATTAGCAAATGATAGAAAACAAGACTTACAGTTCACACTTTCATGAGCTGAGTCTCTTGACGGGTCATGTCTCCCACTGGCGGCAGGAAGCTGCTGCTGACAGCGGGTCTGATGGAGCTGTATGCACCAAAGGCACCAGCTGTGAGTCGCACCTGGTTCTTGCTTCAGCCTCCCATGTACCCGTTTTCCACCAAAGCAGTTCCAGTGCTGGTTCTGGGCCAGTGCTTAATTTGGAATTGGTTTTCCTGTTTCGAATGACAAAGAACTGGCTCCCAGCCATAAAAACTGGTTCCAGAGTAGCACCAGTTCTTTGATGGACTAGAAGAAAGAACCGCTGACGTTAGGGGGCAGAGGGCGGGATTATTGAGACTAACCACAATAAACAATACCGCATAGTGGTGAATAGATAAGGAGTGAATTATCCCTTGCGCATTGGACTGATGGTGAAAATCATACACATTTTGTGTTGTGACTTAGCTGTGCTTTGCCAGTTTACATTAGCTTACAATAAAGGCTAACATAACTATCTCTATCCTGTCGAGCAGCACAAATATGTTGTATCTGCCATGTTTGGATTTGAGCCAGGAGCAACAGCTGTACAAACGTGTAGTTTGCCATCGTTGTTGTTGCTTCTCCTTCTTCTTTGTATTATTGTTGCTTTGAAGTTGGCGCGAGTCTTTATGGGAAAGCAGAGACGTAATTGACGTAATGATGTGGCTCCCTAACCACCTCGAGCCGTGGAAAAGCAAGTTGGTTCTCAACTGGTTCACAGTTGAACCCACTGTGCACCAGCACTAGAACTGCTTTGGTGGAAAAGGGGTAATGTTGAACTCCATCAGATTGCTGGGATGATAATCCTCTAAAGTGAGCGCCACACGCAACCGTATTTTTCATAGCTGACGCGGCAGTGAAGTCCCGTCTCCTCAGGTGCACAAAACGCACCCAGGCCTGGAAGATGGCGCTGTTTATTTCCTGTTAGGAAACCTGTGGACTGTTGATGTCCTGGCTGGAGTTTGTGCAAGCGCAATAATTTACAATGACGATGATAAATGAATGTAATACAAAACTACTGAAGACACACTGACTAAGGATCGACCAATAATCGGCATGGCCGATAATATTGGCCGATATTCGGCATTTTTATGATAATCGGCACCAGCCGTTTTTTCCACCGATAACCGATAAAACAAGTTTATTTTAAAACGCGCTCCTTCTCTCTCTCTCTGCCTGAAGTCACCACTCTTTGCTGTGTAACAATGTCCCGCCTACAGCGCCCACTGATTGGCTGCACGGCACAAGTGACAGCCAATCAACACTGCAGCTTCTAGATGCAGCGCCACAGAGAAGAGAGGAGAGGACTGCTCCGAGAAGCAGCAGCGTAGTGTTTGAAGGCAAGGCAACAGAAAATGTTGAAGTTGCAATAAAAATACTCTATGGTGATGTTTTAAAGACACCACAACCTTTATTATGGGCAGTTTCAATGAAAAGATTTGGACCTACCTGCCTGCCTATATTCACATCAAGTGCGACACATTTTGCAAATAGCTTAAATGATTATGCTTCTAAAAATAAATAGCACCACGGCAAAAAAAAAAAATTGATCAAGTGAACATGACCTGGAGCTCCTTTTATTTAATAAAAAGAAGACATAGCAACATATGGGTACAGCAAGTAGCCTACAGATTAAGAGAGCTGAACCTGTTGAACTTTAAGAGATCTCTGCACTTTTTGTTTTTATATAATAAAACAAGTGCTTGAACCATTTCAACCAAGATCAGAGTTTTTGTTATTCTACAAAAGTTTAAGGTCTTTTTACCACAGATTTTCACAGTGTACAAAAACAAACAGACAGTATACTGTTTTCAGTCTAATCCCAAGTGTGTTATTCTAAATTTTGACACCAAAATTAATATCGGTTCTAAATATCGGTTATCGGTTTCCTTGATTACTAATAAGCGGTATCAGTATCGGCCCTGAAAAAACCATATCGGTCGATCCCTAACACTGACTCTCTATAACAGGAGCTCAGACTGATTACTGCCTGCTCTCTACACTGAGCTATCGCAGAGCCTAGCATGTAACGCCCTCTCGTGACATAATATGACGTGGTGTTGGGGAGTTAACTAAACTGGATACTCAGTTTAGTTAACTGAGTATCTAAGTGTTTCCGAATAATATTACCTAAAGGAAGCATATAAAAGCAGCACTAAGGTCTAACTGGACGAATACGGAGAGAAATCCATTATCTGAATTTAAGAGCTAATTTTTAACTTTCACCAGTGCTGTCTCTACTATGATGAGCTCTAAATCCAGATTGAAAATCCTAGTTGCTGACATCTGCTTTCTCAAGGATCTTAAATAAATTCAGGAGCATTCTATAATATGGCAACAGCATTTATTAGTATTTACACTCAACTTGTGGGATTCAAATAAATAATAAAACAAGAATAAAAAAGAATAAGAAATCACTTTTCTTTTCTTATAACAAATAAAGATGGCATTTTAATGAGTAAATAACAAGAAAGCTTTTGATTGTGCTTAATTTTAGAAAAATAAAGTATCCCTTTATTACTTAGCTACTTGGCTTTTCTCTGTGTATCTCACTGACAGTCGAGTCTCTCTGCATGTCCGAATGCATGGATTTGATTGGCTGATTAGCATCACGTGAGAAGATTGGGTATACACAGTGGTCTGTGAGTTTCTGAGGGCCACTCCACTTTTACTGTAATAGGTGGAGAAGCTGCACCAGTTGAAATAGAAACTCTGACAAAATTTAACAATCCTCAATATTTCGTCAGTTACAGGTCATACAGGCACGCAGGGGCCATACACACTGCTGAGTCACATTATGAGTTGCTGTGATGAAATTCATGCAAGTTGGATCAGACTGTGATTTCAGTTCTTAACCTAGATTTGTGGTATGATCTTGAATCTAGCCCTCAATGGGTTAATGATTTTGGTTTCCATTGATGTCATTTTGTTCTCAACAAATGCTATAAATCAAATTACTGTTTTGCTTTGCAGGACTCCTACTCCTATGTTCGGTCCACAGCTCCAGCTGTAGCTTATGACAGTAAGCAGTACTACCAACAACCCAGTGCTACAGCAGCTGTTGCTGCTGCACAGCCACAACCCAGCGTGGCAGAGTCCTACTACCAGACAGGTAGGCTAAATATACATTCAATTTATTTTCATTCACTTAAATGTCTTGGCAATGCAAGTTAATAATTTTGTTTTAAAGTTCAAATTGTATTCCAGCACAGTGGATTGGCAATGAAACAGTGCATATTTCTGTAAAAACTAGTAAATAAGATGCAGTCTATTTCGGGAGAAGTCAAAGCTGGTTTATTTGAATGCACCAGTAGCTGTTCATTTATGAACACATACATACACATACAAGTTATTCCAAAACTTCTATTTGAAACACAATCAAAACACACATTTTACACCTGAAACAGTGCGTCGGGTTAGTTGTTAATGGTTCGGTAATGATTTACTTAACTGAACTGGACCAGTATATAAACTCAGACCGGATTTGGGTTAGGCTATGAGTTTCAATTAAACTTTTAGAACACAGTAACTTTACATATTTGATACAGTGTGTAGCTGTGTGCTCACTTGAGTCCCAAAAACTCTTCATCAGAGCTGTTGCTGTGTGCAAAAATTGTAGCACTAAGTCTCACAAAGTGCGCTGTCCTCAGACTGTCATCCCAGAGACAGACAAAGCATCATCCTTTGTTCTATCCAGTGGAAAAACAACAAACGCTGCAAACGGCATTGGGCGTAAGCAGCAATGTCAGTGAAATAGTTGATAGACTGCACAGATCTCTAAAAACATAATGTTACAGTCAAACTTGAACTAGAAAACAGAAAACTGAGGCATCTTTTCCTTATCCGGTATCCTGAACCAATACAAGTTTTCTCCACTAGGTGGCACACTAAGTCAAGGAAAGGTCTTGGTGTTCATATATTTGAATGCAATTGATCTTGTTAACATTCCTTTAAAATCCACCCTCCTTGACCTTATTTTGACCAGTAGACCACTGCCAGTGGTGTATTCTATCTTGGCATCAGTGGCCACTATCCCATTGCTTGCATCAGAAATGAGAGTTATGAGGAATCTGCATCACTAACTAAAGAGAAACAAGTTAAATCAGTTGATGACACCAGGCTGCTATAGTATAACCACACATAATAAACACATTAATTTTTATGAATTACATGGAGGGTTAGCGGCTCAGAACTTTCTTCTCAGCAAAAGTAACTCATGTTTTATTCTTGAAACACATCGCTTGGCAAATGCGCCATTATAATAGCAATCTGCCACAGTGTAGGCACACATGGCTTTTAAAGGGAATGAGAGGTGATACTTTGATTGTTTCACCGCATGTTGCACCCAGAACACGGGTGTTTACCTTTTTATTTCTGTCATTCTCTGTGCTGCAGTAATAAACTACAGATAATGTGAATCAAAAACATTGCTGACATATTTGATATTCTCTGAAGTGAGATTTTGAGAGAGATGTCATCCCACTTAACTAGATTGTTTCAATGGAAAATGAATTCTTAAATAATATCCTTGATAAAAATTTTATTGGCACCATGGAGAGACCAAAGTCGCTCTTGCTGTTGCTCTGGTGTATTGTGAGGAGTAAAGGGCGCTGTCCTTCTATGTCGGGCACATAGATGACATCATGATCACCCCCAGACTGTGATGCATTCACAGCCTATTTCATCACTTGTGAGTGAGCTGGGTTTGAACTGGAAGCAGAAAAATTATCCAAATATTGACCCACATGCAGCTCTAACATCTCAGTTCAAAATTCACTACTCAGACTGAGCAGACTAGAGAACTCCATATCCATATACCCATATCCATAAAGTCCATATAGCTTCTATTTCTGTATCCCTTAACCTGTACAAAACATTGTTGTACAGTATGTGATGTGCAGAAACAGTCACAATAAGTTTGTCTTCCATTGTTAAATGTGTTTCATGCAGGAAAGTCAGGAATTTATTGAAACATATTTTGACATGCCAGACAACTCTGTCTGGCATGTCAGAGTTGAAACTATTGTCATGGTTGCATTGGCTCTCACCACCTGCCTTTTTGTTGATTTTTATCTAATTTTAAAATGGTAAATGGACTGTATTTACATAGCGCTTTTTTACCTCCTGAGCCACAGCCACCTCGACAGATCTCAATTGTCCCATTTCTGGTTCTTGTGTTTGATCCTGCAGTTTTCATCACAAACCTTTCCCACTTCACTTTCTGCCTGTATGAATGCAATCTCAGGTTCAGGGAGTTGCTACAGGTTATGAACATTATGAGGTTGTGGTTCTGCCCTCTCAGTCAAAAAGAGGTGATAAGATGTCTTTAATTATTTACCCTTTTGGCACATCCAAATGTTGAATATCAACTGTTGTGGTTTCTAGCCCCCAAACCAGGATACAGCCAGGGGGTAACGTCATACACTCAGAGCCAGCAGACTCGTCAGGTGACTGTGATAAAGCCAGCTGCTCCCAGTCCAGCCACATCCACTTTCTCCATCTATCCAGTGACCTCCGCTGTCCAGCCTGTGGCAGCTGCCTCTGTGGTACCTTCTTACTCCCAGAGCCCAACCTACAGCACAAACGCTGTCACCTACTCTGGTAAGCTTTGACCCTAAATTGAATTCTGCTTTAAAGGTATGAAAACCAAAAAAGTAGATGTTTTTGTTTTTAAAAAAAAAAAAAAAAAAAATCATTTTACTTAAAGGCCCTGACAGTCCATGCCTTTTTGAAACATTTGCAGCAAATGATATGATATTGAAAAAGCAAAATCTAGTAAATGGATCTAGAACATCAAAACGTAGTAAATGTAACTGGAACAATTCCTAATACTCCATTCAGGTACATGTATCATTCGTTCATTTGATATTCATTTGAGAATCCAAAATGAAAAAATGGCTTATGTCATTATTTGTATATGAATGTGATACACAAAAGGAACTTTTGTGTATCACATTCATATACGTTTTTTTTTAAATTTTAGGCTCAGGTCAAAAAAAGAAAATAAACAAAACTCCCCTGGGTCGAATTTATTTTTGCATGCATACATACATGCTCTTCTAATGTTCGGCTGCAGCTGCATCTTTCACATGTAGCAGCCTTTTCCCTCCCTGATCCTTCTCCTTAGTTCCTCCTTATTTCATGGCCTAAAGAGGAGAGAGACATGATGAGTCATATGCCTTCTTAGTGTTGGCATAAAATAACTCCAGTGTTTGATTCTCTCTGCTGTCTCTGGAGTCCTCGCCCTCTTGACTTTCGGCTTGGTCCCTAATAATAAACGACACAAAAACAATAGGGTCCTTGCCTTCAGGCAAGGGCAGGACTCCTCTGGAGTCCTCGCCCTCTTGCCTTTCGGCTCGGTCCCTAATAATAATAATAATAATAATAATAATAATAATAATAATAATAATAATAATAATAATAATAATAGACACAAAAACAACAGGGTCCAGGGTTGAGCATAGCTCAACGGGTAGAGCACCCGCCCCATGTGTTGAGGCTATAGTCCTCGTTGCAGGCAACCCCGGTTCGAATCCCATGCCGAGCGGTCTTATCCTGCGTGTCATTCCCCCTCTCTCTGCCTCCCGTTTCCTGTCTATCTCTACTGTCCTGTACATTAAAGGCAAAAAAGCCCCAAAAAATATATATTAAAAAAAAAAAAAACAAACAAACAAAAAAAAAAACAACAACAGGGTCCTTGCCTCCAGGCAAGGGCAGGACTCCTCTGGAGTCCCCGCCCTCTTGCCTTTCGGCTCGCTCCCTAATAATAAACGTTGAGTTATTATGTAGCAGTCAGGGCTTGAAATTAACTTTTTGAGACAGCTAAAAATCTGTCTCACCACTTGAGGAAGTTGGGTCACAAATGGCGAGTGGCGAATGCTAATTTTAAGCCCTGGTAGCAGTACTCGGTCCTTCACCGCTATCATCTAAAATGGATCAAATGAGATAATATTTGTACAGCATTCCTTCACTGCTATTATCTAAAATGGATCAAATGAGATAATATTTGTACAGCATTCTTTTTCATCAATGTCAAATATGACAGAATCTGTCATTGCTTGCGTTGTGCTAATGTTAACATATGACAGGACTAGGCATGGGTCGGTATGAGATTCTGACGGTATAACCTTAGGCAAAAATATCACGGTTTCACGGTATTATGATTACAGCTCTAAAATGTGTTATTTTGAAATGTCTATTTAAAAAACAAAAAAGAACATTTCCATTGAACAGTCTTCTTCTTCAGATTTTGTTGGCATAGACGCCTTTATTTAACAGTAGATCGACAGGAAACATGGGAGAGAGAGGGGGTGTGACATGCAGCAAAGGACCTCCGATCGGGATTCGAACCGGGGTCGGATATGGCATGCGCTCTAACCACTCGACCACCTGCGCGCCCCACAGTCTTCTTTTTTTAAACAATATACAGCTCTGGAAAAAATTAAGAGACCACTGCAAATTTTTCTAAAATCAGCATCTCTACATGTATGACAGCCATTCCATTCCAGTATCAGTTGAATTCCAACACAAGCACACCTTATTCTACCTAATGAGGTTCTAATGATGACCTGAACTAAATCTCATTTAAGAGGAAAAGTATAAAGAAACACTGCTGTGGTCATCACTATCCTCTTGCAATAGGACCAGCTGGATGCCAAAAAAGTGCTAGAAATAGCTCAAAAGTAATTGGAATGCCAAAACAGTTGAAAAGAAAAGTTTTGAGTGAGGGGGAAAAAAGGGTGCAATTCTGGCTTTATTGGCAGAGGGATACAGTGAATGTCAGGTTGCTTCCATCCTTAAAATTTCTAGGACGGCAGTTCATAAGAACAAGGTCAAGCAGCAGACATTGGGGACAACAAAGCTTCAGACTGGTAGAGGGCAAAATCGACTCTCCACTGATCAGGATGACCGTCAACTTATTCGAATGTCAGTCAGCAACCGCAGGATGACATCAAGTGACCTACAAAAAGAATGGCAAAAGGCAGCTGGGGTGAAGTGCACGGCAAGAACAGTTCGAAACCGGCTCCTAGAGGCAGGGCTCAAGTCATATAAAGTTAGAAAAAAGCCCTTCATCAATGACAATCAAAGAAGAGCCAGGCTGAAGTTTGCAAAAGACCATAGGGATTGGACCATAGAAGACTGGAGTAAGGTCAACTTCTCTGAGTCAAATTTTCAGCTTTGCCCAACACCTGGTCGTCTAATGGTTAGACGGAGGCGTACGAGCCACAGTGTGTTGCACCCAGTGTAAAATTTGCTGGAGAATCGGTGATGATCTGGGGATGCTTCAGCAAGGCTGGAATCAGGCAGATTAGTCTTTGTGTAGGACGCATGACTCAAGCCACCTGCAAGGTTATCCTGGAAGAAAATGTGCTTCCTTCTGCTCTGGCAATGTTCCCCAACTCTGAGGACGATGGATGGTCACAAGCCATCAAACAAAGCTGAACTGCTTGAATTTTTGCACCACGAGTGGCATAAGGTCACCCACAACCAGTGTGAAAGACTGGTGGAGAGCATGCCAAGACGCGTGAAAGCTCTGATTAAAAATCAGGGTTATTCCACCAAATATTGATTTCTTATAAGTTAACACATTATTATTGTTGTTTCTCAATGAATATGAACTTGTTTTCTTTGCGCTATTTGCGGTCTGAAAGGATCTTATTTGTTTTTTGACCATTTCTCATTTTCTGCAAATAAATGACTGAATTAATAAATATTTTTAGTTGGAATTTGGGAGAAATGTTGTTAGTACTTTGTTGATCATTTTCTTTTTACTCAGACATACCTATACATTATGAAATCACAAAAACTGATCATTTTGCAGCGGTCTCTTAATTTTTTCCAGAGCTGTATAGAACATGGTGGAACATTAGTAAATATGTACCGTAAATTCCGGACTATAAGCCGCTACTTTTTTCCCACACTTTGAACACTGCGGCTTGTACTACGGTGCGGCTAACACATGTTTATTTTTTTTTCCGTGGGTGTTGTTGTTACGTACTTTATTATTTTTTCACTTTGCTTCATGTTTAATACACGTTGTTGTCCGACTCGTTCATAGGAGAGAACGGGAGAGTTCGCTCAGTAGGTTTTAATTCAAAGTTTTCCAATACAAGACTGTTTGTGGTAGCAGCGGTACAGCAGATGTAATGAAGTCCACGCAGCACGCTGGATGCAAACTAATATTAACCCTATAGCCTATTCATTATAATGTCCATGGACATAAATTGAGTTATTTTGCCTTAATAATGACAAAATAATACACAATAAATGGTCGGATTGGGAACCCATATGCATAATGTCTCCACGTTGCATTTAGTGTTGCTTGAAATGACCAGGGCTTAGTGTTGCCTTTTTTTAAAAATCGTCGATTTCCAGGGATTCCCTGGAAAATTGGCTTCTTTTCCCTCAAGCAGGGTACACGTGCACTCACACTAGCCAAATAATCCGGACTTTAGGGGGCAAACGTGCTTGTGCACGGTACGATTGCCTAGTGCGCCTTAAATGAACAGTGTGTAGTCAGACTAGCCGCGGTGGGGGGGTTGCGTGCAATCGCTGATGGACACCCCATCGGCGATGGCTGTCAGGCATCGCCGATTGGACCAACCCTAGCTAATATCTCATATTACAACGTGGGACACCTGCGGCTTAAAATCCGGTGTGGCTTGTACAAGTACAAAAATGATTTTCTTTCTAAAATTAGAGCATGCGGCTTTTAATCAGGTGCGCTCTGTAGTCCGGAATTAGTAGTCTACTACTATTAGTAGTAGTCCATTTTTCCTTTTAACTGAGGCTAAACCTGCAACTCAAGTTACGACATAAATGAATTATTTTTAGTGGGAAAAAACAACCTTCTTCCTCCAAGCCGTGGCCGTCTGTCATCATACAGTCTGCAGAGCTACCTGCTTGTAACAGCAACCGGAGGTGCGCGGGGGGGATGGGTACTTTACGCTGCAACTGCACGCGACCTGAGGGACCTCACTGTCTCTCTGAGGAGTCACATTTCGACAAATGCTTCAGCATGTTGCTTGTGTTTCCACCCTTGCACGAAATGACGGTGTGGCACACGTTGCGCTGTTAGCATCCTTCTTAGTGAAATTAAGCCACACTTTGGACCACTTCTGTCTCTCCGCCATGGTGTCGCTCGTGCTGCTGATTGATTCTCGCGCGAGCGTGACGTCATTATTTTGCAAGGCACGTGAAAGAAAGGCATTGATAAGAGAATCGCTAAGCATAAAGGCAAATGATGTGGATGGATTGAACCAATTGGAACCGGTTCTCGATTCCCACCCCTATGCTAGAGGGTATTGAATGCAGTAACACAAAGTAGGGCTAGACGATTATGGCAAAAATCATAATCACGATAATTTTTTTTTTTTTGGCATAGACACCTTTATTCATCAGTAGACTGACAGGAAACATGGGAGAGAGAGGGGGGTGTGACATGCAGCAAAGGGCCGCCGATGGGGATTCGAACCGAGGTCGGCTGCGTATATGGCATGCGCTCTAACCACTTGACCACCTGCGCGCCAATCACGATTATTTTGATCGATATTGAAATCGCGATTATAAAACATGATTATTCATAGATTTGTAAACATAAGCATTTATTGAACCACCAGAATTCAACTTGAAATATATTTGAACAGCACAACCAGGAATAAATTAAAATCAAGAAAAAAATATACAATGATAAATGTAAATAATAATAGCAATATGTAAAAACAACAAATAAAAATTAGGGCTGTCAAACGATTCATTTTTTTAAAATCGAGATTAATCGCAGAATTTCCATAGTTAATCGTGATTAATCACGTTTTGATTTGCATGTTTAAAGTCCTGTTATTTTACATTTCAAGGCAGTTTTAAGCCCATAATGTAAAGCATTTCTTATGAGAGTGTCTTAACTGGGAATCAATCACGGGTCTGCACACTCCAAAATGGTACTTTGGTGGAGCTGAGGCTCCTGGCTGCACCTGGGTGTTTAGCGTGGAGGAGCTAACTCAAACTGGACGCACTCCGTTTGACACAGGGCCAACAAGCCGTTCAAAAGTCCAGTAGCTCTCTTACTTTCCATCACCGCTGCAGGTTTACTGCAGGAGGCCACTTCAAAGCATAGTGCTATATAGCCAGAGGAGCCGTCTACGGATGAGTAGAAGGGACAAAAAGGCTTGCAACATTAAAATGCGATTTAAAAAAATTAACGCGTTATGGATTGGCATTAATCTAATCACGATTAACACGTTAACGCTGACAGCCCTATTAAAAATAAATAGCCAAAACCTACCAAAACAAAAATCCCTTGGCTGCCGAGCTTATTAAACAAATTGGTCGTGTTGCCATAGTGTGCACTGTGTCAAGCAGTTCACACTCCACACGCTACACCTGTCATTTGTCACGCTGAGAAGTGATCCCACCGCACAGAAATTAATATTATGTAATCCATACATCCCAACTCTCTGCATATTGATAGCGGCTCCCTGACGCCCGCAAATGAGACACAATCTCCCGGAACGCGTGTGTGTGTGTGTGCGTGCGTGTGTGTGCGTGTGTGTGCGTGTGTGTGCGTGTGTGTGCGTGTGTGTGATTACCAATGCAGTGCGTGTGAGAGCGCAGCGTCCTGATAGCTGTGTGATCTCATGCCAAACTATTCATGAAACTTGAGAGCACTGAAGATGTCCCAGTCCTACCTTTCGTCTTGTCAACCAAAGGCCTTTCTGTCATTTTAAATTTCCCAGATCTGTGCAGAAACACACCGTTCCTCCAGCAGGTCTAACATAAGGGGCGGGACACAGAACTTGCTGGGAAAGACGGGGGCGTTGGATTTATGTCACAGGTGCACCGCGCCGGGCGGAACAATAATTGCTTTATGTCAATTATTACGTTTTTATAATCGTGGGAGGCCAAAATCGATATCGCGATTAAAATTCAATTAATCACCCAGCCCTAACACAAAGTGAACATCTTTAACATATACTTTGGTTTATGATTAAATCTAACAAAACTATTGTCAGCCTCAGATGTACTACTTGGTGTGTTAATTTGTGTTTTATAAAATATAAGTGTGCTATCATACTTACTTTAGATGATGAAAATGGTACAGTAGTAGCCACTTCAAAGTTCCCCTCCAAGCTGAATGCCAGCTGAATGGCAGCTGACTCCCAGCCAAGTTCCAGCCAAGTTCCAGCTGAGTTCCAGCAGCTGGAGAGACCCCCTCCTTCTCCTGGGCGTGTCTATCTTTTCCTGTAAACCCGCCTATTCATTGTAATACAGGGTTTGACCAGAAGATGGCGCTTCTGTCACAAACTAGCCTACATTCTCATGTTTTAGGAATTGTTACTGTCAGGTCATCCAGATTCATCGAATCAAATCAAAAAATTAAATAGCCTACTGACTGCTGCTTATTTTGTTATTTGTTTTGAATCTAACACAAAAAACGAAAAAAAAGCCTTTTCATATTTTACTTTTAGGCTCAGATAAATAATACGAAATGACAAAAACGGACCACAGGACTGTATTTGATTTTAGGCAATTATACAGCACATATGTGCCAGCCAACCCTGGTCTATTCAGTGCATGCGTTAAGCCAGGTAAACCCAGCCACCTTATTAGCATTATCATTGCTCAACCTTTTGTTTGGGCTTAATGGGCCATTTGGTTCCATGGTCACACAAATCACGCACAGAGATCAGAATAGTGTTCATGGACGTCGGAACTATTTTCTGAGAGGGGTCACTGTGAGCTTTCATAATAGTCAAATCTCTCTTGCGTCAGGTTTTCAGCCTGCGCAAGGCTGAGAAAGAGCGCTCAGATGCCGCGACAGATATGGGCCAGACAGAGTTGAATGAGCATTAATTATATGAAAAAGATAAATATAAGTCAGACAAATTGAGTTTACATTCAGATTTGTTATGATTACAGTAACTAACTAGTTAATTAACTATTGGTGTAAAACTGAAAACTCAACCGCACATGTGTGCTGGACAGAGTGGGGGCACTACACACATCTACTACTACACACCTCACTGACTTAGAAAAGATGTAAAAATGAAAACTCAACCACACATACAGGAGCATATGTGCTGGATATAGTGGGGGGCACAGACAGTGTCTTCATCTTGATTTTCGGTGGGGGAGATGTCCAGCTCGAAGGTGATGGGTTGAGGAGGATGGTTACAGTGCTGTCCCATTGTCTTTCAAAGCGAATGCCCCCCGTCCCCCGCTGGCCCGCACTCACATTACCTCAAAACCCAAGTGTACTCAAGCACAATTGCCTCCGGCACATGCGTTGCGCAAAAGGCGCACATAACGCGTGCTGCGCCGGTAACACACAACACAGCCGATCAATTAACACAACGCACTATGATTAAAAAGTACAAGCATATTCTTCTGAGTCATGCCTGAGTCATGCAGTAGCCTGCTACACATCCTTGTGTAAAAAAGACGCACTGATTTCATTGACGCTCGCAGCCTCTCCAGCGGAGCAGCTATAGAACAGACTTAGTTTAACTGAATGACTTAGAAGTCGCCAAATGACTTGCTTTAACGAATTTCGTTAGTTTATATAATGCAGATTTGTAAAATATTACTTTTATGAGGGTCACAGACAATAAACTTAGCATTTGATAATTGTGGTAGCAGCGGTGCAGCAGATGTAATGAAGTCCAAGCAGCACGCTGGATGTAACTAATATTAAGCCTATAGCCTATTCATTATAATGTCCATGGACATAAAGTTATTTTGCCTTAATAATGATAAAATAATACACAAAAAATGGTCGGATTGGGAACCCATATAATATTAACACTACGTATTAAATAGTGTGTCCTGTTTTAAATCACTAGACTGGGTTTGTCTCATGGGCTATTTCTTGGTTTGACAGTGACAGTGATCAGTGATCAGTCAGAGGAATTATTAAGTGTCCGCGAGTGTTTCCTGTGACACACGGTGTCCTGTCAGATGTACGGCAGGTTCAATTGCATCTTTCTAATGGATTAACTATATTGTGCTTCATTCGGCGACTGTATACAGAAGAATAGAAGTAAAACAAGTAATATTAGTGTATATAATATTTAGCCTAGTATTTTAATCAGGTTTATTCATAGGGTTGTAACATGATGAATCTGGTTAATTTTTTAATCGTTGGACAGCCTAGTCTTTCCTATGAGCAGTGGGTCTAAACACACTGCTCCTCCCCGTGGATAAATGAGGCATTACAGCTGGTTTTCACTCGGGCAGCTTAGGGGCGTTCCCAGTCGGGGCCTCATTGACCACGTCATCGCGGGGGGATCGCATTTCCCCCCTGCTTCCATTATCGGCCAGCCAAGGACCGGTCAAGGACCAGTCAAGGAGCCATCAAGGAAACACGGGAACTTTGAAATGGCTTCATCTGTACAACATCATTATCGTCATCATTTACACAAACCTTTGCTCTCATTCATTGTCATGTAACCTTATCCAAATGCTATACAATGGCAATATAGTGAGTACATTTTGAGTGAAGCTTTCATCTTTTCCCAGGAACCTCATACTCGGGCTATGAGGCAGCAGTCTATTCAGCAGCCTCCAGCTACTACCAGCAGCAGCAGCAGCAGCAGCAGCAGCAGCAGCACCAGCACCACCACCACCACCACCACCAGAAGCAGGCAGTGGCAGCTGTAGCAGCAACAGCAGCATGGACTGGTAACACTTTCACCAAGAAACCCCCATTTCAGAATAAGCAGCTCAGGCCCAAGCAGCCGCCCAAACCTCCTCAGATCCACTATTGCGATGTCTGTAAGATCAGCTGTGCTGGCCCGCAGGTGAGTTTAATACAACCCACACTGACAGCATTTTGTTGAAATGCTTTAAGGATTAAGTGCACACACGATAATAATCATTAGTGTTCCAACCTGTGGTAATAATCACTTTGTCTCCCTCTAAACATTGAATGGGTTAGACTTATAAGGAGCACCTGGAAGGCCAAAAGCACAAGAAGAAGGAAGCGGCACTAAAGGTCTCCCAGAACAACAACAGCAGCAGCAGCAGCAGCAGCAGCAGCAGCAGCGCTATTGGTGGTGGGGTACTGGCCCGCAGTGCTCAGAACCAACTCCGTTGTGAACTTTGCGATGTTTCTTGCACTGGCGCTGATGCCTATGCTGCCCATATCCGTGGAGCCAAGCACCAGAAGGTATGAATATGAGTGGAATATTTCATATCTACAGACATTTTAAAAAAAAATGCTGTCAGCCTTCATGGTGACTGTGATTTACTTTAATTTAAAAAATGTATGTGTGAGAACGTTTGGTCATCTACGCACCATGAACGGAGATACTTCAGACTGTACTCGCACTCTGTCTAGTCATTGAAGCGTGTGCAGTGTATGGCCACATGACTTGCCCGTTGCAGACCACTGAGCGGGTGCAAATGGATGCTAATGAGCAGGATGACGGTGAACTGGTGGCAATAAAAAAAAAAACGCAACCTCTGTTATGTTCTGGATTGTTTCAATAATAATTAAAGCTGCAAGCAGCGTTGGGCGGGACCTTGCCCCCTTGCGCATATTGGGCCGTGGCGAAGCGGAAAGGTTTCCCTTAGAGGTATTTAGATGCTTTCGGACTTTTATCGGACACTGCAATAAGTAGATCACTCAAACACACACACACATATACACACTCACACATACACACACAAACACAAACTCACAAACTCACATGTAGACACAGACTCACACTAGGGCTGGACGATTATGGCAAAAATCATAATGATGATTATTTTGATCGATAGTGAAATCGCATTTATAAAACACAGTTATTCATAGATGTGTAAACATAAGCATTTATTGAACCACCAGAACTCAACTTGAAATATATTTGAACAGCACAATCCAGAAATAAATTAGCCACAAGTCCTTCTGGATGTTTTGAACACCAACCCTTTAACATATATATTCATGCCGTACATCGTTGGAAAGCTTAGATTGTCCTGATTCATTCAAGACCACTCACGACTTATATGGTTGCTCACAGCCGTAATAGTATTAGCGATTAGCTCGGCTAGCCCCTGAGCTAAGTAAGAAAAGCTATAATGCCTACATACCTTCAAAGTCTTCCCTTTATCCATAACGATCATCTTATGACTCAGGACTTTCTGTACAGCTCGCCAAGTATCCATTCTTGTGAAATATGAAATCCGTTTTCATAAAACCGGAATATTTTCCTCAATATGTCCATGTATTTAGTCCAACACGTAAGGTAATAACACAAATAACAAACTATATATGGTCCGTTTACGTCATTTCCTGACCTGCACGTCCATCTCAGAGTACACGTGACTAGATGTTTACGACCGTGAGCCTCTTCTGCTTCTGACGACACCACACACAGGCCAATCGGTGTTTAGGATTAGGCAGTACATGTCTCCAAAGCCAATGAGGACATGTGACCGACAACAATGACGACATGGCTTTGATTGACTGCTGTTCTAGCCTATGGAAATATTCGGTGAAATGAAGTTGATAATCTTTTAGCCAATAGTCTGAGGTTTCCAACGGTGTATGACACTAAGCTATTAGGTTTGGCTGTCCATAAACAAACTCCAAGCGTAACCGGCGTGCGCCCGGTGCGTAAAAGAGTTGAACCATATATCATTACGCACACGGCATTTTGGTACACGGTTGGTTCTTCTTCGACTTAACATATGACTTATACCAAAATAAACAGATAGATAGATAGATAGATATGGCCAAACAAAAAATATATGGTTATATGTAATAATAATAATAATAATAATAATAATAATAATATGGCGTCAGCTTTCATTAGAGACCAAGATTTTGATTGTAGGCAAAGGGGATGTGAAGTTATAGGTGTTTGATTGTGGTTATACAGCTTTGGTAATCAAGTGTCCATTTGGAGTCTCCAAAAAGGACCTGAGGAAAACGCATGGACATACCTGTTGAAAAATAATTCTGAAAAATTCATCTTTTGGTCTTTTGACTCCAAATTTGGACTGTATGAAGCCAAGACCTGTGGCTGTGGCCTCATTGTGTCTATATCCCGCTGAGAGGTCCCTGAATGTCTGTACACATGTCATTGTAAAAGCAAACCTATGGGCGAGTAAACAACCCCATCATTGTAACCTCTGCCACTCTTTGTCAGTAAGTCACAGAATCACACAGACACTTTTACAAGAATCCTGAGAGTGTTTCCTTTCCAATGATACCAGACACATCTCTGAATCTCAAACTATGTGGGATCTGTGCTGCTCACCACTTGGGCATGTCGTTTAGGCTAACAGCATAAAAAACAGGGGCGTGTGTTAAGTGGTTAAGTCACAAATGTGTCTTTTATGACGTGCTCACACTATGTGATCCGTGTCCAAGCACGTTTGACTACTGTGATCACTCTGTACCATGCCCAGGCGTACTGGAAGAGTTGGTAAGATAAACAGAAACACAGACCTTCTGAAATTCTGTAATCTGAATTCTCTTCTTTTCTCTAGGTTGTGAAGCTTCATACCAAACTTGGTAAACCTATTCCCTCTACTGAGCCCAGCATGGTCACTCAGACATTGTCCTCCACCACAGCTGCCACCAGCAAAACCACCACATCTACTCTGAGCAGCTCCACTACCACCAACTCTCTGTATGTGGCTGCCTCTTCATCCCTTGTTGCTTCCGGCCCCCTCTACCTGAAACCTGTCAGCATTGTCAGCAGTAGTGTGGCGGGTGTCAAGAATCCATTAGCCAACAGCCTCTCAACTGCCAACTCTGGCACAACTGCAAAGAAAGTCAACACCCCCAAGATCAATTTTGTTGGTTAGTAAATGTAGTACTTGCACGTTGTGAGTGTGTCTCTCTCGCTCTCTCGCTCTCGCTCTCGCTATTTCTTACTATTTAGACCAATGTTTTGAGGTAGCACTCTGTGATCTATGATTAAATTACATTGTAATTTCTTGAATGTAGGTGGAAACAAACTACACACCACAGTGAAAATGGAAGAGGTTAAAGTGGAGGCATCTAAGCCTGCAATGCCCTCTTCAGGTGGTCAAGACGCCAAGACAGAAGTTTCAGATTCTCTGACTACATCGGCCCTGGCTGCACTGCAGAGTGATGTCCAACCTGTCGGCCACGACTATGTTGAAGAGGTAAGCGTTGAGGCAGGGCTAGAACCAACTTATACAAATGGGCATAAAAGTATTAGTGAGTATAATATGTCAAACTCATTTCTAGGTCCGAAATGATGAAGGCAAAGTCATCCGCTTCCATTGCAAGCTGTGTGAATGTAGTTTCAATGATCCAAATGCAAAGGAAATGCATCTAAAAGGACGCCGGCATCGTCTGCAATACAAGGTTTGTTGCTGACACAAATTTGATTGTCAGTGTGCTTGAGATATCTCCTTTTTTTCTGTGTTCTAAATTACATCCTTGAAAGTTTGAGTTTGTATTTTGTTTTTTGTTTTTTTACATATTTTATAGAAGAAGGTGAACCCAGATCTGCAGGTAGAGGTAAAACCCAGCATCCGAGCTAGAAAGATTCAGGAAGAGAAAATGAGAAAGCAGATGCAGAAAGAGGAGTATTGGAGAAGAAGAGAAGAAGAGGAGCGCTGGAGAATGGAGATGCGGTATGGCTATGATCACTTGTTTTCAATAGTTCTTAAGGATGATGTATTTACCATGGTTGGCTAGAAATTGAAATACTGTAATGCAGGTCTATATATGTGCATTTGTCCTTTGCATATCTCTTGAACCATTCATCTTATTGATTTCACATTTGGGAACAAATGCAGTGTTGAATTTAGTGCAATTTCAACATGCAATATGTTTTAATATTAATAAACGTTAAACTGAACAACATGTCACTGTGGGAGTGAAAGGGGTGATTGTAATTTATTAAGGGAAAAATACATTATTACATGGGTGCACACAGTTTTATAAATCTATTTTTGGCACACCCCATTTTTGGTTGTTGTGCACTCATACACTGTTGTTTGGATCTTAAACACTGTCTTATAAATGAGGCCCCAGATCTCTTGAGTCAGGATGAGCAGGAATGCTACAACATGCATTTGCTAAAAACGTATTGGAGAACTAACAGCTGAATGCTGAATATAGCTCTGAAGTCTCTGACAGGTCCAGGGATAGGACTGCCAAAAGGCCAAATATGAGATCAATGCAGATCCGATGAGAATTACAAAGGTATAATAATAATAATGATTCCCTATTATTATTATTATTATTATTATTATTATTATTATTATTATTATTATTATTATTATTATCACAACAAATACACAGCAGACATGGGCAGCCCACTAGTCAATTTCCAAATATCTATACATTGTTAAAATGGTGTTGGAAACAAGCAGATTATTACTGTATCTAAATTAATAAGTGAAGTTGTGACACCTCTTCACCGCTGTCTGTGTCTGATGCACGCGGAGGGCTCAGCTCTGCCCTGCTGAGACAGAGTAGAGCAGGGGTTCTCAACCTTTTGCAAGCTGGGCCCCCCCAAAGCTGGTTCATTGCAGTTGGGGCCCCCCCTCCTCCCGGTGTCACCCTCCCTCGCGGCCCCAACCCCACTACACCACCTTGCATAGATAGATAGATAGATAGATAGATAGATAGATAGATAGATAGATAGATAGATAGATAGATAGATAGATAGATAGATAGATAGATAGATAAAATAATAGATTTGTTATTTTTAGGCCCACACTATTATTATTATTATTATAATTATTATTATTATTATTATAATCATCAGGTAGGCCTATCATCATTACTAGGCTATTGTTATAACTGGCAGTAGCACCAGACTTCTAATGTGAGCTTGCAGGCATTATTATTATTATTATTATTATTATTATTATGAGTAGTGATATCCCTATTATCATTACTAGGCTAGCTATATAATTATAGTTACATGCTTTGCTGTTATTATTATCATTATTAGTAGTAGTAGTAGTATTACTTTTATTATTATTATTATTATTATTATTATTATTATTATTATTATTATTATCATCATCATAGGCCTATTATCATTACTAGGCTATTGTTATAACCGGGAGGTAGGCGATGTTAATGTGAGACCTGAGCCTGCTTTGCCTTGCAAAGATCCTCAATTCTTGGTGCAATGTCTGATAAACATAGCCTCAAATCATCCTCAATTTGTGCACGATTCCGGTATTTAGTTTTGAGTGCAGTCATTTTCGAGAAGCCTGCCTCACACAAATATGTCGACGCGAAAGGGAGGAGAATCTTCAATGCGACGTCACAGAGTTGAGGGTATTCCTGCATCAATGCTGCCCAGAATGACGAAAGAGGGCAGGAGGTGAAACGTTCCTTCAGCCTACTGTCACTCTTCAGCTCAATAAGCTGTTCCTGCATGTCAATTGACAGCTCGTTTGCTGTGCACACAAATGGATCTCGAACCCACGCGAAAGAGCGATAATCCTCTTTGAAATACGTCGCAAATTGTTGTCTCATTGCAGACAGGTGCTCAGACGCTGACTGAAATAAAGAGGTGAAATCGTGTGACGTGCCTGCATCAGTGATAAAGTCTGCAAGGCTGGGGAACATGTCGCAGTTTTAATGATTTTTTTTTTTTATTTTTATGATTTTTCCCTCCATCCTGTTGCCTACTCGCGCCCGCTCGCGCCCCCCCCGGAGAGTGGGGGGGCGCGCCCCACCGGTTGAGAAACACTGGAGTAGAGGAAGCAGCTAACGTTAGCCTCTGCTATAGTTTGCTGTCATCACACTGCTCTCCTCTCCTCTCAGAAGGGCCTGTTCAAGGCAGGAATATTACTGCTTTATTCCACCTCGCTGTTCTGTATAAAAGGTCTGGATACTGAATTAGGGACAGAGTTGCTCCATCAGTAAGTGGCTACAGGACGCTGTTTTAGCTGTGGTCGAGCAAGGTAGAGAGTGAATGAAGTGAGGGAGCGGTGGCGGTAAGAAAGCTGGTGAATTGGATCAATAAAACGTTATTTTGTGATTTCTTCTTCTTTTTTTTCACAGCAGTTACGTTCAACAGCATAAATAAACTTCCCCACACATCTCTACTCAACCCTGCAACTCAGACTCAAAACTAAACTGAAACGCTGGTGTGCTGTTTATGCTGGTTTGGTTGGTTCAATGTAAGAAAGCAAAGACTCCTTAATGGCTATGATGATGATCTTTGTATTAAGGAGCCGTATTTTTCAACTCTGAAGCTGAGCACCTCTGCTGGAGCTGATCACTCACTGTGTGCTGCTCATACAGACACAGTGAACCAGGTGAAAACTGGAGGTGACAACTACACTCCTTACCACTCCCTACGGGCGGCTATGGCTCAGGAGGTAGAGTGGTCGTCCTCCAACTGGAAGATTGGCAGTTCGATTCCTTGTCCTTGGGCAAGACACTTAACCCCAAATTGCTCCCGTTGCTACGCCAACGGTGTGTGAATGAGAATGAATGGTTAACTTCTTCTGATGTGCCAGTTGGCACCCTGCGTGGTAGCTCCTGCCATCAGTGTATGAATGTGTGTGAATGGGTGAATTAGTTGTAATGTAAAGCGCTTTGAGTGGTCGTAAAGACTAGAAAGGTGCTATATAATTTACCTTTTATGTTACTGTAAGTGCAAGAAAATCTACCAGAGTAAAAACCAAGAAGATTGATTTAATTGAATCCACCCAAAAACGAGTGGTTACTCTTAATTCTTTTTAAAATGAAAATCAAGTAACAAACTGAGGGTGGAGTGCAGCTGTTTATCATGTCTCCAGCAGTACCACTGTTAGACATCAAGACATCACTGTTGAGACAGACTGAGCACCCAAATTATTTTCATGCTGCAGTGTGTGCTGGTCAGCTGCTCTCCTTAGCTGCGCCACTCTGCTAACATTAGAGTAACTGCGTTTAGAGTTCACAGTAAACGTCACAATCGTGTCACAAAGGTAATTATTTAGTTATTCAATCAAAAAATGCTGCAGTCACTTCCTTTTTTAAGATAAACTACACATGAACTCTCGTGTGTGCACCATATAAGACTGCCCGGCTGCTTTGCTGCCCTCACTGTTTGGTTCTGCCTTTTGTAGTCTGTCAACATCAAGTTATTAACTAACGTTTAAATAATCGATTCTTGACTTTTGTTAATATAATCAAGAAATTTCCCCAACCCTAATAATGACACACAAGGTGTAAATTACCCTAAAGGGGTTGACTACCTGGGCATCTCTACCAGTCAGAACCAAAGATTCCCTTCAAATGAGGAGCGGAGCAAGCACAACTTTTGATGTAGCATTTCTAGATATAACATGATTTTGGATGACATGCCAAATGAGGAAATATCTTTGGGAAGAATGGTGGTCATCTCTCCAGTAGAGTTCCACAGACTTGGGCATGTTCTTGAGGCTTATAGTCGAACAACAACTAACTAAGACTCATTATTTTTTCCTGCTATTTTGTCAACCTTCTCTACACTAGAAATGTAGTTAAACTGCTGTAAACTAGAAGCTGTGGTTTATATTTTCAGGCGTTACGAAGAAGACATGTACTGGAGACGTATGGAGGAAGAGCAGCATCACTGGGGTGAGCGACGTCGTATACCAGATGGAGGGTATCCACAGGGCCCTCCTGGTCTACTCGGAGTTAGGCCTGGCATTCCTGGCCTGCAGCCTCAGGGTCCTTTGGTAAGGCTTTATGATTATGCATATTTCGTGTGTCTCAGTATATTTCTTAGTTAAACATTCTTGTCAGACCGCCCTGAATTTTCTAGCTCTGTGTTGGCTGCATTGCTGGATTGGCAGGCTGTGTGTGTCAGCAAAGCTAATTTTAGATTGAATGTTGCCAAAATTGCATGTTACTTTATAAAATGGTATGCAGTTAGTAATTGTAGCCCTAATGGCAGAAAAAAGTTGTGTTTATTAGTACCTGGTTGTTGACATCTAAACATCACATCCTTGTTGGAATAGTTTCCTTTGCCACCTTTTCCCACTGGAGCTTTGCTAAATTAATTTACATATATTTCAATTCAACAGCTACTTGATATAAATCTAAAAAAGCAAAAGAGATATGTGAGAAACGACAGCAGAAAATGAAGAGAGAAACTTCAGGCATGTTTTTGCACCCAGACCCAGTGGCCTCACTCGTGTGTCTGAGGAAGGCACTCTTTTTAAATTCATTGCGTGAAACACAAAGCACTGTATGACTGGATTCGCATCTGGTTACTGGTAACTCTGTAAAAAAACAAACTGTTTTTTGATAGCTGAATTATTTTTTAAATGATTTTAAAATTAAAATAAAGTCAAATGGAAGCAGCTGTGACTGTTACTGACCGGGTCGTTTTGGTTCCAAACAACACCAACATTTTTTATTTTTGTTTTCTGCACATCACAGTTCAAAAACTACATGTAAAAATACAAAGTGCTTTATAAATGGCCACAAGGTGGCACGCTTGGTTACTTATGTTAACGTGGAGTGCCAGCTTCTTTTACTCAACGGAAGCTCTTATTTAGCTTTTCTTTCAACAGTCGTTCAGAATAAGTGGGTTTACTTCCAGTATTTCAGGACAAATTGGCTGCACTACAGCATTTTCTATCAAAGGTTAAACTTCTGGTTTACTGAAGAATTCCATGTTTTATTTCATACTTTTGATGAATGAGTAAGTGTGTCCAAATTTTTTACTTTCATCTTAGTAAGACCATGCAGAGTATTAATGATGATCTTCTTTTAGCAGTGTCAGACCTCAGGACATAGTCGAGCTAAAATTGAAAACAAACCTGTTGAACCTTTGTGACCTTTAGCCCCCACGTCGACCTGATTCTTCAGATGACCGCTATGTCATGACCAAGCATGCTGCTATCTACCCCTCAGAAGATGAACTCCAGTCTATTCAGAAGATCGTGTCAATCACAGAACGTGCCCTCAAACTGGTCTCAGACATAGTTACAGACCAGGACAAGGCCAAAGAAGAGGACAAAGAGAAAAAAGAACCTTCTAAAGACAGGTGTGATATCTGGACTGCTTAGAATAGTAAGCCTTACTTTGGACAGGACAACATTTTCTCATACTCAAGCAAATGCTGAATAGTTCTGCATAGGTCAAATTTAGCAAATTCCTCCCTGCCCCACACATGCAATGCTCAATACCAGAACAAACCATTCACCCTCCAAACTGTATAAACATGTTCAGTGATATGAGTTGAGTTTTACTTTCAGTCTGATACATTCGCCAATGTACTTCACAGCTCACACAACGTTATTACTTTCATTTTTTCCCCGTGGTCTGCTGAACCATACTGCAGATTCAAGGTTTATAAAGTAATATAATTTGGAGGATAGTGTCATTTCTTAGAATAAAAAAGTTCCTACCATATGAATTTGTGTGGCTATTCTGCACCCAAACAGGCACAGGAGCTTAAAAAGTTCTGATATTGTTAGACTTGATCTGCCTACCCTCGGTTTTGTGCTATGTAAGCTAGATCATACAATGAAATTAATAAAAATGTGGCCAATAGCAGAAGCAAAAGACCTTGCTGAACTCACTTCACCTCCACAGCAATGTGAGTACTTTTCAGTTTCAGTTGGGTTTAATTCAGCAACTGAATGATGGTTTAGAACACTTGGGAGTAAACCAAATTTTGTTCTCTTTCAAGTAGTAAAACCTTACATTGCCATTTAAAATACTGTATTTGATGTATTTAAGTTTTCAGAACGTTAACATAATTGTTGTTTGTTTTGTTTTGCCATAATTTACCACACATCTTTCTTGTGTATCTATCTAGAGCCCTGAAGGGAGTGATGAGGGTGGGAGTCCTGGCAAAAGGCTTGCTGCTTCGTGGGGACAAGAATGTCAACCTAGTCCTGCTCTG
This sequence comes from Scomber japonicus, assembly GCF_027409825.1. Classification (NCBI taxonomy): domain Eukaryota; kingdom Metazoa; phylum Chordata; class Actinopteri; order Scombriformes; family Scombridae; genus Scomber; species Scomber japonicus. The sequence continues at coordinate 37,318,257 of NC_070586.1, read as the reverse complement.
CTCTGACAAGCCCACAAAGGGTCTTCTCACCCGCATTGTGGAGCACCTCCCCAAACAGCTAACAGTACTATCTTTACAAATGTCACACTACAGTCAATTTTCTTTCAGTGGTCATTTTAATAGATACCTCCCTGGAGCTTTCCTGTTTGCCTCAAAAACATCCAGAATTCTTTCAGACATTGAGTGAACATGATGCTAGAAAGGAAAGGGATTTTAATCTATCCATAATGCACACTGGATGAACCTCTGTTTAACCTAATCCCACAGGTGTCCATCGATGTTTTTTTAAATTGGGGCTTCCCCCTGAATTTTATCATTATTCAAGAAGCACCCTCAGTAAAATCAATCATTTTCAATTAACAGAATGTTGGGTCATTAAAATTGGTAGTCATAAAAATGTATTGGCCAAAATGTGTATGGATCCCACAGAAGATGCCTTTTCCCACATTTAGGTGGTTTTAGAGGACTAAGTAGTCTTGTAATCTGTAAAGAATGTCTCCTTTTAAAACCACTTTGCTCTGTTTATGTCAGAGCTTAAATGAAGATTCCAGATTGATGTAGCTTTAAATAATTTTTGTTGTTCTTTATTTAACCAGGCGAAAAGTCTCATTGAGACTAAAATCTTTTTTTAAGAGAGAGACTTGACCAAGAGAGCAACTAACTTTGTTAAAACAATAAATAACAACAACATAAACAGATGAATAGGCAAGGCAAGGCAAGGCAAGGCAAGGCAAGGCAGTTTTATTTATATAGCGCATTTCATACACAATGGCAACTCAATGTGCTTTACATAAAACAGAAAAACATGTAATTTGAGAAACATTAAAACATACAATTAACCCCCACCCCCCACACAAATAATAAAAACAAAGAGAGAAATAAAATGCTAGAATAGAGCATTAAATATAAGATTGCAGCATAAAATAATGATTTGTTTTAAAATCATTAAAAGGACAGAGACTGCAAATGAAAGATTAAAATGTAAAGTGCTTTAAAAGAGCTCAATCATAAGCACAGGAGAAGTGTTTTTAACCTGGATTTAAACATGTTCACAGTTGGGGCTGATTTCAGTTCTGCTGGTAGTTTGTTCCAGTTGTGTGCAGCATAACAGCTACTGTCGAATACAACTGTCAGGCACTTCACATACACACCACAAACTGAATACAGTATCCAGTTGATAATCAATAAAAGAGAGAGTTAAGATGTAAAAAAGTACCCAGTAATGTGCATTATACAATCCATTTACCATGTACTCAAACTACAAAGAAATAATGTCTGTGCAATTGCATCTACACCATTTCTTCCCAGATGGTCACACCTGAAAAATATGAGGTCACGGGATCTATCCAGGAAGCAGCCATTATTCTGACGTCCTGTACAGAGCCAAAGATGCAAGTGGCAATCACACTGACTTCACCTGTCATCAGAGAGGAAAATGGCCCGGATGGAGGTTGGGAAATCCATAACAGCCCTTCATATTGCCCCTCTTTTCTTGTCCTTCTGCTATCTCCCTATGAATCAATTTCAGTATGTTGGTTGACATGCTAAAGAGCACTATTCTGCTGGCACTCCTCAAAGATTATGTTAGGCTGTAAAGCAGATCATGCCTCAAGTAGTAATGAAACTTTCACTTTTAATACAGCCTTGGTGGGACCAACTGAAACCATTAGAGGGACTTATTTCAAGGGCAGGGTTTCCCACAACACTTCACAGCTAAGGCGGCCGCCTAAGCAACACACGCCTGCTGCCTTAACTAACGTCTTCAAAAAATATATATAAATAAATAAATAAAATAAATAAATCCAACCAACGTCTGCAGCGGGCCGGAATCACTGTGTCCGACTGTCTGACTTTGACCCTGAACACACCTGTAGCTCTCTGTACCTCCCGCTAGCATAACACAGACACGCTAACAGTGATATTAAGTTTAAGGAAACAAACACAGACCCGCTGGTTAAAACATAAATCTACATCATCAAACAGCGGAGCCCGAAAAACGAATGACACCGGTAGCGCCATGTGATGTCAACATTAACAACGTTCATCCTCAGACAGGTAACTGTGACGTTACTATAGTAACAAGTTTCAGGCTAACCGGCTCAGAGTGAACACTGATATTAACGGCATAATGTGTAAAATGCTGTGGTGCTGCCCGTTTTATCAGCTGATATTACAAAACATCAATTTTAAGTCACTCAGATGTTTCTCATTCATCAGACCTTAAGAGAAAGAGTGAGGCATTCAACAAAAACATGACACTAATGCTACTGAAGCTGAATATCACTACTTAACTGTATAATACTTTATAACTTGTAAGTACTATAAAATATAGTTCAGAGAATAAGTTAACTATATAAAATAGACTCAATGGCTTAACCTGTGCAATCTAATTTAATCCAGTACAGCAGCTCTGCTATAAATTCTACATTTATGAAGCTTATACATCTTTTAACAAGAAGGTGAAAATTCTGCTTTATGTTCATTATTGATTGATTGTGGTGTATTAGGGTGCATTATATTGAATGGTGTTCCTAATATTTTGTCCATTCCATTAACATACATGAGAAGGTACACCACCACCACTTAGTACAACCTCAGTAATAAACAAAGTAGAATTATCACTTTTTTGAAAATGTCAACAAAAACCGAAAATGTATAAACTCCAAAAAAGCAGAATTTATAGCAGAGCTGTTGTATTCTATTTAATTATATTGAGAATACAATCTGCGGTAGTAGTAGGCTATCTGAAATTATTACGATAGGCGCAATGTTTTATTGTCAAGGCTAGTTGCGTTTACCACTTACACATGGCAACATCACCTACACCCCCCCCCCCGTCTCACCCCACCTTAACCAACACATTTTCTGCGGGAAACCCTGAAGGATATACTTTTCTAATCTGCTTTTATAGGTACAGCTGATTTTTTTTTTTTAAGTCCTGTTTTTTTTGTTTTGTTTTTGTTTTTCTCAATTGATTCCCTTTCTCATTTTGTGGGGGCATGTCAGTCTAAAAAAGAGGTGAGTGCCAGCAGTATTGCTCTTAGGCTTTTGCTCTGTACCTCTTACTTCTCAAATGCTATCTTATCCCTTTGAACAAAGCATGATCAGTGTTTGCATTGTGTTCTAGTTATTCCCAGATGAGATACTTATTTTGTTTCCTGTGTTCCAGGGGATTCTGTTTAAATGTATTGTTAGATATAATCAATGGGAGACACGCATTTCAGTATCTTATCTCCAAATTTTCTTGAGATGAGAAGAAAAAATGAATCCTCCACAAGATGGACAAATAGACATCAGGAGTCACTTCTGTTCAAGTTTAATTTGGAATTAATTGTACAAAAAAAAAATCAACTAATTCTTAAATCAAGAATTGGCCTAAGATGGAGCAGAATCCCACACAGAAAGGGACAAGGAATTGGGTGTTATTTTCCCACAGGAAACAAATCTTCCTTTTGTGTACTGGTGAACAGTTCACCATGCTAAGGTCCCCTGTTCTGAAGTGTTCCCCTGAGTAGATTGACATCTACCTTTAGGACTCTAAATTGGGCTATATATGTAGATATTTTAGATTGATTCAGAAAAAATAAAAGCCTTTGACAAGTTCTTGTCATTTTGGTTTCACTCATGATGGAAAGATGAGGACAAATAATTTTAAGAGAGATGATTTTTTCCTGAATTTACGGAAAGATTGAACCATATTGTTTTCAAATCTGATTATTTCCATTTTTCTTAGGGGAGTATTGTTAAATTTCAGGTATGAAGGCTATGACAGAGGAATCTTTGGGTTGAACTGAGTACAGCCTTTGGTATACAATGACTGTTGGGTTCTTATTCCAACCTACTGGTACTAGGTATGCATGCAGTGATATCCTAACCCCTTTTGTTTGCTAGTAGTTCTCCTGTTTTTTCTCTTCTTCAGCACCCATTGATGCTACCATTTTAAAGATCATAGTCGTATTTAAAAGTCCAGCATAAAGACACCTTTATTTCTTTGAACAAGAAAATAATGAATTTGTCCAGTACATTGTCTCCATCAGAGGTTTAATAGGGCCCGCTCCGGAAGGATTTTTGACCAAGGTTTTCCCACATCTCAAAAACTTTGCCACACCTACCATTGCCATGCCACTTTTTATCAGGTCACTCCCTTTTGCCATTTGTACTTTATTTCTCTCTGGCACACATTATTCCACATAGTAATTTGCCATGGAATCTCTCCGCTGTCCCAGTGCTTGAGCAAAAAAATTTACAAAAATGTCCATGGTACTTTACAAGTTAATGATCATCTTTACAACACAATTACCTGATAAAAATGGTATTGGCTTCAAAACATCTGAGTCTAAACCTATGTAAATTTAGCTGTTGCTTTCCAAACTATTTATCTAAAATGTTGAATTTATACCCCATTTACAGAATATAATGACTCAACATGTCCAGCATAAAGATACTGTTGGTCTGCATCCATTCACTTTGACAATGTTTTGGTTTCATTCTGTTTTAATTATAGTAACCTTTTTGATATAACAAATTAGTAAGCAATCAGTTGTAGGTTTTCCTGGAAAGAAACATTGGTATGTGTGGCAATGTGTTTGTTCTTTGCCAGCCTTGCTGACCTGGTCAAACACCCATTCCTCATCATCATTTTGACACTTCAAATCCATTTTTAGATGTAACCTCGGGTATGGTGAAAGACCCAGCGGACGTCTTGGACAGGCAAAAATGCCTTGACGCTCTGGCTGCTCTGCGCCACGCTAAGTGGTTCCAGGTTCGGAACATCATTTTACTTTCTTATTGTAGCCTTATGAGATGCATTATTTGTTTATTCATTTATTTGTGTTTTACACATTTGGTTTCCATTTTATAATAAGGAAAACTTTTTTTTACGATAAAATAAAACAAATATCTGAGGGTGCCTCCTACAAGAATTTGGTTAATGTACATTATATGTATTGATCATGAATCTAAGTGAATCAGAACTTCTCATATAAAAAAAATATTCAAGCAATGGACTGGCATCCTTGTCCTTGTCAATTTTCCAAGTACTGCATTGTAGTAACATGTGATTCCATAAGGCTGCACAATAACTTGCACAGAACTGTGCAAAATTTGTATTGTTTTTATTCTTTATATTTTTTATAGAATGGGGATTGAGAGAAAAAGGAATATTTGAGTAGTTTCCTGTGATTCTGCTACCTGAGCAAAAGCACAGGCAAATGCAGATTTCCTTAGCTCTTTCAGTCCCTATACTCTCCTTTCAGGTGGACTTGTACTTTTAAGTACCTTTTTGTGAGATACCCGGATAAACATGGGGTCAGGGTTTAGAAGATGGCAAGGAAAGTTCTCATTTCTTGTGCATCTTGCAAACTTTGAACTCCCTTACTAACTGTGAGGTACAAGACTACTGGGAATGGCAGCTGATTGCAAACTGTTATGGCTCATACACCCCTCAAACCATACTCAAGCTTCCATTATGCACAGTAGTTTTTGGACCTCTAAGACAGAACTGATTCACTTGTTTGGTCCATCTCTTGTCACTCTTGGTCACTTGGTAAACCTAACTTTATTGCATCACAAGGCTAGAGCCAATGGACTCCAGTCCTGTGTGATCATCATTCGAATCCTGCGTGACCTTTGTCAACGAGTTCCTACATGGTCGACCTTCCCAGGATGGGTATGTTATTTAATTATGCTAAAAAAAAAAACATTGTGTCAGTCCATTGTGTGTTTTATCGCTGTACCTGACGACAAGATACAACACTCTTAACAGAAACATGAAATCTTTGGTGACCAAAACTAGTGTTGCAATTGTTCTATTTGTTTGTTTTAACAAACCTTTCACAGGAACCTTTAGTACTTGACCCTTAGTAACTTAAAGGTTCTAAAGTAACCTTAACCCTTGGATTCATAGGTTTTAGTTGTCATTTACAGTGACTTATGATTTTGCAATTAACTTACATTCTGGTAGCTCATAGACTGTGTAATAATTACTATGTTTGTAACACTTGTCAATCAATTTTATGTATATTGTCCCAAATCATAACAGAAGTTGTCTCAGGACCTGTCAAAGATAGAGCAGGTCTAGACAGTACTCTTCATTTTATAGAGACCCACCATTCTCCCATGAGCAAGCACTTGGCCACGACAGCAGTTTCTTCCCTCTTTAACAGGAAGAAATCTCAAGCAGAACCAGGGTTGAGAGAAAGAAGGGGGGATGTGGAGAAAAAAGAAAGTTGCTGTGGTATGAGCTAATGACAGTTATATAAGTTAATCCCTCTTTTTTTAAATATCTGATGAATTAGACACTCCAGTCATTGAAAAAGCCACGGCTGGATGCTGCATCCTGCCTACCATTTGCTTAGTAGTAAACTTTAACTAAACTTTAAACTTTAAGTTCCTGTGACTATTTGTTCAAAAAAGGTCAATCATTTTATTGTTAAGGGGCCAGTATACTGGATGAGAACTGCTCCCTGGACAGACTTTTCTTTTTTAATAACCAGAATTTATATCGCTGGACAGTCAAATAGAAAATCCCCCCAACTCCCTTGTTCTGCTTGACCCTTGGTCTCTACACATAATTGTTTCCTTCCTCATAAGTCCCTGCATCAGAGTTATAATAAATAGAGTTGTGATTAGGGCTGTGACAATAACCACATTACCTGGGTCATGTGTTGCCTATCATAGGGTTGAGTTCATTACTGTTATCAACATTGAAGTTAGTAGGTCCCGGACGGGAGAATAGTGGGTCCAGGGCATGATTCTGTCATCCAGACAGCTATAATCCCAGGCTACCTGTGAGATGAGAAAGCACAGATTCAGTCCAATCATATTTGGAAACACTAGAAGATCTGTGTTAGCATACGCATGCTTTATCCTCATTCAAGTTAGCCAGGGCTTAACTGGAAGTAGCTGGCACAAGTCGCATGGGCCCCCACAGATTTGGAAGCTATGCAGAAGATATGAAACTTTTTTTACTTAATTTGCCACTGAACAACCTTCATAGGAATGAATGAGGCCCCAACTCTGACACTACCCAGTTGTCTTAATATGTCAATGCTTGCTCTGGGGGCATGCTAAACCACTGGGATACCCTATTTCACCATGGTATATTGGTAAAAAAAAAAAGAAAATCCATAGCGTTACAGCCCTACTTGTGATAAATGTCACATGTTCTAAGCAAATAAGTTAAAGAAAAGACTTGTCAACATACTTCAGAGGTTCAGTATAGCATTGAATGAGACTGGTACTACAAAAAAATGCAATGACTTCAATCCTGTAAGGACAGTACAAGTAGTTGCTCAACAACTTTTGAACCTAGACTTGGAAGAAATGTCATGTTTTACATATATATATATATATATATATATATATGAAGCTTCTTGTTCTAATACCAAACTGTTAGGAACAAGCTCAAAATGAACACTAATTGTAACTAGGGATGTCCCGATCCGATATTGATATCGGAAATCAGTCCGATATCAGCCAAAAAAGTGAATATCGGATTTTATCGGACTGAATCTAAAAACTCCGATATAAACGCTCCGATATAAGCTGTGCATTTACCGCTCCAGCACTTCTATAATAATAGGTGACTCTGGTTTGATCACACTCCAACACAGTAGGTAGCGGTAATGCCCCTTAATTAACGTTGGTGCCGGCCGCGGAAGAAGAGCGTCTCTGATCCAGCATGCACAGCCCACGTGATCACAACAACGACAACGTGTGTGCCTGCAGCAAGGTGTAGTGATGTCGGCTGTGTGGAAGTATTTTACTGTAAACTCGGACAAAGACGTTGCAGCTAAATGCAACATTTGTCAGGCGCAAGTGTCCCGTGGAGGGACAGAACCGGAAAGGTTCAATACAACCAACCTCATCGCACATTTGAAAAAACACCACAAAAAAGAACATGAGGATTTTCGCGTGAAAAAAAAAATCTCCACATTATGCTCGGACTGCAGAAAGTGGAGGAGGAGGAGGAGTAGTAAGGGTAGTCAGCACTGACTGATTATTATTTGTTTTATGCTCTTGTTATTAGAGTGATATGTTTATTGTGTTTACACTCTATTCTTCAGTGAAGACTAAGAGTAATTACTACATTGTTTTGGGCACAGTCAGTCAGTGAAACTGGAGCTGTGTGAACTCTTAACTTAGAGCAGTTGGACAGTGGACAATATTGTGTTGTTGTTGTTGTTTTGTCCCTGCCCACAGTTGTTTCCAACATATGCTGACAGTAAAAAAAATAACTGGAGTGAACTTGAATTGTTTGCACTTTAAAATTTAATTTATTCTATTCAATTGTATAATGATGTTGGTAACCAGTGGTTATTTTGCACTTTAAATATAACATTTTGTTTTTATTGGATTTGTTGAGGTAATACTCTTATGTTGAAGGTTAAAATTTATGTAACCAATTGGTTAATAATAAATGGGTCAGTTTTTCCTATACCTACTGTTGCTGACTATTGTTTTCTGTTATATCACTACAACATCAGTAACAGTAACAGTAACATCACTTTATCAAGCCTTTTCTAACATTCCACACAACAAAATAAGGAATAAATATATGTATGATTCGTGCCTATATCGTATCGTATTGATATCGGTATCGGCCAATACTCAAGGCTACAATATCGGTATCGTATCGGAAGTGAAAAAGTCATATCGGGACATCCCTATTTGTAACAACTGAGTCTGATCAGCAAAGTATCTGAAAATGAGCCAGCTCTCCTTTTCTAGCAGTACCTGCAACAGTGAGTCTTTGACCGCCAGGAGCAGATGGAGGAGGACAGACCAAAACATAATTTATACCACAGGGCAGTTCACCAATTTATTGTTAAAACATGTAGTCTTTCTTATGGTACCTCTTTCCAAAGGGTTTTGTCAACAAGGAGATATGGTCTGATAGCGTCTACATATAAAAAAACTAAAAGGTTGCTACAAAAAGGTTAACAATAAATAAATGTATCAATTGTAGAGATTGGTCAATGGTGTAAACGTTGTTGTATGAGAATAAAAATAACCATGCGTGTCTAAAAAATACATAATTGTCATCTTTACAGTTTCGCATTTGTAATAAATATGTTATATCGGTCTCAACAGATAATTGTTTTTGGTTTGGGCCTGAAATACCATATCTGCGTCTGTAATGGTAATGCTAGCAGAGATTGTGTGTGTTTGCCAAGCATCTAAGCCATCTTCACTCTTTACTTTTTAGGCCATGGAGCTTCTAGTTGAGAAGGCCATCAGTAGTGCCTCTGCCCCCCTCAGCCCAGGTGATGCACTGAGGCGTGTCTTTGAATGTATTTCTTCTGGGATTTTGCTCTCTGGTAAGATATTTTCCTATATATTTATAAGTGTTAGACTGATTAGGCTCTTGTACTGTCCTTCAGACCAAATAAATGTGGTTCTGTTTGTGAACCAAAAAATGTCATCTGAAAAGGGGGGACTGTATTCACACTCACTGTATTTACATGCACTAATGTAATCTGACTACTATTGTCCTCTTTTGGTAGTAACAGAGTAACCTGACAGAGAGAAAATTCTTGAGAAAAGAATATTTCATTCTGAGGAATTCTGTGCTCAGAGACAAATAACCCAGTTTTGCACACAATAGATTCAATATTTAATCCAGCAGGTACTAGGTTTGCCCCAGGGTTGTTTTAGCCCCCTGAAAAACCTTCAAGGACTAGTTCATCATTTTGAGAAATGTACTTGTTCGTTTTCTGGCAGAGCCCATAGGAGACTTTAATAACATGATATACACTGAATTATGTAGACTTGAAAACGTAATTCCGTAACAAATTTAAATGTAAATGAAAACAATCGTATTGTATGGGCATTCTGTGACTATACTAAAGTGAAAATGGAAAACATTTGACATTTAATTTTCAAATCTGTACCCCACAATACAATATTCAAATCTTGAAAATTAAAATGTAATATAAAGAACAACCTCATTTGCCATTTATATAATCAATATTTAAGTCACAGTTAACATAAAAAGGCAGTTTTCTAACCGTCTGAAAATGAAATGTCAAATAGTTTCTCCTAACCTGATAAGTGGACAATAATGAAATGCAAAAAGGGAAACGGAACCCCCGGTCTATTACATCTACATACCAACGCACTGTTTATGGGGTCAAAATGAAAATGCAATTTGGCATTCCTCTCATCAAGGCAGGACTTCAGTTTGGAAGCCAGTCATTATCTACAGGCACCATCTTGCTATTCTTAATAGCACACAGCCCCAGAGAAAGGTCTGACTACACTCAACTGCGTACATTTGCATTTATTTCACCTTTGTAGTCCACTATAATCTATTTCTGAACAAATTTAAGGCCAGAAGTAAGCCCCGCAGTTGCAGAGTCTTCACTCATATTAGATCTACAAAGCCTAATGTAAAAATGTGTTCTTAACTTTTGTAAAGTGTAGCACTAATGTCAAACTGCACAGAGCTGTATAAGAAAACATGCTTTTGATTGTGGATAGTGGAGCTGTTGGCTGGATTTTTGGAGTTTGTTGGTTGCAGCAGAGGTTGGAAGTTTGAAATGTAAAATGCGTTTTCATTACACCCTCACAGCAGGGAATAGCCATGGTGAGCCATGCTTCTGAAGGACCAACCTGTAACGACCGCCCTTTCCTCATCTCTCTTGAACAAACCATGTTATTGTAAGACTCAACCTTTGTGTCTGTGCTGTGAACACCAGGCGCACAATCTAACTGGAGGCTGTTATTGAATTAGCAGAGCCACATTAGCTCCCTCCCCTCTGGTTCAGTGATGTAATGATGGGGCTTCTGATGGGGCCTCTTCCTACCTCTTCTGGCTTGTATAGGTAGCTGAGGCTTCTCAAACATACAACATGGGGCTGTTGGGGTACAATTTTTTTGTTTTGAGTAATGAGTTGAACTAAATACTGATCAACATACCAATTACTCAGTCACCTTAAATCCATTCCAGCAGTTATATAGTTCAAATCCATAGAATACTGAGCTGTGATTAAATGAAACATGTCTAATACAGTTTTATTTCTTTTAACAGGTGGGCCAGGATTGGTAGATCCATGTGAAAAGAATCCTTTGGATACCCTGACACCCATGGGAGAGCAACAGAGAGAAGACATTACCTCAAGTGCCCAAGTACAAGCTCTTGAATTCATAAACTTGTGACGTTAAGACATTAATCTGAAAATTGACAGACAGCTATACTAAAATTTAGATTTTTAGCCATGAATAATTAACCTTAGCAACCAATAACGTAATTTGTGGAAATTGGTTGTGCAGCAGTGAAGCACTGGGTAAAAATATAAAGCACAAGAGAACACCATATGAATATAAACATGTCAAACAATATACAAGAGAATACAGTGCTCATAGGTGAGAAAAGTTTAAATGAAATTATTGTTAATAATTAGAGGTGTGATGGGATCTCGTGCTGCGAGATCCCTCGAGATTAAAACATGTCAATATTTCTCATCAAGGTGAATGCTGTCTTGCGAAGCAATATTAAGGGTGCGCACCAAAAAAACAAAAAAGACAATAGTTTTTCTATCGCTCATTTGCAAGTCATGTCTTCTTTTTATAATGTCACGTGTGGGTCATTAACCTTGCTGCAGCTCCTACCTGCTGAGGAGATCTCACAGTCAGCAGTAGGAGAGGAGGAGAGGTGCAGGTGTAGGTTGACCTCAGGTCACTGAAAGCCTGAGGTAGGAGGAGCGGGAGAATCTAGTGCAGCTAATGATGCAAAAAGTGAAATGAGTCACACTACCAAATTATAACACAATTTATATGTTGTTCTACTTGTGTATGTGTGTGATACAGGACGTGTTACTTATATTTCAGTGTTTTTTATTAGCAATATGTTATCATTTGTGATAATTTGACTTTTTATCATATACTAGGATTGTTTCTTTTCTTTATATTCACTTTTTGGTATTTGTGATTGTTGTGTACATACATCTTCTGATGCCTAGTCTGGACACATCATCAGTGATGTGCCTGGACTCATTGGACGTTTCGGGTCTTTCAACAATCATACGCCCTCCTCCAGGTGACCCAACCGGGATTGATCAAGTCCCGGCTTGTGTCCAGACGGCTAGCTAACTACCATGACTCCATGGTACTCCTCTTTTGAGCCACAGCCATCTTGAGGCCCTTTCTGCCGCTTCGGTGGAACTGCGGATGGCTCTCCTCTTCCTCTCTCCATCGATGCCTAAGTAGCTGAAGGCTCTTGCCAAAGAACGGGCTGCAAATCCTCGACATCCAACCTCCACCGGGAAACACCTCGCTCTCCAACCAGCTTGATGGCAGTCGCTGACCAGCCCTGCGTACTTGGAGAGCTTTCTCTCGAAGGCTTCTTCCAAGCGGTCTTCCCACGGGACTGTCAGCTCAAGAAGCACCGCTTGTTTGGTGGACTCAGACACAAGGACAATGTCTGGTCGCAGAGTGGTGACTGCGATGTGGCTGGGGAACTTCAGCTGATGTTCAAGGTCCACCAACAACTGCCAGTCTCTTGCAGACGTCAGGATGCCTGCTGATGTTCTTCTGGCAGGAGTTGGCTTGTCCCCAGCTCTGACAAAGGCGATGGTCTTCTTGGAGGGACGGAACTGTTTTGCCCACGCCAGTCCTGTGCTTATGGCTTCAGCGATGGTCTTAAGGACTTGGTCATGCCTCCACCTGTACCGTCCATCTCCAAGTGCCCTTGAACAGGAGCTTAGGATGTGTTCCAGGGTTCCTCGCTTGGAGCACAGAGGGCATGCTGGTGTCTCAGCTATGCCCCATGTGTGCAGGTTTGACGGGCTTGGGAGTACGTCATACACTGCCTGGATTAGGAATTTTATGCGTTGTGGCTCGGCTTTCCAGAGCTCAGCCCAGGTCACTTTTCGCTCAACAGCATTCTCCCACCTTGTCCAAGCACCCTGTTGCTTCATTCCCACCGCCTTGCAGGTTCTTGTCTCCTCCACTACTGCTCTCACCTCGTCCTGAACAAGTCGCCGCGCTTCCCTCCCCCTGGTGTTAAATTGGGGGGTTGGAAAGGATCCAAGCCCAGCTCGACCTCGAGTGACCACTCCCACCAGGCTCCTGTGACGCAGCCTTGCATCTGCCTCTTCGACTGCTTCCTCTGCCCTCCATTTCCTGCCAGTCCTCACTTGGATCCCTGCCTTAACCACCTTCGGATCACATGAGTCCCTGTACTGAACCACTTCTCTGGCTCTGGTTACTTTGAATTCCTCCTCCAAGGATTTGAAGGGCAGTTGCAGTTTGTTGCTGTTCCCGTAGAGTGCAATGCTGCTTAGGGTCTTAGGTAGTCCAAGCCATCTCCGGAGGTGGTTGCTGACCTTCCTCTCCAAGATCTCTACTGTTGAGAATATAATTTAGATCTTTATGGTTCTTATTTCCATAAATACCAAAATTATCTATCTATAGAATATCTATCTATATGGGGAAACCTTTTACAGTGCTTGCATATTGCATATACTTAGAAAGTAGTTTTAGTTAATTAATACATTTCAAAATACACCTGCATTATTTTGCATTTTGTGACTTTGAAATAAAAGAACAGTCATATTTAGGGCCCGAGTGCTGACCAGCGCAAAGCCCTATTGTATCTGTCCGGATTATTAGGGCCCGAGCGCTGACCAGCGCGAAGCCCTATTGTATCTGTCCGGATTATTAGGGCCCGAGCGCTGACCAGCGCGAAGCCCTATTGTATCTGTCCGGATTATTAGGGCCCGAGCGCTGACCAGCGCGAAGCCCTATTGTATCTGTCAAGATTATTATTAGGGCCCGAGCGCTGACCAGCGCGAAGCCCTATTGTTTCTGTCAAGATTATTATTAGGGCCCGAGCGCTGACAAGCGCGAAGCCCTATTGTGATCGTCCAGATTATTATTAGGGCCCGAGTGCTGACCAGCGCGAAGCCCTATTGTTTTTGCCATGATTATTATTAGGGCCCGAGCGCTGACCAGCACGAAGCCCTATTGTAATTGCCCGGATTATTATTATTAGGGCCCGAGCACTGAACAGCGCGAAGCCCTATTGTAATTGTCCGGATTATTAGGGCCCGAGCGCTGACCAGCGCGAAGCCCTATTGTTTTTGCCATGATTATTATTAGGGCCCGAGCGCTGACCAGCGCGAAGCCCTATTGTTTTTGCCATGGTTATTATTATTCTTCCCCTTTATTTTTGACCAGCGCGAAGCCCTATTGTTTTTGCCATGGTTATTATTATTCTTCCCCTTTATTTTTCTTCTGACAAAGTAACGGCCTTTTTGCCCCCCTGAACGTGCCTTAAAAGTCACCAAAGTTTCCACGCAAGTCAGACCCGGCGAAAATTTTTATATTTTATGGTTTGCATAAACGGGCGTGCTAAAATGGCTCTCTAGCGCCACCTGCAAAATCAAGAAAATCGAGCCCCTCGCCACAGATTGACATAGAGCAACGAAACTTGGTACACATGTTCATCATGTCAAGACGCACCAAAAAGTCTCTTGGACACATACCCTAACACCAACAGGAAGTTGGCCATTTTGAATGAAAATATTGATTTTAATGCAAATTGTGGCATCATATTTGAACAAACTACTCCTAGAGTTTTCTTCCCATCCACTTCAAATTCACACATAGTCATCTTGAGACAGTGGAGATGAAAATTTATCAAAAGCTTTTTCCCATGTCATTCCTGGTTGCCGTGGTGACGCGGCGAATTTCGATGCTTCGCCATGAAATTTCAAACCCTCATAACTTCACTCCACATGGTCTCAGCTTTTCCAAATTTCATATGCTTGTTCAGTGTCCTGGTCTGAACACATGTACAGTCTCATATTTAGTGACAGTCATAGCGCCACCTACTGGCAACAGGAAGTCACTTGCGTCATTTGTTCATTAATTACTCCCATAATCTTCAGTATTTCTACCTGAAATTAACTCAGCTGAGACATAAGACCTTGGTGATGCTACAGTCTGCAACTCATGACCCATCATCAAATACCGTTGCCATGACAACACATTCAACGCCATGAAAATACGATTACAGTTTTCAGGGGCAAAGGATGCCTCCACGGTAACGAAACTCAACACACACGTCTGGAGTGGGGTCATTTCACATCCTATATACTTCAATGGGATGGGCGTGACTAAACGGCTCAATAGCGCCCCCTTGAATATTTCAAAATTGAACCTCAGCCTTCCTGATTGACATAGAAGAATGAAACTCGCTAGGTTTATGTATCATCTCCAGACGCACAAAAACGCCATTTGGACCCATACCCTTAATCCAACAGGAAGTCAGCCATCTTGGTAAAAATGCTCAATTTTGGTGCATTTTTTGGTCATTTCCAGGCATCATATTTGAACAAACTAGTCCTAGGGATTTCATCCCATCCTCTTCAAATTCACACACAATCATCTTGAGACATTGGAGATGAAAAGTTATCAAAATCTTTTTCTTCCGTCATTCCTGGTTGCCATGGTGACATGGCGAATTTCGATGTCTCGCCATGAAATTCCAAACCCTCATAACTTGACTCCACAGGGTCTCAGCTTTTCCAAATTTCAGATGCTTGTTCAGGGTCCTGCTCTGAACACATGTACAGTCTCATATTTAGTGACAGTCATAGCGCCACCTACTGGCAACAGGAAGTCACTTGCTTCATTCTTTCACTAATTACTCTCATAATCTTAAGTATTTACACCTGAAATTGACTCAGCTAAGACATAACACCAGTTATCAAAAGCTTTTTTATGACTTCTTCCTGTTGGGCGTGGCTGTGCAGACAATTTCGATGCTTCGCC
The DNA here is from genome assembly GCF_027409825.1 of Scomber japonicus. Taxonomy (NCBI): domain Eukaryota; kingdom Metazoa; phylum Chordata; class Actinopteri; order Scombriformes; family Scombridae; genus Scomber; species Scomber japonicus. The sequence goes on along the minus strand of NC_070586.1, from coordinate 37,302,477 downwards.
ATTAGGCAGGAAGTCCTTATAACTCCTACAGACATTGTCCTGTCCACTCCAAATTCATCATGCATGTAGAGGGTCCCGCCCTGAACACATCTACGCATCAATACTGTGTCAAATACACAGCACCACCTACTGGACACAGGAAGTCAGCCTTATATGACAAATATTATCCGATTTACATGAAATTTACAGGATGTGTTCTCTACATCACACACTGCAACATGACATATAATTGGTGGGTGATCTCTAGCCCCACCTAGTGGACACATGCAATGTGACTTAGCCCCATCACACAGTGTTCATTACAAGCCCCGGTGCCAAGACGTCTATGCGCCCGCTGTGTCTGCCGTGTGACTGCAGCATGCACCGACATGCGCGTACAAGGCGGTGCGTGGGGGCGCGAGGGCCCGTTCATCACTGCTTGCAGTTTTAATTCTGTTCTTTATTTTTCTTCTGACAAAGTAACAGCCTTTTTGCCCCCCTAAACGTGCCCCAAAACTCACCAAAGTTTGCATGCAAGCCAGACCCGGTGAAAAATGTTATATTTTATGGTTTGCATAAATGGGTGTGGCAAAATGGCTCTCTAGCGGCCCCTGCAAAAAATATAAAATCGAGCCCCTCGCCCCAGATTCACATAGAGAAACGAAACTCGGTACACATGTTCATCATGTCAAGACGCACCAAAAAGTCTCTTGGACACATACCCTAACCCCAACAGGAAGTCGGCCATTTTGAATCAAATTGACGATTTTGCCGCTGATTCTGGCATCATATTTGAACGAACTAGTCCTAGAGATTTCATCCCATCCCCTTCAAATTCACACAGAATCATCTTGAACACTTATCAAAAGCTTGTTCGCCCGTCATTCCTGGTTGCTGTGGTGACGTGGCGAATTTCGATGTCTCGCCAAGAAATTTCAAACCCTCATAACTTGACTCCAAATGGTCTGAGCTTTTCCAAATGTATGCTTGTTCAGCGTCCTGGTCTGAACACATGTACAGTCTCATATTTAGTGACATAGCGCCACCTACTGGCAACAGGAAGTCACTTGCTTCATTCTTTCACTAATTATTCCCATAATCTTAAGTATTTACACCTGACATTGACTCAGCTGAGACATAAGACCAGTTATCAGAATCTTTTTTATGACTTATTCCTGTTGGGCGTGGCAGTGCGGACATTTTCGATGCTTCGCCATAAAGCAGGAAGTCCTTATAAGTCCTACAGACATTGTCCCATCTACCCCAAATTGATCACGCATGTAGAGGGTCCCGCCCTGAACACATCTATGCATCAGCACTGTGTCATATACACAGCGCCACCTACTAGACACAGGAAGTCAGCCTCATATGACAAACATCATCCGATTAAAAAGAAATTTACAGGATGTGTTCTCCACATCATACACTACAACATGACTTATGATTAGTGGCTGTGCGTGCTACCTTGTGGCTGTTTTCCAGCTCCACATAGTGAACGCAGGAAGTGATATTTCACCACTTCATGCAACGTCAAATAAAAGCCTGCGTAAGAAGACGTCTACATGCGCGCCCTCCGACTGAGCCGCAGCCTGACGTGCGTGGGGGGGGCGAGGGCCCCTTCATCGCTGCTTGCAGCTTTAATTTCTCATTGAAGTTTTCCTAAAAATAGTGTTAAAATCTCAATCTCGTGAACCCAATATCATGTCTCGTCTCATGAGCTGAGTGTATTGTGTCACCCCTACTCATGTAAAATTTTTAATTTATTTTAAGTTACAGGAACCAGAATGTAAGGTATTTAGAACATTTAACTGCTTGACACTGAGAGAATACTGCCAGAAAAAGGAAAATAGTTTCTTTTTGAATTGTTTTAAAAATCAAACAAAATAGACATCAGTCATATACATCATTTTGGTACTAATGTTGATGGTGATCTTGTCTGTTATAGTACCCAGGTACTTGTAGGTTCAGTGCATCCAGTAATAACCCTTTGATCAGTTTTGATGAAAGGATTTTATAATTAAAGTAGTCAGGGGCAGGGCTACTGGCTTATACATATAGGTAGATACATATGGTTTATTTTGGCCACAGTGACCATTTTAGATTAATTCCATTCCAATTTAAAGATGTAACTAAAAATGGTCTTCAGTGCCAGTTCATGTCACTATCTTTGAATGTTCACGCCACAGTTAAAAGTGACCTGAATCCGATTTGTTCACTCAAATGTGACACATATCTGATATGTTTCTGACAATGTGAACAGCACAAGTCGCATTGAATCTGACATTTCCAAATCCCTTCCAGGCCACCTTCAAATGTGGTACTGAATCGGATACATGTCAGATTTTTTTGAATGTGACCGCAATCTGAACAGTCCGGTCGCATTTAATGCGGCTTTGACATTATTCTGGAGCAACACACAGCTAATGGTCTGCATAAAGACTTCATTAATGTATTAATTTTCTTTCTCCTCTTCCTCCTTTTTAACATCACCCGCTCACAAATGTGCACACTGTTTTTTTTTAACATTAGACAATAAATGAGGCTACCAGTAACTTCACCAGCTGTGGCAGTGTGGCCATGTTCGCTTCCGTAAACACCGTTCTTGGCGTGACAAAAACAGAACATATGTTTTTAGGGATTTGATGGTTCTTAAAGGATAGGCTTTTACTTTTTCAAGTGTCTTAAAACAGCCAGGTACCCACAAATAGACTTTGAAACATGTTTTCTTGCTGTAATCATTCCTTGTGTTCTTACTGACCATTAGAAGATGTGTTGATGATGGGGAATGAAATCCATTTAAAAGTTAATAATATGATGATAATATTCATAATAATATGAAGCTTCAACCATTTCTCACCTCTAAATTTGGCATGGATTAATTAAATGAGGTATGCATATGTGTCATGTCATATGTGTCAGATGCACAAAAAAGCCTGTCGGAGCCATACCCTAAGTCCAACAGGAGGCCAGTCACTTTGAATTGACTTAACAATTTCGGTGCCTTCTTTGTCATTTGCAGGCATTGTATTTTAACAAATTTCTCCTACCCATTTGACCTGACTCTCAAATTTATTCAAGAATGAAACAATGAAAATGTATTGTTTAAAATTCACTTGACTTGATATAACTTCCATCGCAGCTCAACAGGGAAACGGTGTCTGAGGATATGCGTAGTAGGACTTGTCAGTGACAAGTCCTACTACGCATAGTGACAACCTCATAGTGACAAGTTGTCACTATGAGTTTTGCAGGGTAAGCTTAAATCAATTGGTCTAGTCCAATTGATTCAGACATTTGCATTCCCACGTACAGTTCCTCCCTGTAATACCTAGATCATTTCAGGGTTGGTGTACATGAGGGACTATATGAGACACCCTCTGTTTCTTTTGGCTGCCTTTGCCTACACTAAAAGAGTAACTGTTTTGAAATGTCATTTATTTTTCTCTATACAGTTTGCTCTGAGATTGCTGGCATTCCGTCACATACATAAAGTTTTGGGTATGGACCTTTTGCCGCAGATGAACCCTCGCCTCAACATCCGAAACAGCCGCAAGCGTCGCCGTGACAACAGTGATGGGACAGACGGCTTTGAGGGTGAAGGCAAAAAGGACAAGAAAGATTATGATATTTTCTAAGCCTCTCAGTTACTCATTCAAAGTAATCTACATGAAAAAATGTACTAACATGTTGTATTTAACAAATGGGGTGTGCTTTCTTCTGTGTGCTGGCTGAGGTCCAGTGTTTTGTTTTTTAAAGCTACAGATATACCAATGTAATTGCAACCTCTGTATCACAGGAACAAAAATATCTATTTGTGTACTGTTTTAGTTATAGATTTAAAGTTTGGGTTCAAACTTAAACTGTACAAGAAAAAGCAATTTTAACCTTGAATAGAAGTGTTGACTGGTTTCTTAAGCTTCTGCTGCTGCTCTGTTCTTAGATATGTTTGTCAACTTTTACATTGAGGGGAAAGGTAGGGAGCACAATTAAAAATGGAGCCAGACTTGTTAATTAAACTGTATTATGGATTAGGAGAAAAGCAATGTTTAAATGTCAATGCCCTCAGTCATTTGTATAGTTGCGTTTAGAGGTGGAGTGTATTGTTGTACTTTTGTGAAGCATTCATTTGGCCTATTTAATTTTCAGTTATGTTGAACATCAGTTACTCTGTGCTTAATACAAGTGATGTTTGATGCTGTGGTCTTATGTCTCAATGCTAGGCTACACTTACACAAATTCAGGAGAACCTTAACTGTTGAAAGATCTGTGTTAGTAGTGAACTTGTCAGCCCTAAATGTAGTTTGTCTTATTTTCACATGTACACAAGTATTTGTATAATCTTTAAATAGATTTAAAAAAAAAAAAAGAATATTGGGTTGTTAATAAGCATGGTCAGATAGCATACTGTTTTCTTATTGAAATTTTTATTTTCCAGGTTAACTTTATCAGCTTGCTTGCTATCTTGGTTAGGTGCTAAATTAAATTCAGAAATGGAAATAATAAGAATTATGCCTGAGAATGGAAGGAAGTAGTATGGGCTGTAATGTACTTGCCCTTAAGTGTAATGAATGCCTATCTGCATTGTGCATTCTGTTTTACAGTTCTAGTAACATAATAAATCCAGATTAAAGAACTGTGTATATTTTAATGAGTACACTGTGTACCACCAAGAGAGAAACCAAGTTAAAGGCAATGCTAGTTACTCTGTATTTTGATGCCTCCATAAAGAATTCCACGTCATTAATATATTGCATCTTAAATGTTAAATGGGAGTTTGCCCAACCAGTCCACATGTGTTTTGTGGACTTGGAGAAGGCATTCGACCGTGTCCCTCGGGGGATCCTGTGGGGGGTTCTCCGGGAGTACAGGGTATCGGACCCCCTGATAAGGGCCGTCCGTTCCCTGTACGACCGGTGTCAGAGCTTGGTCCGCATTGCCGGCAATAAGTCGGACTTGTTTTCAGTGAGGTTTGGACTCCGCCAGGGCTGCCCTTTGTCACCGATCCTGTTCATAATTTTTATGGACAGGATTTCTAGGCGCAGCCAGGGTGTGGAGGGGGTCCGGTTTGGTGACCTCAGGATTGGGTCACTGCTTTTTGCAGATGATGTGGTCCTGTTTGCTTCATCAGACCGTGACCTCCAACTCTCACTGGATCAGTTCGCAGCCGAGTGCGAAGCGGCCGGGATGAGAATCAGCACCTCCAAATCCGAGGCCATGGTCCTCAACCGGAAAAGGGTGGAGTGCACTCTTCGGGTCAGGGATGAGATTCTGCCTCAAGTGGAGGAGTTCAAGTACCTCGGGGTCTTGTTCACGAGTGAGGGAAGGATGGAACGGGAGATCGACAGGCGGATCGGTGCGGCGTCTGCAGTAATGCGGACTCTGCACAGATCCGTCGTGGTGAAGAGGGAGCTGAGCCGAAAGGCGAAGCTCTCGATTTACCAGTCGATCTTCGTTCCTACCCTCACCTATGGTCATGAGCTTTGGGTAGTGACCGAAAGAACAAGATCGCGGGTACAAGCAGCCGAAATGAGCTTCCTCCGTAGGGTGGCTGGGCTCTCCCTTAGAGATAGGGTGAGAAGCTCAGTCATCCGGAGGGAGCTCGGAGTAGACCCGCTGCTCCTCCGCGTCGAGAGGAGCCAGATGAGGTGGTTCGGGCATCTAATTAGGATGCCTCCCGGACGCCTCCCTGGTGAGGTGTTCAGGGCACGTCCCACCGGTAGGAGACCCCGGGGAAGACCAAGGACACGCTGGAGAGACTATGTCTCTCGGCTGGCCTGAGAACGCCTCGGGGTCCCCCGGGAAGAGCTGGACGAAGTGGCTGGGGAGAGGGAAGTCTGGGCTTCCCTGCTTAGGCAGCTGCCCCTGCAACCCGACCCCGGATAAGCGGAAGAAGATGGATGGATGGATGGATGGATGTTTAGTGTCAGTTTAGAGTTTTGCACAGATTAAATTATGAAATGTAGTGGTCAGTGCACAAAGTATAATTCATCTGCATTGTTTACGTTGTATAATGAAAAATCCCATATTTGGGTCTACTTCCTATTTCACTGTCGTAAGACGTGTAATACAATTCAGCGCCACAAAGTGTCCGCTTGTTCCTTTATCCAACTTGTACAATGAAAATTGAAAAAGGAAGTCAAGTGCCGGAAATAGCCTTCAAAGTAAAAGTTTGGCGCTTTGAAGCGTGTTTGCTGCAACTGTCAGTTTAAGAAGAGCGAAATGAAATAAATTCAACCTAACAACAAATAGCCTGAATAATTTAGATAATTCATAGCTGTTATACAGTGACTGAGCTGCTGCTGCTTATAACTTACTGTTATACATTTAAATTATTATAGATCATACTTCTAGCAACTTAAATTCAATTGTATTTATAAATGTCCGATAACAACCTAAACGACGTGACACAAGGAATTCTTAAACAGGCCAACCGCCTCAATGACTACTGAAAATTAAAGACCTAGCCATGTTTTGTGTGCTGTGTTCAGAATACTCCCCTGAAACTGACACATTAGAATTTAAATTGATGACCAATCTACACATCCCACAATACACAATTTCCTTTAATGGATAACTCCCTCCACTTCTTTAAGACATTTTGCAGTTTAATAGGCTTTTAACTACGGCAAGAGCGGATACAATACACGATACTTTGTCATTAATTGTTTCATTTTTTTTTACAGACATAATTAGACCATGTGTATACCTTCATTGATGAATACAAACAAATACAATACCACAGTGATTTATCATGACTTCATTTTCTGGGACCAGTGTGAGCTACTACATGTTTAATGTGGGTACTGTACCATGCGCGGAACCAAAACGGTAGCCAGGGGTGCCCTGGACCCCTCTGTAATTTGATTGGACACCCCACGTGCCACCCCAGTTGATTGACAGGTCAATTTACGTGTATTTGTTGTTGGGAAGAAACGCTAGTAAGAGAATACAAGCGTGGACGGCAGAATTAAGGTTTTTCAAGATCAAGAGGACATTCTTTCAGGAGATGCATCTCAAGTAAGTTTTAATGTATATTATGATGAATCACAATTATCACACAAAACAAGCACTTTGCACTAGAATAGTTTTGAATGAGGGAACAATGTCATTGTGAGTTTTCAGTAATTGTAGAGACATTAAGTCAATTCAGGTCAAGGACTGCAAGTGCGAACTCCCTCCCCTGCTCTCCACCTTCTCCCCCCTTCTGATAAACGAACTACCAAGACACGTTGTCAGTGTTAATGTGTCACTACAAGTAAGTTCAAAACATTAACAAACACACAGAGCAAAAGATCGCTATAGCCGAAATATTTCCGGGCGTCCGCCATTGGATGTACATGGGCATGGCTCAACTGTACAGCTACAGTGATGGCCATCGTGTCAAAATAAACCTTAAGACCTAACGCACACATTGGTCACATCTCTGATGCACTAAAAAGAGTGAGAGATGTTGAGAAAATTCTCCAAAAAGCATTAAGCTTTTGGGGATGGAAAAACTGGCATGATCTTATTCAGATATTTCTTTCTCTCCCTCTTTCTCTCTTAGCATCAGGTAGTGCTTCCCTCTTTCTCCTTTATAGGCAGGCTTCATAGATGATTTTGAAGTAACCTACCTCAATGAGAAAAAAAGTTTTCTGCTTAACACATCAAGGTGTGCTATCAGAATGACTTTTCTTGTATAGGGACAGATGAAAAATGAAGAGAAAGGGAGATATTTCAGACTTTTCTTTAAAGAAGCATAGATTACACATAAATGAAGCCCAGACAGACTCTGATACCCTTCTCTATCACCACCAGGTCAGAGCACACAGGGGCAGTAAATTGCATGACATTGTAACAGTAGACAGATTAAGCATTATTTTGAATTTCAATTCAGCTTGTAACAATAGATGATTTTGTTTGTGGTGTTAATTTCTACACACAAACTTTGTGGTCGTTGTTAGCCACACTGCTTGATCTTGTACTTAAGTAACACAGTAATAATTTGTATTAGTTGGGACACCCTCATAAATTCTTGTCCACCCCCTGGCCACCCCTTTGTACAGTAACTGTACAAAAATCAACCATCTCTTCTAATTAAAAGACTGTTTAAATACAAAACTGAATCAATATCGAAACTCCTTCACTCCTCCTGAGGTGAGCGACACTCCTTCCACCTAGATAGATAGATAGATTACTCAGTAATGAATGACTAAAAACACAGCAGTTATTGCACATAGTTTATTGCCTGGGGAATAAGGAGTGTCCAGGGTGCGAGGTGTCCTGCTGGACTAAGGATGCAACCCTAGGGGAGGCCGGTGTATGCTGAGTGATGCTGGAGGAGGTGTGGTGGCTGATCCTGATGCACTGGGTTCTGTTGGTGAGGACAGAAGTCCTTAATCCACCTGCAGAGAAAGTCTCCCAGACCCAGTGTTCGTTTGTCAGTATTTTGTTAGGTTTAAAAACAGATGTCTTACATAAAGACTGCATAAAGAAAATATATGGCCGAGGTTCATCTTTCCTTTGATGGTGTCAACTGTACATTCACCGATGAACAGTATTAATTGTTTAGTTTTTACTCACTAATTATAGGGATACATGACATTAATTACATTATTTACAATATTTCTTTACTTTCCAGTCTGTGCATGCACAAACACTGCTGGTAAAATGGGTAAAATACATTTGTGAACACAGACCACATTACAGTTTAATACATCAAAATTAATATGAAAACACCCCTAAGCCTTACATATTCTTCTACTTCTAGCATAATTGTAGGCACTTCACACAGACTTAGATGGACAAATATTAAAATGACGTGCAAAACAGCTGATGACAACAAACGAGAAACGTTAACATAACGTTACAACAACAGCTGTTTAGCTACAACAGTTAGCAACTTTACCTGCAAACAAAATAGCATTGGCTATGTTCTGGAGTTAACAGGTAACTACGTTGCTGGCAGGTAAACAAATTTAAACTGTTTGGTGGATAAGGTCAACAACAAAAAAGATTGACTTACTTCATGACAACTGCAGCAGCAGCTTAGTCTCCGTCTCAAACTCGGGGGGTTTACTTTGAAAATCCCGGTGATTATCTCTCTTAGTTGTGGGAAAGTGGCGGAAATATCACTGTATAACAGTTATGAATTATGAAGGAACAAGCGGACGCTCTATGGGGCTGAATTGCATTACACGTATTACGACAATGAAATAGGAAATACCCCCAAAAATGGGATGTGTCATTATACAATGTGAACAATGCAGATGAATTATACTTCGTGCACGGACCTTTTGGGGGGGTATTTCTTATTTCATTGTTTATATATATATGTATACTATTAGTCAAAGGGAGACATAGACTGAAATAAAATGGTGTGAGTAATTAAAAAGATTTTGACAACTTTTTTATCTCCTACAGTACTATGTCTCAAGATGTTCCTGAGCGAATTAGAGGTTGGTCGGATAAAATCCCCAGGACTAGTTCATTCAAATATGATGTGTGAAAATGGTGAAAAATTGGCAATTTGATTCAAAATGGCTGACTTCCTGATGGTGTTAGGTGACCAGGTTTGATATAGAGACTGACACGGTCTCTCTCTTGGACAAACAAAGATCCATTAACATTCCATGGAGCAATCAAAAGTGACAAGAACTACATAAAAGTAACGAAAGACAGATTTTGGTGTCTCCTTTGGACGTCATAATTTATCGGAGAGACTTCTTCCATCAGATTAGAGTCACACAGACCGCCATCATAAACTAAAAGACACATTCCTGACTGTCTCCTGAAACCACACAGAGCATGAAAGTGAGAAAATTAGTGTTAAACACTTAAACAAGAACATCTCAGGGTCAAAGACGAGTAAATTTAGTGTCCGGGGCCATTAATTTAAAATAAAAAGATAAATATTTATAAATATAATATTAAAACACTCAAACATTCTTCTAAGTGAAAAGAAGGGTAAGGGTTGTGTCAAAGTATTAAATTAAGGGAGTTATTGAGCTCTAAAGTGTCAAAATGTCATTCAGTGTATCTGTCCCGAGTTAAATTCTAATGACAAAATTGTTTTTAAAATCATAGTAGAAAATCATCCTAATATATAAATTGACACCCATGGCATGATTATGTAAGTGTTTGCAACACTATATAGAATAATGGGCAACTTATTTTATGTTTAAAATATTTAAAAACATGAATAACTTTTGTCCCAAAATGTGTGTGTCACCAATGTCTTAAAAGGGGTAAGGGTAAAAAGCCATTTTAAAGCATATAACATCATGCTGATCATGTGACAGTGTGTGACATCATGAAAAGGACCCTCTGTCCATGTGGTCAGGTGACTACATCTCTCTGTAATATTTGATAATTTCACTTTTTCACCCGCTTTTAACCCATGGTCCAAAAATGTATGTCCTTCAGTGCAACACAGAAAACAAACTTTAAATATTATGATTTTTTTAAAAGCTATATTAAATATGATAATTAATGATAATGTCTATAGGTGAAGGTCATAACTTTATATAGGTAGCCAAGGAACTGCCTGATAAATGTGTTTATGTATGAGATCCGTCCTTCAGTGTAACGTTTCTGTCATTCAGTACAACAAATTCTCCATTGTTAAACATGTTACACTGAATGACATAAACGTTACACTGAATGACAGTAGCCTTTTTATCCCATGTTTTCACTAGTTTATAACATTTAATAATGCATTCATATTTATTTGTTGAATTTAGTTGTTGTATTAATAGTGGATATTATCATTTTTAACTATTTTATTAACCATTTGAATGTATTTCAAGGCACATTATATGTAAACTGTAGACATCTTAAACATTTTGTCCTGATTTTTAAACAGTTTTTAACTTAAAAAAAATACATGTAAGTAAATACTTAACTTACATGTTTGTATTTTGTTCGCCTGTTGCTCGTAGGTTTTTATTTTTGTTTCAAATTCTCCATACAGACACACATCTATACTGTCACACCACCATTTTCACTCATCACCTACTCACACAGACACCCATGTGCATCTGCAGGCTATCAAACTCATTAGAATAGAATATATTGGGCTTCAAATGAACAGTACATTTACTGTATGTTACAGTACACTATTTAGAGTGAGGTGAGGTGTGTGTCATGTGTATGTGTGTGAGTATGTGTATATGTGCGCACAGCTCAAGAGACTGTACAAATTATATTGTCCTGCGTTCACAAGTCAGAGAATTTGTATTGTCTTGCAGGTCTGCAGTAACTCTGTTATCTGCATATGCTGGTGTGTGCGTGTGTGTGAAGAAGTGATTTTTTTCAGCTGCTCCAGGTAATTCTGAACCCTAAAGGCAGGCTGGTCAACTGGGCTTGGAAAACAATGTAGACTCGATGGGAGGAGGCTGTGAATGGTGCAGTGTTGGTTTCCTGAACAAACAACATAGAAAGGACAGAGAAAAGAGTTATACCTAATTATGTATGGGAGGACAGACTGGCAATCATACAAATTTCACAAAAACTTGTGTTTTCCTTTCTGTTCCCTTGTGTTCCCTCAGTGACATTCTGCTTATTTTTACTGGCTCATAGGAGCTCCAGTGCAATGTGGTGTGATTGAAGCAGCCAGTAATATTCTTTAGGTGGGACACTTTTTTAAATGTATTTATTTATTTATTTTTTACATCTGTTTACATAAATAATGTAGCAAATGATTTAGAAATTACAGTCAACATAACTATATAACAATATGATGAAATTTTTTTTTTATTTTTGATAACACAACATTTTTCCAGCTACAGCCATTACATTTACATTTCCTATAGCCACATTAGAGGTGAATTTACTTATTCCAAATACAATACCAATATTTCTTACTGCTGCTGCTTCACATTAAAAGTGTTCAACTGGTGAAATATATGGTAATTTTATAGTAAAGCAGCAACAAGAAATGCATTGTATTTGTCACCATAGTTACCACCAAAAGTGATAGTTGATTATAAATGTGTCTAAAATTATTAGTTGGCTTCCTTAAAATGCAGTCAGTTTTGTTGGTTGTTCTGCAAACAAATGCCCAGTTGCCTGTTTTAGCAGCCCGATAAGTGTTTGCTGTATTATTAAATTGCACTTGCCAAATTAACCAGGACTGAAATCTTAAGGATTACAACATAACACATTGTTCCATACGATTGTTTGAACTTCATGTGCATAATGCTGTATGAGTTAGATGCCTGTTTTCACATTAATTTGCTGAAGGGTGAAAGTTTGTCTGTACTCACCTTAAATCTCATCTCGTCAGTGCATTGAGCACAAAGTTTTCAGTGAAATTGAGACGTGTTCAACAGTTAAACTTGTGAAATTAATAATACTTGCATATTTATAGATTTAGAATTTTTTTAATCAGGGTGAATAAGTATTTCAGAATTTGTATAAGGTATTCTGACTTATGCCTTGAAATTTGTCTGGAAGGGACCTTAACTACTATCTCCTCACATTCAGTCTCCTTCAGGTTAAACTAGGATTATCAAATAATCCTAGTTTAACAGCAGAAAACTTTGTCTTTTCAATTCCATTTCTTTTCAGATATGTGCAACATCTAGCAAAACGGCCTGACCACACTTCATGCAAATTAAATAAAGTGAGTTCATTTAAATCTTGAGTTGTGAAAACTGAATCAAAAAATTGGAGTGATACAAAATGATGTACCCCTACCACTAGCAGATTAAGTGAATATCCTTCTAAATCTGCGACATTACAGTTAAAATAGTGCTTCTTTTTGGGTTACATACCATTCCACAGTAAGATCCAACAGGCAGTGAGGAGGTATCTGGGCCATCATACAGCTTCAAGAAGTTGTTGTGACAATCTCCAGGGTCATCCTCACTAATTTGGCTAAAGGTGACAGTCACCACCTCTCTGGGTGCCATGATGCCCCTTTCACAGTGGGTATTGCTGGGATAGGTGCCTGGGTAGTTGGGACTTGCAAATTAGCCATGGTCTCCATACAGAGTGCCACCACAACCTAGTAGGCATACCATATTGTGTTACACTTCCAGGCCTGGTCAAGAACGTCAATGACTGTTTGACTAAAGATAAAGATCACAGCTACCACTGTATACATCTGCAGGACAAGCTCCATGATCTGGAAAATAACAAGTCATTTGTTAAAGTCTTATTTGGAAACAGTCACGTTCAGTCACAAGTCAAGCATGTGTGACACCTTCAAGTGGAAAGTCATAATGGTTAAGATGGAGTAATCATTTTAGCGATTTTGCTCTGAAAAAGGCCAGATTTAAATGTGTTTTCACTGTGGGTTCAAACTTAACTTTATATAGTGTAGTTCTTTCTCTTTACCACAAGAGGGAGTATTCACCAAGGTGAGTGCTTGTAGATGAGCTGCAAGACTTCTGCTCCTCTGACAATGAACACAACTTATATAAATGATCTGTCTGCTTTTCCTGTATAAAATTAGTAATGTGTGTTACCTTTTGATAACTTATTCCTAAGAACTCTTAGAGCTCTTCTGATGTCATGATGCAGTAAAAGATCATCGCATGTAAATATCTCATATGTTATATGTGAAAGGGTGAATTGTGCATTTTTTTTTTCATGTGAAGATCATTGTGAAGAAGAAATATTTGGTTTAAATGAAAGAGAAATCCTCCTATCCTATCATAACCTCTGCTGAGATTCTGACCATGTATTTATCTAATAATCCCTCTCTTGTTAATTCTTGACTTTATAGAATTGCAAATTAAATTGTGGTTAGTGTAAGTGTAAAAAAACAACAACAACAAAAACACACTTAAATCAAAACTTGAAACTGCAAACTTAAATCCAAAACCATAAGCATGAAAAATTATGGTGCAATGGAGTCACAAATATCACTGACAGAGATGTTTTCAGGACTTTCATTCTGAAAAGGAACTGCCTTTTTCTATTATTCATACTTATCTTGCTCTGAAAGAGAGAAATCTTCATCCTATCTTCTGCTGAGATTCTGACCATGTATTTAATGATCGCACTCTTGTTAATTCTTGACTTTATAGAATTGCAAATGAAATTGTGGTTAGTGTAAGTGAACAACAACAAAAACAAACTTAAACCAAACTTAAATCAAAACTTGAAACTGCAAACTTAAAACTTAAATCCAAAGCATGAAAAACTGTTCCATAATGGAAAACTATGGTGCAATGGAGTCACAAATATCACTGACAGAGATGTGTTCAGGACTTTCATTCTGAAAAGGAACTGCCTTTTAGAATTGCTAATACTATCTCTTGAATAATTGGCCTGTTAAATGTTGTGTAATTGTTTTTTATGATATGCTCTACTATTCGTACTTATCTATTGTTCTTTTTTTTTAATTGATGCTCTTCCATTTTTACTGTCCACTTGCTGCTGTAACACTGCAAATTTCCCCATTGTGGGACAAATAAAGAAATATCTTATCGACACAGATTTATGTTTGTGTGTGTGTGTGTGTGTGTGTGTGTGTGTGTGTGTGTGTGTGTGTGTGTGTGAGTTTCTCCCAGTTCCTTTCAAAGTAAAGATTTGAGAATTAATAATCATTTAGTCTTATAAAATTAACATTAACATGAACATAATAATATATAGATGTAAGGCTAGAAGATAGATAGATAGATAGATAGATAGATAGATAGATAGATAGATAGATAGTAAGGGTTCTGTCTTTTGTGGTCATGTGCGCGTGTGTGTGTGTGTGAAGGTCTGCCACACACAGACACACATCTATGCTTGTGTGTGTGTGTGTGTGTGTGTGTGTGTGTGTGTGTGTGAAGGTCTGCCAGGTGCCTTTCAAAGTAAAGATTTGAGAATTAATTATCATTTAGTCTTATAAAATTAACCTGGGTGCCATCACTCACATAATGACCTTTGACCTGAGAACATAGATGTAAGGGTTTCAGTAGACGGATGCTTTTCATTTCTAATTTCTAGTCATTTTTTCATATTAATTGAGTCAAAGATCTTCTAAATCAACCATCACTACAGTACTGTGGCTTCATTGTCCCATATGTGACCTACTATGTAGAATTGCTAATACTATTTCTTGAAGATTGGCCTCTTCAATGTTGTGTAATTATCTTATTATCTTTTATCTTATCTATTGTTCTTTATTATTTTTTATTGATGTTCTTCCATTTCTACTGTCCACTTGCTGCTGTAACACTGCGAATTTCCCCATTGTGGGACTAATAAAGAAATATCTTATCTTATTTTGACCCGGGAACATCTATGACATGCTCTTATTGAGTGAGTTTGCATTGCTGAATAAAACTGCTGTGATTTTAAATTGATTTTAAAATGGAGTCTGATTTTTTAACTGATCGAACATGTTACTGTCAACAGAACTCGTGCACAATACAGACAGAAACATAGTCATAATCCTGCTTCATCAGGTGGCAGTCAATGATATACATAGATAGATAGATAGATAGATAGATAGATAGATAGATAGATGTAAGTGTTCTGTCTTTTGTGGTCATGTGCGCGTGTGTGTGTGAAGGTCTGCCAGACACACTTCTATGCTTGTGTGTCTGTGTGTGTGTGTGTGTGTGTGTGTGTGTGTGTGTGACGGTCTGTCAGGTGCCTTTCAAAGTAAAGATTTGAGAATTAATAATCATTTAGTCTTATAAAATTAACCTGGGTGCCATCACTCACATAATGACCTTTGACCTGAGAACATAATAATATATAGATGTAAGGGTTTCAGTAGACGGATGCTTTTCATTTCTAATTTCTAGTAATTTCTTCATATTAATTGAGTTCAAGATCTTCCAAATCAACCATCACTACAGTACTGTGACAGATAGATAGATAGATAGATAGATAGATAGATAGATAGATAGATAGATAGATAGACATTTATGTTTGTGGTGAGGTGTGTGTCATGTGTATGTGTGTGAGTATGTGTATATGTGCGCACAGCTCAAGAGACTGTACAAATTATATTGTCCTGCGTTCACAAGTCAGAGAATTTGTATTGTCTTGCAGGTCTGCAGTAACTCTGTTATCTGCATATGCTGGTGTGTGCGTGTGTGTGAAGAAGTGATTTTTTTCAGCTGCTCCAGGTAATTCTGAACCCTAAAGGCAGGCTGGTCAACTGGGCTTGGAAAACAATGTAGACTCGATGGGAGGAGGCTGTGAATGGTGCAGTGTTGGTTTCCTCAACAAACAACATAGAAAGGACAGCTAAAAGAGTTATACCTAATTATGTATGGGAGGACAAACTGGCAATCATACAAATTTCACAAAAACTTGTGTTTTCCTTTCTGTTCCCTTGTGTTCCCTCAGTGACATTCTGCTTATTTTTACTGGCTCATAGGAGCTCCAGTGCAATGTGGTGTGATTGAAGCAGCCAGTAATATTCTTTAGGTGGGACACTTTTTTAAATGTATTTATTTATTTATTTTTTACATCTGTTTACATAAATAATGTAGCAAATGATTTAGAAATTACAGTCAACATAACTATATAACAATATGATGAAAAAAAAATTGCATTTTTGATAACACAACATTTTTCCAGCTACAGCCATTACATTTACATTTCCTATAGCCACATTAGAGGTGAATTTACTTATTCCAAATACAATACCAATATTTCTTACTGCTGCTGCTTCACATTAAAAGTGTTCAACTGGTGAAATATATGGTAATTTTATAGTAAAGCAGCAACAAGAAATGCATTGTATTTGTCACCATAGTTACCACCAAAAGTGATAGTTGATTATAAATGTGTCTAAAATTATTAGTTGGCTTCCTTAAAATGCAGTCAGTTTTGTTGGTTGTTCTGCAAACAAATGCCCAGTTGCCTGTTTTAGCAGCCCGATAAGTGTTTGCTGTATTATTAAATTGCACTTGCCAAATTAACCAGGACTGAAATCTTAAGGATTAAACATAACACATTGTTCCATATGATTGTTTGAACTTCATGTGCATAATGCTGTATGAGTTAGATGCCTGTTTTCACATTAATTTGCTGAAGGGTGAAAGTTTGTCTGTACTCACCTTAAATCTCATCTCGTCAGTGCATTGAGCACAAAGTTTTCAGTGAAATTGAGACGTGTTCAACAGTTAAACTTGTGAAATTAATAATACTTGCATATTTATAGAGTTAGAATTTTTTTAATCAGGGTGAATAAGTATTTCAGAATTTGTATAAGGTATTCTGACTTATGCCTTGAAATTTGTCTGGAAGGGACCTTAACTACTATCTCCTCACATTCAGTCTCCTTCAGGTTAAACTAGGATTATCAAATAATCCTAGTTTAACAGCAGAAAACTTTGTCTTTTCAATTCCATTTCTTTTCAGATATGTGCAACATCTAGCAAAACGGCCTGACCACACTTCATGCAAATTAAATAAAGTGAGTTCATTTAAATCTTGAGTTGTGAATACTGAATCAAAAAATTGGAGTGATACAAAATGATGTACCCCTACCACTAGCAGATTAAGTGAATATCCTTCTAAATCTGCGACATTACAGTTAAAATAGTGCTTCTTTTTGGGTTACATACCATTCCACAGTAAGATCCAACAGGCAGTGAGGAGGTATCTGGGCCATCATACAGCTTCAAGAAGTTGTTGTGACAATCTCCAGGGTCATCCTCACTAATTTGGCTAAAGGTGACAGTCACCACCCTCTCTGGGTGCCATGATGCCCCTTTCACAGTGGGTATTGCTGGGATAGGTGCCTGGGTAGTTGGGACTTGCAAATTAGCCATGGTCTCCATACAGAGTGCCACCACAACCTAGTAGGCATACCATATTGTGTTACACTTCCAGGCCTGGTCAAGAACGTCAATGACTGTTTGACTAAAGATAAAGATCACAGCTACCACTGTATACATCTGCAGGACAAGCTTCATGATCTGGAAAATAACAAGTCATTTGTTAAAGTCTTATTTGGAAACAGTCACGTTCAGTCACAAGTCAAGCATGTGTGACACCTTCAAGTGGAAAGTCATAATGGTTAAGATGGAGTAATCATTTTAGCGATTTTGCTCTGAAAAAGGCCAGATTTAAATGTGTTTTCACTGTGGGTTCAAACTTAACTTTATATAGTGTAGTTCTTTCTCTTTACCACAAGAGGGAGTATTCACCAAGGTGAGTGCTTGTAGATGAGCTGCAAGACTTCTGCTCCTCTGACAATGAACACAACTTATATAAATGATCTGTCTGCTTTTCCTGTATAAAATTAGTAATGTGTGTTACCTTTTGATAACTTATTCCTAAGAACTCTTAGAGCTCTTCTGATGTCATGATGCAGTAAAAGATCATCGCATGTAAATATCTCATATGTTATATGTGAAAGGGTGAATTGTGCATTTTTTTTTTCATGTGAAGATCATTGTGAAGAAGAAATATTTGGTTTAAATGAAAGAGAAATCCTCCTATCCTATCATAACCTCTGCTGAGATTCTGACCATGTATTTATCTAATAATCCCTCTCTTGTTAATTCTTGACTTTATAGAATTGCAAATTAAATTGTGGTTAGTGTAAGTGTAAAAAAACAACAACAACAAAAACACACTTAAATCAAAACTTGAAACTGCAAACTTAAATCCAAAACCATAAGCATGAAAAACTATGGTGCAATGGAGTCACAAATATCACTGACAGAGATGTTTTCAAGACTTTCATTCTGAAAAGGAACTGCCTTTTTCTATTATTCATACTTATCTTGCTCTGAAAGAGAGAAATCTTCATCCTATCTTCTGCTGAGATTCTGACCATGTATTTAATGATCGCACTCTTGTTAATTCTTGACTTTATAGAATTGCAAATGAAATTGTGGTTAGTGTAAGTGAACAACAACAAAAACAAACTTAAACCAAACTTAAATCAAAACTTGAAACTGCAAACTTAAAACTTAAATCCAAAGCATGAAAAACTGTTCCATAATGGAAAACTATGGTGCAATGGAGTCACAAATATCACTGACAGAGATGTGTTCAGGACTTTCATTCTGAAAAGGAACTGCCTTTTTCTATTATTCATACTTATCTTGCTCTGAAAGAGAGAAATCTTCATCCTATCTTCTGCTGAGATTCTGACCATGTATTTAATGATCGCACTCTTGTTAATTCTTGACTTTATAGAATTGCAAATGAAATTGTGGTTAGTGTAAGTGAACAACAACAAAAACAAACTTAAACCAAACTTAAATCAAAACTTGAAACTGCAAACTTAAAACTTAAATCCAAAGCATGAAAAACTGTTCCATAATGGAAAACTATGGTGCAATGGAGTCACAAATATCACTGACAGAGATGTGTTCAGGACTTTCATTCTGAAAAGGAACTGCCTTTTAGAATTGCTAATACTATCTCTTGAATAATTGGCCTGTTAAATGTTGTGTAATTGTTTTTTATGATATGCTCTACTATTCGTACTTATCTATTGTTCTTTTTTTTTTAATTGATGCTCTTCCATTTTTACTGTCCACTTGCTGCTGTAACACTGCAAATTTCCCCATTGTGGGACTAATAAAGAAATATCTTATCGACACAGATTTATGTTTGTGTGTGTGTGTGTGTGTGTGTGTGTGTGTGTGTGTGTGTGTGTGTGTGTGAGTTTCTCCCAGTTCCTTTCAAAGTAAAGATTAATAATCATTTAGTCTTATAAAATTAACATTAACATGAACATAATAATATATAGATGTAAGGCTAGAAGATAGATAGATAGATAGATAGATATATAGATAAATAGATAGATAGATAGTAAGGGTTCTGTCTTTTGTGGTCATGTGCGCGTGTGTG
Organism: Scomber japonicus; assembly: GCF_027409825.1. NCBI lineage: Eukaryota > Metazoa > Chordata > Actinopteri > Scombriformes > Scombridae > Scomber > Scomber japonicus. The sequence continues at coordinate 37,282,746 of NC_070586.1, read as the reverse complement.
TGTGTGAAGGTCTGCCACACACAGACACACATCTATGCTTGTGTGTGTGTGTGTGTGTGTGTGTGTGTGTGTGTGTGTGTGTGTGTGTGTGTGTGTGTGTGTGTGTGAAGGTCTGCCAGGTGCCTTTCAAAGTAAAGATTTGAGAATTAATTATCATTTAGTCTTATAAAATTAACCTGGGTGCCATCACTCACATAATGACCTTTGACCTGAAAACATAGATGTAAGGGTTTCAGTAGACGGATGCTTTTCATTTCTAATTTCTAGTCATTTTTTCATATTAATTGAGTCAAAGATCTTCTAAATCAACCATCACTACAGTACTGTGGCTTCATTGTCCCATATGTGACCTACTATGTAGAATTGCTAATACTATTTCTTGAAGATTGGCCTCTTCAATGTTGTGTAATTATCTTATTATCTTTTATCTTATCTATTGTTCTTTATTATTTCTTATTGATGTTCTTCCATTTCTACTGTCCACTTGCTGCTGTAACACTGCGAATTTCCCCATTGTGGGACTAATAAAGAAATATCTTATCTTATTTTGACCCGGGAACATCTATGACATGCTCTTATTGAGTGAGTTTGCATTGCTGAATAAAACTGCTGTGATTTTAAATTGATTTTAAAATGGAGTCTGATTTTTTAACTGATCGAACATGTTACTGTCAACAGAACTCGTGCACAATACAGACAGAAACATAGTCATAATCCTGCTTCATCAGGTGGCAGTCAATGATATACATAGATAGATAGATAGATAGATAGATAGATAGATAGATAGATAGATAGATAGATAGATGTAAGTGTTCTGTCTTTTGTGGTCATGTGCGCGTGTGTGTGTGTGAAGGTCTGCCAGACACACATCTATGCTTGTGTGTCTGTGTGTGTGTGTGTGTGTGTGTGTGTGTGTGTGTGTGTGTGTGTTTGACGGTCTGTCAGGTGCCTTTCAAAGTAAAGATTTGAGAATTAATAATCATTTAGTCTTATAAAATTAACCTGGGTGCCATCACTCACATAATGACCTTTGACCTGAGAACATAATAATATATAGATGTAAGGGTTTCAGTAGACGGATGCTTTTCATTTCTAATTTCTAGTAATTTCGTCATATTAATTGAGTCCAAGATCTTCCAAATCAACCATCACTACAGTACTGTGACAGATAGATAGATAGATAGATAGATAGATAGATAGATAGATAGATAGATAGATAGATAGATAGATAGATAGATAGATAGATAGATAGATAGATAGATAGATAGATAGATAGACATTTATGTTTGTGGTGAGGTGTGTGTCATGTGTATGTGTGTGAGTATGTGCATATGTGCGCACAGCTCAAGAGACTGTACAAATTATATTGTCCTGCGTTCACAAGTCAGAGAATTTGTATTGTCTTGCAGGTCTGCAGTAACTCTGTTATCTGCATATTCTGGTGTGTGCGTGTGTGTGAAGAAGTGATTTTTTTCAGCTGCTCCAGGTAATTCTGAACCCTAAAGGCAGGCTGGTCAACTGGGCTTGGAAAACAATGTAGACTCGATGGGAGGAGGCTGTGAATGGTGCAGTGTTGGTTTCCTGAACAAACAACATAGAAAGGACAGAGAAAAGAGTTATACCTAATTATGTATGGGAGGACAGACTGGCAATCATACAAATTTCACAAAAACTTGTGTTTTCCTTTCTGTTCCCTTGTGTTCCCTCAGTGACATTCTGCTTATTTTTACTGGCTCATAGGAGCTCCAGTGCAATGTGGTGTGATTGAAGCAGCCAGTAATATTCTTTAGGTGGGACACTTTTTTAAATTTATTTATTTATTTATTTTTTACATCTGTTTACATAAATAATGTAGCAAATGATTTAGAAATTACAGTCAACATAACTATATAACAATATGATGAAAAAAAAATTGTATTTTTGATAACACAACATTTTTCCAGCTACAGCCATTACATTTACATTTCCTATAGCCACATTAGAGGTGAATTTACTTATTCCAAATACAATACCAATATTTCTTACTGCTGCTGCTTCACATTAAAAGTGTTCAACTGGTGAAATATATGGTAATTTTATAGTAAAGCAGCAACAAGAAATGCATTGTATTTGTCACCATAGTTACCACCAAAAGTGATAGTTGATTATAAATGTGTCTAAAATTATTAGTTGGCTTCCTTAAAATGCAGTCAGTTTTGTTGGTTGTTCTGCAAACAAATGCCCAGTTGCCTGTTTTAGCAGCCCGATAAGTATTTGCTGTATTATTAAATTGCACTTGCCAAATTAACCAGGACTGAAATCTTAAGGATTAAACATAACACATTGTTCCATATGATTGTTTGAACTTCATGTGCATAATGCTGTATGAGTTAGATGCCTGTTTTCACATTAATTTGCTGAAGGGTGAAAGTTTGTCTGTACTCACCTTAAATCTCATCTCGTCAGTGCATTGAGCACAAAGTTTTCAGTGAAATTGAGACGTGTTCAACAGTTAAACTTGTGAAATTAATAATACTTGCATATTTATAGAGTTAGAATTTTTTTAATCAGGGTGAATAAGTATTTCAGAATTTGTATAAGGTATTCTGACTTATGCCTTGAAATTTGTCTGGAAGGGACCTTAACTACTATCTCCTCACATTCAGTCTCCTTCAGGTTAAACTAGGATTATCAAATAATCCTAGTTTAACAGCAGAAAACTTTGTCTTTTCAATTCCATTTCTTTTCAGATATGTGCAACATCTAGCAAACGGCCTGACCACACTTCATGCAAATTAAATAAAGTGAGTTCATTTAAATCTTGAGTTGTGAAAACTGAATCAAAAAATTGGAGTGATACAAAATGATGTACCCCTACCACTAGCAGATTAAGTGAATATCCTTCTAAATCTGCGACATTACAGTTAAAATAGTGCTTCTTTTTGGGTTACATACCATTCCACAGTAAGATCCAACAGGCAGTGAGGAGGTATCTGGGCCATCATACAGCTTCAAGAAGTTGTTGTGACAATCTCCAGGGTCATCCTCACTAATTTGGCTAAAGGTGACAGTCACCACCCTCTCTGGGTGCCATGATGCCCCTTTCACAGTGGGTATTGCAAGGATAGGTGCCTGGGTAGTTGGGACTTGCAAATTAGCCATGGTCTCCATACAGAGTGCCACCACAACCTAGTAGGCATACCATATTGTGTTACACTTCCAGGCCTGGTCAAGAACGTCAATGACTGTTTGACTAAAGATAAAGATCACAGCTACCACTGTATACATCTGCAGGACAAGCTCCATGATCTGGAAAATAACAAGTCATTTGTTAAAGTCTTATTTGGAAACAGTCACGTTCAGTCACAAGTCAAGCATGTGTGACACCTTCAAGTGGAAAGTCATAATGGTTAAGATGGAGTAATCCTTTTAGCGATTTTGCTCTGAAAAAGGCCAGATTTAAATGTGTTTTCACTGTGGGTTCAAACTTAACTTTATATAGTGTAGTTCTTTCTCTTTACCACAAGAGGGAGTATTCACCAAGGTGAGTGCTTGTAGATGAGCTGCAAGACTTCTGCTCCTCTGACAATGAACACAACTTATATAAATGATCTGTCTGCTTTTCCTGTATAAAATTAGTAATGTGTGTTACCTTTTGATAACTTATTCCTAAGAACTCTTAGAGCTCTTCTGATGTCATGATGCAGTAAAAGATCATCGCATGTAAATATCTCATATGTTATATGTGAAAGGGTGAATTGTGCATTTTTTTTTCATGTGAAGATCATTGTGAAGAAGAAATATTTGGTTTAAATGAAAGAGAAATCCTCCTATCCTATCATAACCTCTGCTGAGATTCTGACCATGTATTTATCTAATAATCCCTCTCTTGTTAATTCTTGACTTTATAGAATTGCAAATTAAATTGTGGTTAGTGTAAGTGTAAAAAAACAACAACAACAAAAACACACTTAAATCAAAACTTGAAACTGCAAACTTAAATCCAAAACCATAAGCATGAAAAACTATGGTGCAATGGAGTCACAAATATCACTGACAGAGATGTTTTCAGGACTTTCATTCTGAAAAGGAACTGCCTTTTTCTATTATTCATACTTATCTTGCTCTGAAAGAGAGAAATCTTCATCCTACCTTCTGCTGAGATTCTGACCATGTATTTAATGATCGCACTCTTGTTAATTCTTGACTTTATAGAATTGCAAATGAAATTGTGGTTAGTGTAAGTGAACAACAACAAAAACAAACTTAAACCAAACTTAAATCAAAACTTGAAACTGCAAACTTAAAACTTAAATCCAAAGCATGAAAAACTGTTCCATAATGGAAAACTATGGTGCAATGGAGTCACAAATATCACTGACAGAGATGTGTTCAGGACTTTCATTCTGAAAAGGAACTGCCTTTTAGAATTGCTAATACTATCTCTTGAATAATTGGCCTGTTAAATGTTGTGTAATTGTTTTTTATGATATGCTCTACTATTCGTACTTATCTATTGTTCTTTTTTTTTTAATTGATGCTCTTCCATTTTTACTGTCCACTTGCTGCTGTAACACTGCAAATTTCCCCATTGTGGGACTAATAAAGAAATATCTTATCGACACAGATTTATGTTTGTGTGTGTGTGTGTGTGTGTGTGTGTGTGTGTGTGTGTGTGTGTGTGTGTGTGTGAGTTTCTCCCAGTTCCTTTCAAAGTAAAGATTTGAGAATTAATAATCATTTAGTCTTATAAAATTAACATTAACATGAACATAATAATATATAGATGTAAGGCTAGAAGATAGATAGATAGATAGATAGATAGATAGATAGATAGATAGATACATAGTAAGGGTTCTGTCTTTTGTGGTCATGTGTGCGTGTGTGTGTGTGTGAAGGTCTGCCACACACAGACACACATCTATGCTTGTGTGTGTGTGTGTGTGTGTGTGTGTGTGTGTGTGTGTGTGTGTGTGTGTGTGAAGGTCTGCCAGGTGCCTTTCAAAGTAAAGATTTGAGAATTATTTATCATTTAGTCTTATAAAATTAACCTGGGTGCCATCACTCACATAATGACCTTTGACCTGAGAACATAATAATATATAGATGTAAGGGTTTCAGTAGACGGATGCTTTTCATTTCTAATTTCTAGTAATTTCTTCATATTAATTGAGTCCAAGATCTTCCAAATCAACCATCACTACAGTACTGTGACAGATAGATAGATAGATAGATAGATAGATAGATAGATAGATAGATAGATAGATAGACATTTATGTTTGTGGTGAGGTGTGTGTCATGTGTATGTGTGTGAGTATGTGTATATGTGCGCACAGCTCAAGAGACTGTACAAATTATATTGTCCTGCGTTCACAAGTCAGAGAATTTGTATTGTCTTGCAGGTCTGCAGTAACTCTGTTATCTGCATATGCTGGTGTGTGCGTGTGTGTGAAGAAGTGATTTTTTTCAGCTGCTCCAGGTAATTCTGAACCCTAAAGGCAGGCTGGTCAACTGGGCTTGGAAAACAATGTAGACTCGATGGGAGGAGGCTGTGAATGGTGCAGTGTTGGTTTCCTGAACAAACAACATAGAAAGGACAGAGAAAAGAGTTATACCTAATTATGTATGGGAGGACAGACTGGCAATCATACAAATTTCACAAAAACTTGTGTTTTCCTTTCTGTTCCCTTGTGTTCCCTCAGTGACATTCTGCTTATTTTTACTGGCTCATAGGAGCTCCAGTGCAATGTGGTGTGATTGAAGCAGCCAGTAATATTCTTTAGGTGGGACACTTTTTTAAATGTATTTATTTATTTATTTTTTACATCTGTTTACATAAATAATGTAGCAAATGATTTAGAAATTACAGTCAACATAACTATATAACAATATGATGAAAAAAAAATTGTATTTTTGATAACACAACATTTTTCCAGCTACAGCCATTACATTTACATTTCCTATAGCCACATTAGAGGTGAATTTACTTATTCCAAATACAATACCAATATTTCTTACTGCTGCTGCTTCACATTAAAAGTGTTCAACTGGTGAAATATATGGTAATTTTATAGTAAAGCAGCAACAAGAAATGCATTGTATTTGTCACCATAGTTACCACCAAAAGTGATAGTTGATTATAAATGTGTCTAAAATTATTAGTTGGCTTCCTTAAAATGCAGTCAGTTTTGTTGGTTGTTCTGCAAACAAATGCCCAGTTGCCTGTTTTAGCAGCCCGATAAGTGTTTGCTGTATTATTAAATTGCACTTGCCAAATTAACCAGGACTGAAATCTTAAGGATTAAACATAACACATTGTTCCATATGATTGTTTGAACTTCATGTGCATAATGCTGTATGAGTTAGATGCCTGTTTTCACATTAATTTGCTGAAGGGTGAAAGTTTGTCTGTACTCACCTTAAATCTCATCTCGTCAGTGCATTGAGCACAAAGTTTTCAGTGAAATTGAGACGTGTTCAACAGTTAAACTTGTGAAATTAATAATACTTGCATATTTATAGAGTTAGAATTTTTTTAATCAGGGTGAATAAGTATTTCAGAATTTGTATAAGGTATTCTGACTTATGCCTTGAAATGTGTCTGGAAGGGACCTTAACTACTATCTCCTCACATTCAGTCTCCTTCAGGTTAAACTAGGATTATCAAATAATCCTAGTTTAACAGCAGAAAACTTTGTCTTTTCAATTCCATTTCTTTTCAGATATGTGCAACATCTAGCAAAACGGCCTGACCACACTTCATGCAAATTAAATAAAGTGAGTTCATTTAAATCTTGAGTTGTGAAAACTGAATCAAAAAATTGGAGTGATACAAAATGATGTACCCCTACCACTAGCAGATTAAGTGAATATCCTTCTAAATCTGCGACATTACAGTTAAAATAGTGCTTCTTTTTGGGTTACATACCATTCCACAGTAAGATCCAACAGGCAGTGAGGAGGTATCTGGGCCATCATACAGCTTCAAGAAGTTGTTGTGACAATCTCCAGGGTCATCCTCACTAATTTGGCTAAAGGTGACAGTCACCACCCTCTCTGGGTGCCATGATGCCCCTTTCACAGTGGGTATTGCTGGGATAGGTGCCTGGGTAGTTGGGACTTGCAAATTAGCCATGGTCTCCATACAGAGTGCCACCACAACCTAGTAGGCATACCATATTGTGTTACACTTCCAGGCCTGGTCAAGAACGTCAATGACTGTTTGACTAAAGATAAAGATCACAGCTACCACTGTATACATCTGCAGGACAAGCTCCATGATCTGGAAAATAACAAGTCATTTGTTAAAGTCTTATTTGGAAACAGTCACGTTCAGTCACAAGTCAAGCATGTGTGACACCTTCAAGTGGAAAGTCATAATGGTTAAGATGGAGTAATCATTTTAGCGATTTTGCTCTGAAAAAGGCCAGATTTAAATGTGTTTTCACTGTGGGTTCAAACTTAACTTTATATAGTGTAGTTCTTTCTCTTTACCACAAGAGGGAGTATTCACCAAGGTGAGTGCTTGTAGATGAGCTGCAAGACTTCTGCTCCTCTGACAATGAACACAACTTATATAAATGATCTGTCTGCTTTTCCTGTATAAAATTAGTAATGTGTGTTACCTTTTGATAACTTATTCCTAAGAACTCTTAGAGCTCTTCTGATGTCATGATGCAGTAAAAGATCATCGCATGTAAATATCTCATATGTTATATGTGAAAGGGTGAATTGTGCATTTTTTTTTTCATGTGAAGATCATTGTGAAGAAGAAATATTTTGTTTAAATGAAAGAGAAATCCTCCTATCCTATCATAACCTCTGCTGAGATTCTGACCATGTATTTATCTAATAATCCCTCTCTTGTTAATTCTTGACTTTATAGAATTGCAAATTAAATTGTGGTTAGTGTAAGTGTAAAAAAACAACAACAACAAAAACACACTTAAATCAAAACTTGAAACTGCAAACTTAAATTCAAAACCATAAGCATGAAAAACTATGGTGCAATGGAGTCACAAATATCACTGACAGAGATGTTTTCAGGACTTTCATTCTGAAAAGGAACTGCCTTTTTCTATTATTCATACTTATCTTGCTCTGAAAGAGAGAAATCTTCATCCTATCTTCTGCTGAGATTCTGACCATGTATTTAATGATCGCACTCTTGTTAATTCTTGACTTTATAGAATTGCAAATGAAATTGTGGTTAGTGTAAGTGAACAACAACAAAAACAAACTTAAACCAAACTTAAATCAAAACTTGAAACTGCAAACTTAAAACTTAAATCCAAAGCATGAAAAACTGTTCCATAATGGAAAACTATGGTGCAATGGAGTCACAAATATCACTGACAGAGATGTGTTCAGGACTTTCATTCTGAAAAGGAACTGCCTTTTTCTATTATTCATACTTATCTTGCTCTGAAAGAGAGAAATCTTCATCCTATCTTCTGCTGAGATTCTGACCATGTATTTAATGATCGCACTCTTGTTAATTCTTGACTTTATAGAATTGCAAATGAAATTGTGGTTAGTGTAAGTGAACAACAACAAAAACAAACTTAAACCAAACTTAAATCAAAACTTGAAACTGCAAACTTAAAACTTAAATCCAAAGCATGAAAAACTGTTCCATAATGGAAAACTATGGTGCAATGGAGTCACAAATATCACTGACAGAGATGTGTTCAGGACTTTCATTCTGAAAAGGAACTGCCTTTTAGAATTGCTAATACTATCTCTTGAATAATTGGCCTGTTAAATGTTGTGTAATTGTTTTTTATGATATGCTCTACTATTCGTACTTATCTATTGTTCTTTTTTTTTTAATTGATGCTCTTCCATTTTTACTGTCCACTTGCTGCTGTAACACTGCAAATTTCCCCATTGTGGGACTAATAAAGAAATATCTTATCGACACAGATTTATGTTTGTGTGTGTGTGTGTGTGTGTGTGTGTGTGTGTGTGTGTGTGTGTGTGTGTGAGTTTCTCCCAGTTCCTTTCAAAGTAAAGATTAATAATCATTTAGTCTTATAAAATTAACATTAACATGAACATAATAATATATAGATGTAAGGCTAGAAGATAGATAGATAGATAGATAGATAGATAGATAAATAGATAGATAGATAGTAAGGGTTCTGTCTTTTGTGGTCATGTGCGCGTGTGTGTGTGTGAAGGTCTGCCACACACAGACACACATCTATGCTTGTGTGTGTGTGTGTGTGTGTGTGTGTGTGTGTGTGTGTGTGTGTGTGTGTGTGTGTGTGTGAAGGTCTGCCAGGTGCCTTTCAAAGTAAAGATTTGAGAATTAATTATCATTTAGTCTTATAAAATTAACCTGGGTGCCATCACTCACATAATGACCTTTGACCTGAGAACATAGATGTAAGGGTTTCAGTAGACGGATGCTTTTCATTTCTAATTTCTAGTCATTTTTTCATATTAATTGAGTCAAAGATCTTCTAAATCAACCATCACTACAGTACTGTGGCTTCATTGTCCCATATGTGACCTACTATGTAGAATTGCTAATACTATTTCTTGAAGATTGGCCTCTTCAATGTTGTGTAATTATCTTATTATCTTTTATCTTATCTATTGTTCTTTATTATTTCTTATTGATGTTCTTCCATTTCTACTGTCCACTTGCTGCTGTAACACTGCGAATTTCCCCATTGTGGGACTAATAAAGAAATATCTTATCTTATTTTGACCTGGGAACATCTATGACATGCTCTTATTGAGTGAGTTTGCATTGCTGAATAAAACTGCTGTGATTTTAAATTGATTTTAAAATGGAGTCTGATTTTTTAACTGATCGAACATGTTACTGTCAACAGAACTCGTGCACAATACAGACAGAAACATAGTCATAATCCTGCTTCATCAGGTGGCAGTCAATGATATACATAGATAGATAGATAGATAGATGTAAGTGTTCTGTCTTTTGTGGTCATGTGCGCGTGTGTGTGTGAAGGTCTGCCAGACACACATCTATGCTTGTGTGTCTGTGTGTGTGTGTGTGTGTGTGTGTGTGTGTGTGTGTGTGTGTGTGTGTGTGACGGTCTGTCAGGTGCCTTTCAAAGTAAAGATTTGAGAATTAATAATCATTTAGTCTTATAAAATTAACCTGGGTGCCATCACTCACATAATGACCTTTGACCTGAAAACATAATAATATATAGATGTAAGGGTTTCAGTAGACGGATGCTTTTCATTTCTAATTTCTAGTAATTTCTTCATATTAATTGAGTCCAAGATCTTCCAAATCAACCATCACTACAGTACTGTGACAGATAGATAGATAGATAGATAGATAGATAGATCGATAGATAGATAGATAGATAGATAGATAGATAGATAGATAGATAGATAGATAGATAGACATTTATGTTTGTGGTGAGGTGTGTGTCATGTGTATGTGTGTGAGTATGTGTATATGTGCGCACAGCTCAAGAGACTGTACAAATTATATTGTCCTGCGTTCACAAGTCAGAGAATTTGTATTGTCTTGCAGGTCTGCAGTAACTCTGTTATCTGCATATGCTGGTGTGTGCGTGTGTGTGAAGAAGTGATTTTTTTCAGCTGCTCCAGGTAATTCTGAACCCTAAAGGCAGGCTGGTCAACTGGGCTTGGAAAACAATGTAGACTCGATGGGAGGAGGCTGTGAATGGTGCAGTGTTGGTTTCCTGAACAAACAACATAGAAAGGACAGAGAAAAGAGTTATACCTAATTATGTATGGGAGGACAGACTGGCAATCATACAAATTTCACAAAAACTTGTGTTTTCCTTTCTGTTCCCTTGTGTTCCCTCAGTGACATTCTGCTTATTTTTACTGGCTCATAGGAGCTCCAGTGCAATGTGGTGTGATTGAAGCAGCCAGTAATATTCTTTAGGTGGGACACTTTTTAAAATTTATTTATTTATTTATTTTTTACATCTGTTTACATAAATAATGTAGCAAATGATTTAGAAATTACAGTCAACATAACTATATAACAATATGATGAAAAAAAAAATTGCATTTTTGATAACACAACATTTTTCCAGCTACAGCCATTACATTTACATTTCCTATAGCCACATTAGAGGTGAATTTACTTATTCCAAATACAATACCAATATTTCTTACTGCTGCTGCTTCACATTAAAAGTGTTCAACTGGTGAAATATATGGTAATTTTATAGTAAAGCAGCAACAAGAAATGCATTGTATTTGTCACCATAGTTACCACCAAAAGTGATAGTTGATTATAAATGTGTCTAAAATTATTAGTTGGCTTCCTTAAAATGCAGTCAGTTTTGTTGGTTGTTCTGCAAACAAATGCCCAGTTGCCTGTTTTAGCAGCCCGATAAGTGTTTGCTGTATTATTAAATTGCACTTGCCAAATTAACCAGGACTGAAATCTTAAGGATTACAACATAACACATTGTTCCATATGATTGTTTGAACTTCATGTGCATAATGCTGTATGAGTTAGATGCCTGTTTTCACATTAATTTGCTGAAGGGTGAAAGTTTGTCTGTACTCACCTTAAATCTCATCTTGTCAGTGCATTGAGCACAAAGTTTTCAGTGAAATTGAGACGTGTTCAACAGTTAAACTTGTGAAATAAATAATACTTGCATATTTATAGATTTAGAATTTTTTTAATCAGGGTGAATAAGTATTTCAGAATTTGTATAAGGTATTCTGACTTATGCCTTGAAATTTGTCTGGAAGGGACCGTAACTACTATCTCCTCACATTCAGTCTCCTTCAGGTTAAACTAGGATTATCAAATAATCCTAGTTTAACAGCAGAAAACTTTGTCTTTTCAATTCCATTTCTTTTCAGATATGTGCAACATCTAGCAAAACGGCCTGACCACACTTCATGCAAATTAAATAAAGTGAGTTCATTTAAATCTTGAGTTGTGAAAACTGAATCAAAAAATTGGAGTGATACAAAATGATGTACCCCTACCACTAGCAGATTAAGTGAATATCCTTCTAAATCTGCGACATTACAGTTAAAATAGTGCTTCTTTTTGGGTTACATACCATTCCACAGTAAGATCCAACAGGCAGTGAGGAGGTATCTGGGCCATCATACAGCTTCAAGAAGTTGTTGTGACAATCTCCAGGGTCATCCTCACTAATTTGGCTAAAGGTGACAGTCACCACCCTCTCTGGGTGCCATGATGCCCCTTTCACAGTGGGTATTGCTGGGATAGGTGCCTGGGTAGTTGGGACTTGCAAATTAGCCATGGTCTCCATACAGAGTGCCACCACAACCTAGTAGGCATACCATATTGTGTTACACTTCCAGGCCTGGTCAAGAATGTCAATGACTGTTTGACTAAAGATAAAGATCACAGCTACCACTGTATACATCTGCAGGACAAGCTCCATGATCTGGAAAATAACAAGTCATTTGTTAAAGTCTTATTTGGAAACAGTCACGTTCAGTCACAAGTCAAGCATGTGTGACACCTTCAAGTGGAAAGTCATAATGGTTAAGATGGAGTAATCATTTTAGCGATTTTGCTCTGAAAAAGGCCAGATTTAAATGTGTTTTCACTGTGGGTTCAAACTTAACTTTATATAGTGTAGTTCTTTCTCTTTACCACAAGAGGGAGTATTCACCAAGGTGAGTGCTTGTAGATGAGCTGCAAGACTTCTGCTCCTCTGACAATGAACACAACTTATATAAATGATCTGTCTGCTTTTCCTGTATAAAATTAGTAATGTGTGTTACCTTTTGATAACTTATTCCTAAGAACTCTTAGAGCTCTTCTGATGTCATGATGCAGTAAAAGATCATCGCATGTAAATATCTCATATGTTATATGTGAAAGGGTGAATTGTGCATTTTTTTTTCATGTGAAGATCATTGTGAAGAAGAAATATTTGGTTTAAATGAAAGAGAAATCCTCCTATCCTATCATAACCTCTGCTGAGATTCTGACCATGTATTTATCTAATAATCCCTCTCTTGTTAATTCTTGACTTTATAGAATTGCAAATTAAATTGTGGTTAGTGTAAGTGTAAAAAAACAACAACAACAAAAACACACTTAAATCAAAACTTGAAACTGCAAACTTAAATCCAAAACCATAAGCATGAAAAACTATGGTGCAATGGAGTCACAAATATCACTGACAGAGATGTTTTCAGGACTTTCATTCTGAAAAGGAACTGCCTTTTTCTATTATTCATACTTATCTTGCTCTGAAAGAGAGAAATCTTCATCCTATCTTCTGCTGAGATTCTGACCATGTATTTAATGATCGCACTCTTGTTAATTCTTGACTTTATAGAATTGCAAATGAAATTGTGGTTAGTGTAAGTGAACAACAACAAAAACAAACTTAAACCAAACTTAAATCAAAACTTGAAACTGCAAACTTAAAACTTAAATCCAAAGCATGAAAAACTGTTCCATAATGGAAAACTATGGTGCAATGGAGTCACAAATATCACTGACAGAGATGTGTTCAGGACTTTCATTCTGAAAAGGAACTGCCTTTTAGAATTGCTAATACTATCTCTTGAATAATTGGCCTGTTAAATGTTGTGTAATTGTTTTTTATGATATGCTCTACTATTCGTACTTATCTATTGTTCTTTTTTTTTTAATTGATGCTCTTCCATTTTTACTGTCCACTTGCTGCTGTAACACTGCAAATTTCCCCATTGTGGGACTAATAAAGAAATATCTTATCGACACAGATTTATGTTTGTGTGTGTGTGTGTGTGTGTGTGTGTGTGTGTGTGTGTGTGTGTGTGAGTTTCTCCCAGTTCCTTTCAAAGTAAAGATTTGAGAATTAATAATCATTTAGTCTTATAAAATTAACATTAACATGAACATAATAATATATAGATGTAAGGCTAGAAGATAGATAGATAGATAGATAGATAGATAGATAGATACATAGTAAGGGTTCTGTCTTTTGTGGTCATGTGCGCGTGTGTGTGTGTGTGAAGGTCTGCCACACACAGAAACACATCTATGCTTGTTTGTGTGTGTGTGTGTGTGTGTGTGTGTGTGTGTGTGAAGGTCTGCCAGGTGCCTTTCAAAGTAAAGATTTGAGAATTAATTATCATTTAGTCTTATAAAATTAACCTGGGTGCCATCACTCACATAATGACCTTTGACCTGAGAACATAGATGTAAGGGTTTCAGTAGACGGATGCTTTTCATTTCTAATTTCTAGTCATTTTTTCATATTAATTGAGTCAAAGATCTTCTAAATCAACCATCACTACAGTACTGTGGCTTCATTGTCCCATATGTGACCTACTATGTAGAATTGCTAATACTATTTCTTGAAGATTGGCCTCTTCAATGTTGTGTAATTATCTTATTATCTTTTATCTTATCTATTGTTCTTTATTATTTTTTATTGATGTTCTTCCATTTCTACTGTCCACTTGCTGCTGTAACACTGCGAATTTCCCCATTGTGGGACTAATAAAGAAATATCTTATCTTATTTTGACCCGGGAACATCTATGACATGCTCTTATTGAGTGAGTTTGCATTGCTGAATAAAACTGCTGTGATTTTAAATTGATTTTAAAATGGAGTCTGATTTTTTAACTGATCGAACATGTTACTGTCAACAGAACTCGTGCACAATACAGACAGAAACATAGTCATAATCCTGCTTCATCAGGTGGCAGTCAATGATATACATAGATAGATAGATAGATAGATAGATAGATAGATAGATAGATAGATGTAAGTGTTCTGTCTTTTGTGGTCATGTGCACGTGTGTGTGTGAAGGTCTGCCAGACACACTTCTATGCTTGTGTGTCTGTGTGTGTGTGTGTGTGTGTGTGTGTGTGTGTGTGTGCGTGTGTGTGTGACGGTCTGTCAGGTGCCTTTCAAAGTAAAGATTTGAGAATTAATAATCATTTAGTCTTATAAAATTAACCTGGGTGCCATCACTCACATAATGACTTTTGACCTGAGAACATAATAATATATAGATGTAAGGGTTTCAGTAGACGGATGCTTTTCATTTCTAATTTCTAGTAATTTCTTCATATTAATTGAGTCCAAGATCTTCCAAATCAACCATCACTACAGTACTGTGACAGATAGATAGATAGATAGATAGATAGATAGATAGATAGATAGATAGATAGACATTTATGTTTGTGGTGAGGTGTGTGTCATGTGTATGTGTGTGAGTATGTGTATATGTGCGCACAGCTCAAGAGACTGTACAAATTATATTGTCCTGCGTTCACAAGTCAGAGAATTTGTATTGTCTTGCAGGTCTGCAGTAACTCTGTTATCTGCATATGCTGGTGTGTGCGTGTGTGTGAAGAAGTGATTTTTTTCAGCTGCTCCAGGTAATTCTGAACCCTAAAGGCAGGCTGGTCAACTGGGCTTGGAAAACAATGTAGACTCGATGGGAGGAGGCTGTGAATGGTGCAGTGTTGGTTTCCTGAACAAACAACATAGAAAGGACAGAGAAAAGAGTTATACCTAATTATGTATGGGAGGACAGACTGGCAATCATACAAATTTCACAAAAACTTGTGTTTTCCTTTCTGTTCCCTTGTGTTCCCTCAGTGACATTCTGCTTATTTTTACTGGCTCATAGGAGCTCCAGTGCAATGTGGTGTGATTGAAGCAGCCAGTAATATTCTTTAGGTGGGACACTTTTTTAAATGTATTTATTTATTTATTTTTTACATCTGTTTACATAAATAATGTAGCAAATGATTTAGAAATTACAGTCAACATAACTATATAACAATATGATGAAAAAAAAATTGCATTTTTGATAACACAACATTTTTCCAGCTACAGCCATTACATTTACATTTCCTATAGCCACATTAGAGGTGAATTTACTTATTCCAAATACAATACCAATATTTCTTACTGCTGCTGCTTCACATTAAAAGTGTTCAACTGGTGAAATATATGGTAATTTTATAGTAAAGCAGCAACAAGAAATGCATTGTATTTGTCACCATAGTTACCACCAAAAGTGATAGTTGATTATAAATGTGTCTAAAATTATTAGTTGGCTTCCTTAAAATGCAGTCAGTTTTGTTGGTTGTTCTGCAAACAAATGCCCAGTTGCCTGTTTTAGCAGCCCGATAAGTGTTTGCTGTATTATTAAATTGCACTTGCCAAATTAACCAGGACTGAAATCTTAAGGATTAAACATAACACATTGTTCCATATGATTGTTTGAACTTCATGTGCATAATGCTGTATGAGTTAGATGCCTGTTTTCACATTAATTTGCTGAAGGGTGAAAGTTTGTCTGTACTCACCTTAAATCTCATCTTGTCAGTGCATTGAGCACAAAGTTTTCAGTGAAATTGAGACGTGTTCAACAGTTAAACTTGTGAAATTAATAATACTTGCATATTTATAGAGTTAGAATTTTTTTAATCAGGGTGAATAAGTATTTCAGAATTTGTATAAGGTATTCTGACTTATGCCTTGAAATGTGTCTGGAAGGGACCTTAACTACTATCTCCTCACATTCAGTCTCCTTCAGGTTAAACTAGGATTATCAAATAATCCTAGTTTAACAGCAGAAAACTTTGTCTTTTCAATTCCATTTCTTTTCAGATATGTGCAACATCTAGCAAAACGGCCTGACCACACTTCATGCAAATTAAATAAAGTGAGTTCATTTAAATCTTGAGTTGTGAAAACTGAATCAAAAAATTGGAGTGATACAAAATGATGTACCCCTACCACTAGCAGATTAAGTGAATATCCTTCTAAATCTGCGACATTACAGTTAAAATAGTGCTTCTTTTTGGGTTACATACCATTCCACAGTAAGATCCAACAGGCAGTGAGGAGGTATCTGGGCCATCATACAGCTTCAAGAAGTTGTTGTGACAATCTCCAGGGTCATCCTCACTAATTTGGCTAAAGGTGACAGTCACCACCCTCTCTGGGTGCCATGATGCCCCTTTCACAGTGGGTATTGCTGGGATAGGTGCCTGGGTAGTTGGGACTTGCAAATTAGCCATGGTCTCCATACAGAGTGCCACCACAACCTAGTAGGCATACCATATTGTGTTACACTTCCAGGCCTGGTCAAGAACGTCAATGACTGTTTGACTAAAGATAAAGATCACAGCTACCACTGTATACATCTGCAGGACAAGCTCCATGATCTGGAAAATAACAAGTCATTTGTTAAAGTCTTATTTGGAAACAGTCACGTTCAGTCACAAGTCAAGCATGTGTGACACCTTCAAGTGGAAAGTCATAATGGTTAAGATGGAGTAATCATTTTAGCGATTTTGCTCTGAAAAAGGCCAGATTTAAATGTGTTTTCACTGTGGGTTCAAACTTAACTTTATATAGTGTAGTTCTTTCTCTTTACCACAAGAGGGAGTATTCACCAAGGTGAGTGCTTGTAGATGAGCTGCAAGACTTCTGCTCCTCTGACAATGAACACAACTTATATAAATGATCTGTCTGCTTTTCCTGTATAAAATTAGTAATGTGTGTTACCTTTTGATAACTTATTCCTAAGAACTCTTAGAGCTCTTCTGATGTCATGATGCAGTAAAAGATCATCGCATGTAAATATCTCATATGTTATATGTGAAAGGGTGAATTGTGCATTTTTTTTTCATGTGAAGATCATTGTGAAGAAGAAATATTTTGTTTAAATGAAAGAGAAATCCTCCTATCCTATCATAACCTCTGCTGAGATTCTGACCATGTATTTATCTAATAATCCCTCTCTTGTTAATTCTTGACTTTATAGAATTGCAAATTAAATTGTGGTTAGTGTAAGTGTAAAAAAACAACAACAACAAAAACACACTTAAATCAAAACTTGAAACTGCAAACTTAAATTCAAAACCATAAGCATGAAAAACTATGGTGCAATGGAGTCACAAATATCACTGACAGAGATGTTTTCAGGACTTTCATACTGAAAAGGAACTGCCTTTTTCTATTATTCATACTTATCTTGCTCTGAAAGAGAGAAATCTTCATCCTATCTTCTGCTGAGATTCTGACCATGTATTTAATGATCGCACTCTTGTTAATTCTTGGCTTTATAGAATTGCAAATGAAATTGTGGTTAGTGTAAGTGAACAACAACAAAAACAAACTTAAACCAAACTTAAATCAAAACTTGAAACTGCAAACTTAAAACTTAAATCCAAAGCATGAAAAACTGTTCCATAATGGAAAACTATGGTGCAATGGAGTCACAAATATCACTGACAGAGATGTTTTCAGGACTTTCATACTGAAAAGGAACTGCCTTTTTCTATTATTCATACTTATCTTGCTCTGAAAGAGAGAAATCTTCATCCTATCTTCTGCTGAGATTCTGACCATGTATTTAATGATCGCACTCTTGTTAATTCTTGGCTTTATAGAATTGCAAATGAAATTGTGGTTAGTGTAAGTGAACAACAACAAAAACAAACTTAAACCAAACTTAAATCAAAACTTGAAACTGCAAACTTAAAACTTAAATCCAAAGCATGAAAAACTGTTCCATAATGGAAAACTATGGTGCAATGGAGTCACAAATATCACTGACAGAGATGTGTTCAGGACTTTCATTCTGAAAAGGAACTGCCTTTTAGAATTGCTAATACTATCTCTTGAATAATTGGCCTGTTAAATGTTGTGTAATTGTTTTTTATGATATGCTCTACTATTCGTACTTATCTATTGTTCTTTTTTTTTAATTGATGCTCTTCCATTTTTACTGTCCACTTGCTGCTGTAACACTGCAAATTTCCCCATTGTGGGACTAATAAAGAAATATCTTATCGACACAGATTTATGTTGTGTGTGTGTGTGTGTGTGTGTGTGTGTGTGTGTGTGTGTGTGTGTGTGTGTGTGTGTGTGTGTGTGTGTGTGAGTTTCTCCCAGTTCCTTTCAAAGTAAAGATTAATAATCATTTAGTCTTATAAAATTAACATTAACATGAACATAATAATATATAGATGTAAGGCTAGAAGATAGATAGATAGATAGATAGATAGATAGATAAATAGATAGATAGATAGTAAGGGTTCTGTCTTTTGTGGTCATGTGCGCGTGTGTGTGTGTGAAGGTCTGCCACACACAGACACACATCTATGCTTGTGTGTGTGTGTGTGTGTGTGTGTGTGTGTGTGTGTGTGTGTGTGTGTGTGTGTGTGTGTGTGTGTGTGTGTGTGTGTGTGTGTGTGTGTGTGTGTGAAGGTCTGCCAGGTGCCTTTCAAAGTAAAGATTTGAGAATTAATTATCATTTAGTCTTATAAAATTAACCTGGGTGCCATCACTCACATAATGACCTTTGACCTGAGAACATAGATGTAAGGGTTTCAGTAGACGGATGCTTTTCATTTCTAATTTCTAGTCATTTTTTCATATTAATTGAGTCAAAGATCTTCTAAATCAACCATCACTACAGTACTGTGGCTTCATTGTCCCATATGTGACCTACTATGTAGAATTGCTAATACTATTTCTTGAAGATTGGCCTCTTCAATGTTGTGTAATTATCTTATTATCTTTTATCTTATCTATTGTTCTTTATTATTTCTTATTGATGTTCTTCCATTTCTACTGTCCACTTGCTGCTGTAACACTGCGAATTTCCCCATTGTGGGACTAATAAAGAAATATCTTATCTTATTTTGACCTGGGAACATCTATGACATGCTCTTATTGAGTGAGTTTGCATTGCTGAATAAAACTGCTGTGATTTTAAATTGATTTTAAAATGGAGTCTGATTTTTTAACTGATCGAACATGTTACTGTCAACAGAACTCGTGCACAATACAGACAGAAACATAGTCATAATCCTGCTTCATCAGGTGGCAGTCAATGATATACATAGATAGATAGATAGATAGATGTAAGTGTTCTGTCTTTTGTGGTCATGTGCGCGTGTGTGTGTGAAGGTCTGCCAGACACACATCTATGCTTGTGTGTCTGTGTGTGTGTGTGTGTGTGTGTGTGTGTGTGTGTGTGTGTGTGTGTGTGTGTGTGACGGTCTGTCAGGTGCCTTTCAAAGTAAAGATTTGAGAATTAATAATCATTTAGTCTTATAAAATTAACCTGGGTGCCATCACTCACATAATGACCTTTGACCTGAGAACATAATAATATATAGATGTAAGGGTTTCAGTAGACGGATGCTTTTCATTTCTAATTTCTAGTAATTTCTTCATATTAATTGAGTCCAAGATCTTCCAAATCAACCATCACTACAGTACTGTGACAGATAGATAGATAGATAGATAGATAGATAGATAGATAGATAGATAGATAGACATTTATGTTTGTGGTGAGGTGTGTGTCATGTGTATGTGTGTGAGTATGTGTATATGTGCGCACAGCTCAAGAGACTGTACAAATTATATTGTCCTGCGTTCACAAGTCAGAGAATTTGTATTGTCTTGCAGGTCTGCAGTAACTCTGTTATCTGCATATGCTGGTGTGTGCGTGTGTGTGAAGAAGTGATTTTTTTCAGCTGCTCCAGGTAATTCTGAACCCTAAAGGCAGGCTGGTCAACTGGGCTTGGAAAACAATGTAGACTCGATGGGAGGAGGCTGTGAATGGTGCAGTGTTGGTTTCCTGAACAAACAACATAGAAAGGACAGAGAAAAGAGTTATACCTAATTATGTATGGGAGGACAGACTGGCAATCATACAAATTTCACAAAAACTTGTGTTTTCCTTTCTGTTCCCTTGTGTTCCCTCAGTGACATTCTGCTTATTTTTACTGGCTCATAGGAGCTCCAGTGCAATGTGGTGTGATTGAAGCAGCCAGTAATATTCTTTAGGTGGGACACTTTTTTAAATGTATTTATTTATTTATTTTTTACATCTGTTTACATAAATAATGTAGCAAATGATTTAGAAATTACAGTCAACATAACTATATAACAATATGATGAAAAAAAAATTGCATTTTTGATAACACAACATTTTTCCAGCTACAGCCATTACATTTACATTTCCTATAGCCACATTAGAGGTGAATTTACTTATTCCAAATACAATACCAATATTTCTTACTGCTGCTGCTTCACATTAAAAGTGTTCAACTGGTGAAATATATGGTAATTTTATAGTAAAGCAGCAACAAGAAATGCATTGTATTTGTCACCATAGTTACCACCAAAAGTGATAGTTGATTATAAATGTGTCTAAAATTATTAGTTGGCTTCCTTAAAATGCAGTCAGTTTTGTTGGTTGTTCTGCAAACAAATGCCCAGTTGCCTGTTTTAGCAGCCCGATAAGTGTTTGCTGTATTATTAAATTGCACTTGCCAAATTAACCAGGACTGAAATCTTAAGGATTAAACATAACACATTGTTCCATATGATTGTTTGAACTTCATGTGCATAATGCTGTATGAGTTAGATGCCTGTTTTCACATTAATTTGCTGAAGGGTGAAAGTTTGTCTGTACTCACCTTAAATCTCATCTTGTCAGTGCATTGAGCACAAAGTTTTCAGTGAAATTGAGACGTGTTCAACAGTTAAACTTGTGAAATTAATAATACTTGCATATTTATAGAGTTAGAATTTTTTTAATCAGGGTGAATAAGTATTTCAGAATTTGTATAAGGTATTCTGACTTATGCCTTGAAATGTGTCTGGAAGGGACCTTAACTACTATCTCCTCACATTCAGTCTCCTTCAGGTTAAACTAGGATTATCAAATAATCCTAGTTTAACAGCAGAAAACTTTGTCTTTTCAATTCCATTTCTTTTCAGATATGTGCAACATCTAGCAAAACGGCCTGACCACACTTCATGCAAATTAAATAAAGTGAGTTCATTTAAATCTTGAGTTGTGAAAACTGAATCAAAAAATTGGAGTGATACAAAATGATGTACCCCTACCACTAGCAGATTAAGTGAATATCCTTCTAAATCTGCGACATTACAGTTAAAATAGTGCTTCTTTTTGGGTTACATACCATTCCACAGTAAGATCCAACAGGCAGTGAGGAGGTATCTGGGCCATCATACAGCTTCAAGAAGTTGTTGTGACAATCTCCAGGGTCATCCTCACTAATTTGGCTAAAGGTGACAGTCACCACCCTCTCTGGGTGCCATGATGCCCCTTTCACAGTGGGTATTGCTGGGATAGGTGCCTGGGTAGTTGGGACTTGCAAATTAGCCATGGTCTCCATACAGAGTGCCACCACAACCTAGTAGGCATACCATATTGTGTTACACTTCCAGGCCTGGTCAAGAACGTCAATGACTGTTTGACTAAAGATAAAGATCACAGCTACCACTGTATACATCTGCAGGACAAGCTCCATGATCTGGAAAATAACAAGTCATTTGTTAAAGTCTTATTTGGAAACAGTCACGTTCAGTCACAAGTCAAGCATGTGTGACACCTTCAAGTGGAAAGTCATAATGGTTAAGATGGAGTAATCATTTTAGCGATTTTGCTCTGAAAAAGGCCAGATTTAAATGTGTTTTCACTGTGGGTTCAAACTTAACTTTATATAGTGTAGTTCTTTCTCTTTACCACAAGAGGGAGTATTCACCAAGGTGAGTGCTTGTAGATGAGCTGCAAGACTTCTGCTCCTCTGACAATGAACACAACTTATATAAATGATCTGTCTGCTTTTCCTGTATAAAATTAGTAATGTGTGTTACCTTTTGATAACTTATTCCTAAGAACTCTTAGAGCTCTTCTGATGTCATGATGCAGTAAAAGATCATCGCATGTAAATATCTCATATGTTATATGTGAAAGGGTGAATTGTGCATTTTTTTTTCATGTGAAGATCATTGTGAAGAAGAAATATTTTGTTTAAATGAAAGAGAAATCCTCCTATCCTATCATAACCTCTGCTGAGATTCTGACCATGTATTTATCTAATAATCCCTCTCTTGTTAATTCTTGACTTTATAGAATTGCAAATTAAATTGTGGTTAGTGTAAGTGTAAAAAAACAACAACAACAAAAACACACTTAAATCAAAACTTGAAACTGCAAACTTAAATTCAAAACCATAAGCATGAAAAACTATGGTGCAATGGAGTCACAAATATCACTGACAGAGATGTTTTCAGGACTTTCATACTGAAAAGGAACTGCCTTTTTCTATTATTCATACTTATCTTGCTCTGAAAGAGAGAAATCTTCATCCTATCTTCTGCTGAGATTCTGACCATGTATTTAATGATCGCACTCTTGTTAATTCTTGGCTTTATAGAATTGCAAATGAAATTGTGGTTAGTGTAAGTGAACAACAACAAAAACAAACTTAAACCAAACTTAAATCAAAACTTGAAACTGCAAACTTAAAACTTAAATCCAAAGCATGAAAAACTGTTCCATAATGGAAAACTATGGTGCAATGGAGTCACAAATATCACTGACAGAGATGTTTTCAGGACTTTCATACTGAAAAGGAACTGCCTTTTTCTATTATTCATACTTATCTTGCTCTGAAAGAGAGAAATCTTCATCCTATCTTCTGCTGAGATTCTGACCATGTATTTAATGATCGCACTCTTGTTAATTCTTGGCTTTATAGAATTGCAAATGAAATTGTGGTTAGTGTAAGTGAACAACAACAAAAACAAACTTAAACCAAACTTAAATCAAAACTTGAAACTGCAAACTTAAAACTTAAATCCAAAGCATGAAAAACTGTTCCATAATGGAAAACTATGGTGCAATGGAGTCACAAATATCACTGACAGAGATGTGTTCAGGACTTTCATTCTGAAAAGGAACTGCCTTTTAGAATTGCTAATACTATCTCTTGAATAATTGGCCTGTTAAATGTTGTGTAATTGTTTTTTATGATATGCTCTACTATTCGTACTTATCTATTGTTCTTTTTTTTTTAATTGATGCTCTTCCATTTTTACTGTCCACTTGCTGCTGTAACACTGCAAATTTCCCCATTGTGGGACTAATAAAGAAATATCTTATCGACACAGATTTATGTTTGTGTGTGTGTGTGTGTGTGTGTGTGTGTGTGTGTGTGTGTGTGTGTGTGTGTGTGTGTGTGTGTGTGTGTGTGAGTTTCTCCCAGTTCCTTTCAAAGTAAAGATTAATAATCATTTAGTCTTATAAAATTAACATTAACATGAACATAATAATATATAGATGTAAGGCTAGAAGATAGATAGATAGATAGATAGATAGATAGATAAATAGATAGATAGATAGTAAGGGTTCTGTCTTTTGTGGTCATGTGCGCGTGTGTGTGTGTGAAGGTCTGCCACACACAGACACACATCTATGCTTGTGTGTGTGTGTGTGTGTGTGTGTGTGTGTGTGTGTGTGTGTGTGTGTGTGTGTGTGTGTGTGTGTGTGTGTGTGTGTGTGTGTGTGTGTGTGTGTGAAGGTCTGCCAGGTGCCTTTCAAAGTAAAGATTTGAGAATTAATTATCATTTAGTCTTATAAAATTAACCTGGGTGCCATCACTCACATAATGACCTTTGACCTGAGAACATAGATGTAAGGGTTTCAGTAGACGGATGCTTTTCATTTCTAATTTCTAGTCATTTTTTCATATTAATTGAGTCAAAGATCTTCTAAATCAACCATCACTACAGTACTGTGGCTTCATTGTCCCATATGTGACCTACTATGTAGAATTGCTAATACTATTTCTTGAAGATTGGCCTCTTCAATGTTGTGTAATTATCTTATTATCTTTTATCTTATCTATTGTTCTTTATTATTTCTTATTGATGTTCTTCCATTTCTACTGTCCACTTGCTGCTGTAACACTGCGAATTTCCCCATTGTGGGACTAATAAAGAAATATCTTATCTTATTTTGACCTGGGAACATCTATGACATGCTCTTATTGAGTGAGTTTGCATTGCTGAATAAAACTGCTGTGATTTTAAATTGATTTTAAAATGGAGTCTGATTTTTTAACTGATCGAACATGTTACTGTCAACAGAACTCGTGCACAATACAGACAGAAACATAGTCATAATCCTGCTTCATCAGGTGGCAGTCAATGATATACATAGATAGATAGATAGATAGATGTAAGTGTTCTGTCTTTTGTGGTCATGTGCGCGTGTGTGTGTGAAGGTCTGCCAGACACACATCTATGCTTGTGTGTCTGTGTGTGTGTGTGTGTGTGTGTGTGTGTGTGTGTGTGTGTGTGTGTGTGTGTGTGACGGTCTGTCAGGTGCCTTTCAAAGTAAAGATTTGAGAATTAATAATCATTTAGTCTTATAAAATTAACCTGGGTGCCATCACTCACATAATGACCTTTGACCTGAGAACATAATAATATATAGATGTAAGGGTTTCAGTAGACGGATGCTTTTCATTTCTAATTTCTAGTAATTTCTTCATATTAATTGAGTCCAAGATCTTCCAAATCAACCATCACTACAGTACTGTGACAGATAGATAGATAGATAGATAGATAGATAGATAGATAGATAGATAGATAGATAGATAGATAGATAGATAGATAGATAGATAGATAGATAGATAGATAGATAGATAGATAGACATTTATGTTTGTGGTGAGGTGTGTGTCATGTGTATGTGTGTGAGTATGTGTATATGTGCGCACAGCTCAAGAGACTGTACAAATTATATTGTCCTGCGTTCACAAGTCAGAGAATTTGTATTGTCTTGCAGGTCTGCAGTAACTCTGTTATCTGCATATGCTGGTGTGTGCGTGTGTGTGAAGAAGTGATTTTTTTCAGCTGCTCCAGGTAATTCTGAACCCTAAAGGCAGGCTGGTCAACTGGGCTTGGAAAACAATGTAGACTCGATGGGAGGAGGCTGTGAATGGTGCAGTGTTGGTTTCCTGAACAAACAACATAGAAAGGACAGAGAAAAGAGTTATACCTAATTATGTATGGGAGGACAGACTGGCAATCATACAAATTTCACAAAAACTTGTGTTTTCCTTTCTGTTCCCTTGTGTTCCCTCAGTGACATTCTGCTTATTTTTACTGGCTCATAGGAGCTCCAGTGCAATGTGGTGTGATTGAAGCAGCCAGTAATATTCTTTAGGTGGGACACTTTTTAAAATTTATTTATTTATTTATTTTTTACATCTGTTTACATAAATAATGTAGCAAATGATTTAGAAATTACAGTCAACATAACTATATAACAATATGATGAAAAAAAAATTGCATTTTTGATAACACAACATTTTTCCAGCTACAGCCATTACATTTACATTTCCTATAGCCACATTAGAGGTGAATTTACTTATTCCAAATACAATACCAATATTTCTTACTGCTGCTGCTTCACATTAAAAGTGTTCAACTGGTGAAATATATGGTAATTTTATAGTAAAGCAGCAACAAGAAATGCATTGTATTTGTCACCATAGTTACCACCAAAAGTGATAGTTGATTATAAATGTGTCTAAAATTATTAGTTGGCTTCCTTAAAATGCAGTCAGTTTTGTTGGTTGTTCTGCAAACAAATGCCCAGTTGCCTGTTTTAGCAGCCCGATAAGTGTTTGCTGTATTATTAAATTGCACTTGCCAAATTAACCAGGACTGAAATCTTAAGGATTACAACATAACACATTGTTCCATATGATTGTTTGAACTTCATGTGCATAATGCTGTATGAGTTAGATGCCTGTTTTCACATTAATTTGCTGAAGGGTGAAAGTTTGTCTGTACTCACCTTAAATCTCATCTTGTCAGTGCATTGAGCACAAAGTTTTCAGTGAAATTGAGACGTGTTCAACAGTTAAACTTGTGAAATTAATAATACTTGCATATTTATAGATTTAGAATTTTTTTAATCAGGGTGAATAAGTATTTCAGAATTTGTATAAGGTATTCTGACTTATGCCTTGAAATTTGTCTGGAAGGGACCGTAACTACTATCTCCTCACATTCAGTCTCCTTCAGGTTAAACTAGGATTATCAAATAATCCTAGTTTAACAGCAGAAAACTTTGTCTTTTCAATTCCATTTCTTTTCAGATATGTGCAACATCTAGCAAAACGGCCTGACCACACTTCATGCAAATTAAATAAAGTGAGTTCATTTAAATCTTGAGTTGTGAAAACTGAATCAAAAAATTGGAGTGATACAAAATGATGTACCCCTACCACTAGCAGATTAAGTGAATATCCTTCTAAATCTGCGACATTACAGTTAAAATAGTGCTTCTTTTTGGGTTACATACCATTCCACAGTAAGATCCAACAGGCAGTGAGGAGGTATCTGGGCCATCATACAGCTTCAAGAAGTTGTTGTGACAATCTCCAGGGTCATCCTCACTAATTTGGCTAAAGGTGACAGTCACCACCCTCTCTGGGTGCCATGATGCCCCTTTCACAGTGGGTATTGCTGGGATAGGTGCCTGGGTAGTTGGGACTTGCAAATTAGCCATGGTCTCCATACAGAGTGCCACCACAACCTAGTAGGCATACCATATTGTGTTACACTTCCAGGCCTGGTCAAGAATGTCAATGACTGTTTGACTAAAGATAAAGATCACAGCTACCACTGTATACATCTGCAGGACAAGCTCCATGATCTGGAAAATAACAAGTCATTTGTTAAAGTCTTATTTGGAAACAGTCACGTTCAGTCACAAGTCAAGCATGTGTGACACCTTCAAGTGGAAAGTCATAATGGTTAAGATGGAGTAATCATTTTAGCGATTTTGCTCTGAAAAAGGCCAGATTTAAATGTGTTTTCACTGTGGGTTCAAACTTAACTTTATATAGTGTAGTTCTTTCTCTTTACCACAAGAGGGAGTATTCACCAAGGTGAGTGTTTGTAGATGAGCTGCAAGACTTCTGCTCCTCTGACAATGAACACAACTTATATAAATGATCTGTCTGCTTTTCCTGTATAAAATTAGTAATGTGTGTTACCTTTTGATAACTTATTCCTAAGAACTCTTAGAGCTCTTCTGATGTCATGATGCAGTAAAAGATCATCGCATGTAAATATCTCATATGTTATATGTGAAAGGGTGAATTGTGCATTTTTTTTTCATGTGAAGATCATTGTGAAGAAGAAATATTTGGTTTAAATGAAAGAGAAATCCTCCTATCCTATCATAACCTCTGCTGAGATTCTGACCATGTATTTATCTAATAATCCCTCTCTTGTTAATTCTTGACTTTATAGAATTGCAAATTAAATTGTGGTTAGTGTAAGTGTAAAAAAACAACAACAACAAAAACACACTTAAATCAAAACTTGAAACTGCAAACTTAAATCCAAAACCATAAGCATGAAAAACTATGGTGCAATGGAGTCACAAATATCACTGACAGAGATGTTTTCAGGACTTTCATTCTGAAAAGGAACTGCCTTTTTCTATTATTCATACTTATCTTGCTCTGAAAGAGAGAAATCTTCATCCTATCTTCTGCTGAGATTCTGACCATGTATTTAATGATCGCACTCTTGTTAATTCTTGACTTTATAGGATTGCAAATGAAATTGTGGTTAGTGTAAGTGAACAACAACAAAAACAAACTTAAACCAAACTTAAATCAAAACTTGAAACTGCAAACTTAAAACTTAAATCCAAAGCATGAAAAACTGTTCCATAATGGAAAACTATGGTGCAATGGAGTCACAAATATCACTGACAGAGATGTGTTCAGGACTTTCATTCTGAAAAGGAACTGCCTTTTTCTATTATTCATACTTATCTTGCTCTGAAAGAGAGAAATCTTCATCCTATCTTCTGCTGAGATTCTGACCATGTATTTAATGATCGCACTCTTGTTAATTCTTGACTTTATAGAATTGCAAATGAAATTGTGGTTAGTGTAAGTGAACAACAACAAAAACAAACTTAAACCAAACTTAAATCAAAACTTGAAACTGCAAACTTAAAACTTAAATCCAAAGCATGAAAAACTGTTCCATAATGGAAAACTATGGTGCAATGGAGTCACAAATATCACTGACAGAGATGTGTTCAGGACTTTCATTCTGAAAAGGAACTGCCTTTTAGAATTGCTAATACTATCTCTTGAATAATTGGCCTGTTAAATGTTGTGTAATTGTTTTTTATGATATGCTCTACTATTCGTACTTATCTATTGTTCTTTTTTTTTTTAATTGATGCTCTTCCATTTTTACTGTCCACTTGCTGCTGTAACACTGCAAATTTCCCCATTGTGGGACTAATAAAGAAATATCTTATCGACACAGATTTATGTTTGTGTGTGTGTGTGTGTGTGTGTGTGTGTGTGTGTGTGTGTGTGTGAGTTTCTCCCAGTTCCTTTCAAAGTAAAGATTTGAGAATTAATAATCATTTAGTCTTATAAAATTAACATTAACATGAACATAATAATATATAGATGTAAGGCTAGAAGATAGATAGATAGATAGATAGATAGATAGATAGATAGATAGATAGATAGATAGATAGATAGTAAGGGTTCTGTCTTTTGTGGTCATGTGCGCGTGTGTGTGTGTGAAGGTCTGCCACACACAGACACACATCTATGCTTGTGTGTGTGTGTGTGTGTGAAGGTCTGCCAGGTGCCTTTCAAAGTAAATATTTGAGAATTAATTATCATTTAGTCTTATAAAATTAACCTGGGTGCCATCACTCACATAATGACCTTTGACCTGAGAACATAGATGTAAGGGTTTCAGTAGACAGATGCTTTTCATTTCTAATTTCTAGTCATTTTTTCATATTAATTGAGTCAAAGATCTTCTAAATCAACCATCACTACAGTACTGTGGCTTCATTGTCCCATATGTGACCTACTATGTAGAATTGCTAATACTATTTCTTGAAGATTGGCCTCTTCAATGTTGTGTAATTATCTTATTATCTTTTATCTTATCTATTGTTCTTTATTATTTCTTATTGATGTTCTTCCATTTCTACTGTCCACTTGCTGCTGTAACACTGCGAATTTCCCCATTGTGGGACTAATAAAGAAATATCTTATCTTATTTTGACCCGGGAACATCTATGACATGCTCTTATTGAGTGAGTTTGCATTGCTGAATAAAACTGCTGTGATTTTAAATTGATTTTAAAATGGAGTCTGATTTTTTAACTGATCGAACATGTTACTGTCAACAGAACTCGTGCACAATACAGACAGAAACATAGTCATAATCCTGCTTCATCAGGTGGCAGTTAATGATATACATAGATAGATAGATAGATAGATAGATAGATAGATAGATAGATAGATAGATAGATAGATAGATAGATAGATAGATAGATAGATAGATAGATAGATAGATGTAAGTGTTCTGTCTTTTGTGGTCATGTGCGCGTGTGTGTGTGAAGGTCTGCCAGACACACATCTATGCTTGTGTGTCTGTGTGTGTGTGTGTGTGTGTGTGTGTGTGTGACGGTCTGTCAGGTGCCTTTCAAAGTAAAGATTTGAGAATTAATAATCATTTAGTCTTATAAAATTAACCTGGGTGCCATCACTCACATAATGACCTTTGACCTGAGAACATAATAATATATAGATGTAAGGGTTTCAGTAGACGGATGCTTTTCATTTCTAATTTCTAGTAATTTCTTCATATTAATTGAGTCCAAGATCTTCCAAATCAACCATCACTACAGTACTGTGACAGATAGATAGATAGATAGATAGATAGATAGATAGATAGATAGATAGATAGATAGATAGATAGATAGATAGATAGATAGATAGATAGATAGATAGACATTTATGTTTGTGGTGAGGTGTGTGTCATGTGTATGTGTGTGAGTATGTGTATATGTGCGCACAGCTCAAGAGACTGTACAAATTATATTGTCCTGCGTTCACAAGTCAGAGAATTTGTATTGTCTTGCAGGTCTGCAGTAACTCTGTTATCTGCATATGCTGGTGTGTGCGTGTGTGTGAAGAAGTGATTTTTTTCAGCTGCTCCAGGTAATTCTGAACCCTAAAGGCAGGCTGGTCAACTGGGCTTGGAAAACAATGTAGACTCGATGGGAGGAGGCTGTGAATGGTGCAGTGTTGGTTTCCTGAACAAACAACATAGAAAGGACAGAGAAAAGAGTTATACCTAATTATGTATGGGAGGACAGACTGGCAATCATACAAATTTCACAAAAACTTGTGTTTTCCTTTCTGTTCCCTTGTGTTCCCTCAGTGACATTCTGCTTATTTTTACTGGCTCATAGGAGCTCCAGTGCAATGTGGTGTGATTGAAGCAGCCAGTAATATTCTTTAGGTGGGACACTTTTTAAAATTTATTTATTTATTTATTTTTTACATCTGTTTACATAAATAATGTAGCAAATGATTTAGAAATTACAGTCAACATAACTATATAACAATATGATGAAAAAAAAAATTGCATTTTTGATAACACAACATTTTTCCAGCTACAGCCATTACATTTACATTTCCTATAGCCACATTAGAGGTGAATTTACTTATTCCAAATACAATACCAATATTTCTTACTGCTGCTGCTTCACATTAAAAGTGTTCAACTGGTGAAATATATGGTAATTTTATAGTAAAGCAGCAACAAGAAATGCATTGTATTTGTCACCATAGTTACCACCAAAAGTGATAGTTGATTATAAATGTGTCTAAAATTATTAGTTGGCTTCCTTAAAATGCAGTCAGTTTTGTTGGTTGTTCTGCAAACAAATGCCCAGTTGCCTGTTTTAGCAGCCCGATAAGTGTTTGCTGTATTATTAAATTGCACTTGCCAAATTAACCAGGACTGAAATCTTAAGGATTACAACATAACACATTGTTCCATATGATTGTTTGAACTTCATGTGCATAATGCTGTATGAGTTAGATGCCTGTTTTCACATTAATTTGCTGAAGGGTGAAAGTTTGTCTGTACTCACCTTAAATCTCATCTTGTCAGTGCATTGAGCACAAAGTTTTCAGTGAAATTGAGACGTGTTCAACAGTTAAACTTGTGAAATTAATAATACTTGCATATTTATAGATTTAGAATTTTTTTAATCAGGGTGAATAAGTATTTCAGAATTTGTATAAGGTATTCTGACTTATGCCTTGAAATTTGTCTGGAAGGGACCGTAACTACTATCTCCTCACATTCAGTCTCCTTCAGGTTAAACTAGGATTATCAAATAATCCTAGTTTAACAGCAGAAAACTTTGTCTTTTCAATTCCATTTCTTTTCAGATATGTGCAACATCTAGCAAAACGGCCTGACCACACTTCATGCAAATTAAATAAAGTGAGTTCATTTAAATCTTGAGTTGTGAAAACTGAATCAAAAAATTGGAGTGATACAAAATGATGTACCCCTACCACTAGCAGATTAAGTGAATATCCTTCTAAATCTGCGACATTACAGTTAAAATAGTGCTTCTTTTTGGGTTACATACCATTCCACAGTAAGATCCAACAGGCAGTGAGGAGGTATCTGGGCCATCATACAGCTTCAAGAAGTTGTTGTGACAATCTCCAGGGTCATCCTCACTAATTTGGCTAAAGGTGACAGTCACCACCCTCTCTGGGTGCCATGATGCCCCTTTCACAGTGGGTATTGCTGGGATAGGTGCCTGGGTAGTTGGGACTTGCAAATTAGCCATGGTCTCCATACAGAGTGCCACCACAACCTAGTAGGCATACCATATTGTGTTACACTTCCAGGCCTGGTCAAGAACGTCAATGACTGTTTGACTAAAGATAAAGATCACAGCTACCACTGTATACATCTGCAGGACAAGCTCCATGATCTGGAAAATAACAAGTCATTTGTTAAAGTCTTATTTGGAAACAGTCACGTTCAGTCACAAGTCAAGCATGTGTGACACCTTCAAGTGGAAAGTCATAATGGTTAAGATGGAGTAATCATTTTAGCGATTTTGCTCTGAAAAAGGCCAGATTTAAATGTGTTTTCACTGTGGGTTCAAACTTAACTTTATATAGTGTAGTTCTTTCTCTTTACCACAAGAGGGAGTATTCACCAAGGTGAGTGCTTGTAGATGAGCTGCAAGACTTCTGCTCCTCTGACAATGAACACAACTTATATAAATGATCTGTCTGCTTTTCCTGTATAAAATTAGTAATGTGTGTTACCTTTTGATAACTTATTCCTAAGAACTCTTAGAGCTCTTCTGATGTCATGATGCAGTAAAAGATCATCGCATGTAAATATCTCATATGTTATATGTGAAAGGGTGAATTGTGCATTTTTTTTTCATGTGAAGATCATTGTGAAGAAGAAATATTTTGTTTAAATGAAAGAGAAATCCTCCTATCCTATCATAACCTCTGCTGAGATTCTGACCATGTATTTATCTAATAATCCCTCTCTTGTTAATTCTTGACTTTATAGAATTGCAAATTAAATTGTGGTTAGTGTAAGTGTAAAAAAACAACAACAACAAAAACACACTTAAATCAAAACTTGAAACTGCAAACTTAAATTCAAAACCATAAGCATGAAAAACTATGGTGCAATGGAGTCACAAATATCACTGACAGAGATGTTTTCAGGACTTTCATACTGAAAAGGAACTGCCTTTTTCTATTATTCATACTTATCTTGCTCTGAAAGAGAGAAATCTTCATCCTATCTTCTGCTGAGATTCTGACCATGTATTTAATGATCGCACTCTTGTTAATTCTTGGCTTTATAGAATTGCAAATGAAATTGTGGTTAGTGTAAGTGAACAACAACAAAAACAAACTTAAACCAAACTTAAATCAAAACTTGAAACTGCAAACTTAAAACTTAAATCCAAAGCATGAAAAACTGTTCCATAATGGAAAACTATGGTGCAATGGAGTCACAAATATCACTGACAGAGATGTTTTCAGGACTTTCATACTGAAAAGGAACTGCCTTTTTCTATTATTCATACTTATCTTGCTCTGAAAGAGAGAAATCTTCATCCTATCTTCTGCTGAGATTCTGACCATGTATTTAATGATCGCACTCTTGTTAATTCTTGGCTTTATAGAATTGCAAATGAAATTGTGGTTAGTGTAAGTGAACAACAACAAAAACAAACTTAAACCAAACTTAAATCAAAACTTGAAACTGCAAACTTAAAACTTAAATCCAAAGCATGAAAAACTGTTCCATAATGGAAAACTATGGTGCAATGGAGTCACAAATATCACTGACAGAGATGTGTTCAGGACTTTCATTCTGAAAAGGAACTGCCTTTTAGAATTGCTAATACTATCTCTTGAATAATTGGCCTGTTAAATGTTGTGTAATTGTTTTTTATGATATGCTCTACTATTCGTACTTATCTATTGTTCTTTTTTTTTTAATTGATGCTCTTCCATTTTTACTGTCCACTTGCTGCTGTAACACTGCAAATTTCCCCATTGTGGGACTAATAAAGAAATATCTTATCGACACAGATTTATGTTTGTGTGTGTGTGTGTGTGTGTGTGTGTGTGTGTGTGTGTGTGTGTGTGTGTGTGTGTGTGTGTGTGTGTGTGTGTGTGAGTTTCTCCCAGTTCCTTTCAAAGTAAAGATTAATAATCATTTAGTCTTATAAAATTAACATTAACATGAACATAATAATATATAGATGTAAGGCTAGAAGATAGATAGATAGATAGATAGATAGATAGATAAATAGATAGATAGATAGTAAGGGTTCTGTCTTTTGTGGTCATGTGCGCGTGTGTGTGTGTGAAGGTCTGCCACACACAGACACACATCTATGCTTGTGTGTGTGTGTGTGTGTGTGTGTGTGTGTGTGTGTGTGTGTGTGTGTGTGTGTGTGTGTGTGTGTGTGTGTGTGTGTGTGTGTGTGTGTGTGTGTGTGTGTGTGTGAAGGTCTGCCAGGTGCCTTTCAAAGTAAAGATTTGAGAATTAATTATCATTTAGTCTTATAAAATTAACCTGGGTGCCATCACTCACATAATGACCTTTGACCTGAGAACATAGATGTAAGGGTTTCAGTAGACGGATGCTTTTCATTTCTAATTTCTAGTCATTTTTTCATATTAATTGAGTCAAAGATCTTCTAAATCAACCATCACTACAGTACTGTGGCTTCATTGTCCCATATGTGACCTACTATGTAGAATTGCTAATACTATTTCTTGAAGATTGGCCTCTTCAATGTTGTGTAATTATCTTATTATCTTTTATCTTATCTATTGTTCTTTATTATTTCTTATTGATGTTCTTCCATTTCTACTGTCCACTTGCTGCTGTAACACTGCGAATTTCCCCATTGTGGGACTAATAAAGAAATATCTTATCTTATTTTGACCTGGGAACATCTATGACATGCTCTTATTGAGTGAGTTTGCATTGCTGAATAAAACTGCTGTGATTTTAAATTGATTTTAAAATGGAGTCTGATTTTTTAACTGATCGAACATGTTACTGTCAACAGAACTCGTGCACAATACAGACAGAAACATAGTCATAATCCTGCTTCATCAGGTGGCAGTCAATGATATACATAGATAGATAGATAGATAGATGTAAGTGTTCTGTCTTTTGTGGTCATGTGCGCGTGTGTGTGTGAAGGTCTGCCAGACACACATCTATGCTTGTGTGTCTGTGTGTGTGTGTGTGTGTGTGTGTGTGTGTGTGTGTGTGTGTGTGTGTGTGTGACGGTCTGTCAGGTGCCTTTCAAAGTAAAGATTTGAGAATTAATAATCATTTAGTCTTATAAAATTAACCTGGGTGCCATCACTCACATAATGACCTTTGACCTGAGAACATAATAATATATAGATGTAAGGGTTTCAGTAGACGGATGCTTTTCATTTCTAATTTCTAGTAATTTCTTCATATTAATTGAGTCCAAGATCTTCCAAATCAACCATCACTACAGTACTGTGACAGATAGATAGATAGATAGATAGATAGATAGATAGATAGATAGATAGATAGATAGATAGATAGATAGATAGATAGATAGATAGATAGATAGATAGATAGATAGATAGACATTTATGTTTGTGGTGAGGTGTGTGTCATGTGTATGTGTGTGAGTATGTGTATATGTGCGCACAGCTCAAGAGACTGTACAAATTATATTGTCCTGCGTTCACAAGTCAGAGAATTTGTATTGTCTTGCAGGTCTGCAGTAACTCTGTTATCTGCATATGCTGGTGTGTGCGTGTGTGTGAAGAAGTGATTTTTTTCAGCTGCTCCAGGTAATTCTGAACCCTAAAGGCAGGCTGGTCAACTGGGCTTGGAAAACAATGTAGACTCGATGGGAGGAGGCTGTGAATGGTGCAGTGTTGGTTTCCTGAACAAACAACATAGAAAGGACAGAGAAAAGAGTTATACCTAATTATGTATGGGAGGACAGACTGGCAATCATACAAATTTCACAAAAACTTGTGTTTTCCTTTCTGTTCCCTTGTGTTCCCTCAGTGACATTCTGCTTATTTTTACTGGCTCATAGGAGCTCCAGTGCAATGTGGTGTGATTGAAGCAGCCAGTAATATTCTTTAGGTGGGACACTTTTTAAAATTTATTTATTTATTTATTTTTTACATCTGTTTACATAAATAATGTAGCAAATGATTTAGAAATTACAGTCAACATAACTATATAACAATATGATGAAAAAAAAAATTGCATTTTTGATAACACAACATTTTTCCAGCTACAGCCATTACATTTACATTTCCTATAGCCACATTAGAGGTGAATTTACTTATTCCAAATACAATACCAATATTTCTTACTGCTGCTGCTTCACATTAAAAGTGTTCAACTGGTGAAATATATGGTAATTTTATAGTAAAGCAGCAACAAGAAATGCATTGTATTTGTCACCATAGTTACCACCAAAAGTGATAGTTGATTATAAATGTGTCTAAAATTATTAGTTGGCTTCCTTAAAATGCAGTCAGTTTTGTTGGTTGTTCTGCAAACAAATGCCCAGTTGCCTGTTTTAGCAGCCCGATAAGTGTTTGCTGTATTATTAAATTGCACTTGCCAAATTAACCAGGACTGAAATCTTAAGGATTACAACATAACACATTGTTCCATATGATTGTTTGAACTTCATGTGCATAATGCTGTATGAGTTAGATGCCTGTTTTCACATTAATTTGCTGAAGGGTGAAAGTTTGTCTGTACTCACCTTAAATCTCATCTTGTCAGTGCATTGAGCACAAAGTTTTCAGTGAAATTGAGACGTGTTCAACAGTTAAACTTGTGAAATTAATAATACTTGCATATTTATAGATTTAGAATTTTTTTAATCAGGGTGAATAAGTATTTCAGAATTTGTATAAGGTATTCTGACTTATGCCTTGAAATTTGTCTGGAAGGGACCGTAACTACTATCTCCTCACATTCAGTCTCCTTCAGGTTAAACTAGGATTATCAAATAATCCTAGTTTAACAGCAGAAAACTTTGTCTTTTCAATTCCATTTCTTTTCAGATATGTGCAACATCTAGCAAAATGGCCTGACCACACTTCATGCAAATTAAATAAAGTGAGTTCATTTAAATCTTGAGTTGTGAAAACTGAATCAAAAAATTGGAGTGATACAAAATGATGTACCCCTACCACTAGCAGATTAAGTGAATATCCTTCTAAATCTGCGACATTACAGTTAAAATAGTGCTTCTTTTTGGGTTACATACCATTCCACAGTAAGATCCAACAGGCAGTGAGGAGGTATCTGGGCCATCATACAGCTTCAAGAAGTTGTTGTGACAATCTCCAGGGTCATCCTCACTAATTTGGCTAAAGGTGACAGTCACCACCCTCTCTGGGTGCCATGATGCCCCTTTCACAGTGGGTATTGCTGGGATAGGTGCCTGGGTAGTTGGGACTTGCAAATTAGCCATGGTCTCCATACAGAGTGCCACCACAACCTAGTAGGCATACCATATTGTGTTACACTTCCAGGCCTGGTCAAGAATGTCAATGACTGTTTGACTAAAGATAAAGATCACAGCTACCACTGTATACATCTGCAGGACAAGCTCCATGATCTGGAAAATAACAAGTCATTTGTTAAAGTCTTATTTGGAAACAGTCACGTTCAGTCACAAGTCAAGCATGTGTGACACCTTCAAGTGGAAAGTCATAATGGTTAAGATGGAGTAATCATTTTAGCGATTTTGCTCTGAAAAAGGCCAGATTTAAATGTGTTTTCACTGTGGGTTCAAACTTAACTTTATATAGTGTAGTTCTTTCTCTTTACCACAAGAGGGAGTATTCACCAAGGTGAGTGTTTGTAGATGAGCTGCAAGACTTCTGCTCCTCTGACAATGAACACAACTTATATAAATGATCTGTCTGCTTTTCCTGTATAAAATTAGTAATGTGTGTTACCTTTTGATAACTTATTCCTAAGAACTCTTAGAGCTCTTCTGATGTCATGATGCAGTAAAAGATCATCGCATGTAAATATCTCATATGTTATATGTGAAAGGGTGAATTGTGCATTTTTTTTTCATGTGAAGATCATTGTGAAGAAGAAATATTTGGTTTAAATGAAAGAGAAATCCTCCTATCCTATCATAACCTCTGCTGAGATTCTGACCATGTATTTATCTAATAATCCCTCTCTTGTTAATTCTTGACTTTATAGAATTGCAAATTAAATTGTGGTTAGTGTAAGTGTAAAAAAACAACAACAACAAAAACACACTTAAATCAAAACTTGAAACTGCAAACTTAAATCCAAAACCATAAGCATGAAAAACTATGGTGCAATGGAGTCACAAATATCACTGACAGAGATGTTTTCAGGACTTTCATTCTGAAAAGGAACTGCCTTTTTCTATTATTCATACTTATCTTGCTCTGAAAGAGAGAAATCTTCATCCTATCTTCTGCTGAGATTCTGACCATGTATTTAATGATCGCACTCTTGTTAATTCTTGACTTTATAGGATTGCAAATGAAATTGTGGTTAGTGTAAGTGAACAACAACAAAAACAAACTTAAACCAAACTTAAATCAAAACTTGAAACTGCAAACTTAAAACTTAAATCCAAAGCATGAAAAACTGTTCCATAATGGAAAACTATGGTGCAATGGAGTCACAAATATCACTGACAGAGATGTGTTCAGGACTTTCATTCTGAAAAGGAACTGCCTTTTTCTATTATTCATACTTATCTTGCTCTGAAAGAGAGAAATCTTCATCCTATCTTCTGCTGAGATTCTGACCATGTATTTAATGATCGCACTCTTGTTAATTCTTGACTTTATAGAATTGCAAATGAAATTGTGGTTAGTGTAAGTGAACAACAACAAAAACAAACTTAAACCAAACTTAAATCAAAACTTGAAACTGCAAACTTAAAACTTAAATCCAAAGCATGAAAAACTGTTCCATAATGGAAAACTATGGTGCAATGGAGTCACAAATATCACTGACAGAGATGTGTTCAGGACTTTCATTCTGAAAAGGAACTGCCTTTTAGAATTGCTAATACTATCTCTTGAATAATTGGCCTGTTAAATGTTGTGTAATTGTTTTTTATGATATGCTCTACTATTCGTACTTATCTATTGTTCTTTTTTTTTTTAATTGATGCTCTTCCATTTTTACTGTCCACTTGCTGCTGTAACACTGCAAATTTCCCCATTGTGGGACTAATAAAGAAATATCTTATCGACACAGATTTATGTTTGTGTGTGTGTGTGTGTGTGTGTGTGTGTGTGTGTGTGTGTGTGTGTGTGTGTGTGTGTGTGAGTTTCTCCCAGTTCCTTTCAAAGTAAAGATTTGAGAATTAATAATCATTTAGTCTTATAAAATTAACATTAACATGAACATAATAATATATAGATGTAAGGCTAGAAGATAGATAGATAGATAGATAGATAGATAGATAGATAGATAGATAGATAGATAGATAGTAAGGGTTCTGTCTTTTGTGGTCATGTGCGCGTGTGTGTGTGTGAAGGTCTGCCACACACAGACACACATCTATGCTTGTGTGTGTGTGTGTGTGTGAAGGTCTGCCAGGTGCCTTTCAAAGTAAATATTTGAGAATTAATTATCATTTAGTCTTATAAAATTAACCTGGGTGCCATCACTCACATAATGACCTTTGACCTGAGAACATAGATGTAAGGGTTTCAGTAGACAGATGCTTTTCATTTCTAATTTCTAGTCATTTTTTCATATTAATT
Organism: Scomber japonicus; assembly: GCF_027409825.1. Taxonomy (NCBI): domain Eukaryota; kingdom Metazoa; phylum Chordata; class Actinopteri; order Scombriformes; family Scombridae; genus Scomber; species Scomber japonicus. The sequence continues at coordinate 37,242,749 of NC_070586.1, read as the reverse complement.
GAGTCAAAGATCTTCTAAATCAACCATCACTACAGTACTGTGGCTTCATTGTCCCATATGTGACCTACTATGTAGAATTGCTAATACTATTTCTTGAAGATTGGCCTCTTCAATGTTGTGTAATTATCTTATTATCTTTTATCTTATCTATTGTTCTTTATTATTTCTTATTGATGTTCTTCCATTTCTACTGTCCACTTGCTGCTGTAACACTGCGAATTTCCCCATTGTGGGACTAATAAAGAAATATCTTATCTTATTTTGACCCGGGAACATCTATGACATGCTCTTATTGAGTGAGTTTGCATTGCTGAATAAAACTGCTGTGATTTTAAATTGATTTTAAAATGGAGTCTGATTTTTTAACTGATCGAACATGTTACTGTCAACAGAACTCGTGCACAATACAGACAGAAACATAGTCATAATCCTGCTTCATCAGGTGGCAGTTAATGATATACATAGATAGATAGATAGATAGATAGATAGATAGATAGATAGATAGATAGATAGATAGATAGATAGATAGATAGATAGATAGATAGATAGATAGATAGATAGATGTAAGTGTTCTGTCTTTTGTGGTCATGTGCGCGTGTGTGTGTGAAGGTCTGCCAGACACACATCTATGCTTGTGTGTCTGTGTGTGTGTGTGTGTGTGTGTGTGTGTGTGACGGTCTGTCAGGTGCCTTTCAAAGTAAAGATTTGAGAATTAATAATCATTTAGTCTTATAAAATTAACCTGGGTGCCATCACTCACATAATGACCTTTGACCTGAGAACATAATAATATATAGATGTAAGGGTTTCAGTAGACGGATGCTTTTCATTTCTAATTTCTAGTAATTTCTTCATATTAATTGAGTCCAAGATCTTCCAAATCAACCATCACTACAGTACTGTGACAGATAGATAGATAGATAGATAGATAGATAGATAGATAGATAGATAGATAGATAGATAGATAGATAGATAGATAGATAGATAGATAGATAGATAGATAGATAGATAGACATTTATGTTTGTGGTGAGGTGTGTGTCATGTGTATGTGTGTGAGTATGTGTATATGTGCGCACAGCTCAAGAGACTGTACAAATTATATTGTCCTGCGTTCACAAGTCAGAGAATTTGTATTGTCTTGCAGGTCTGCAGTAACTCTGTTATCTGCATATGCTGGTGTGTGCGTGTGTGTGAAGAAGTGATTTTTTTCAGCTGCTCCAGGTAATTCTGAACCCTAAAGGCAGGCTGGTCAACTGGGCTTGGAAAACAATGTAGACTCGATGGGAGGAGGCTGTGAATGGTGCAGTGTTGGTTTCCTGAACAAACAACATAGAAAGGACAGAGAAAAGAGTTATACCTAATTATGTATGGGAGGACAGACTGGCAATCATACAAATTTCACAAAAACTTGTGTTTTCCTTTCTGTTCCCTTGTGTTCCCTCAGTGACATTCTGCTTATTTTTACTGGCTCATAGGAGCTCCAGTGCAATGTGGTGTGATTGAAGCAGCCAGTAATATTCTTTAGGTGGGACACTTTTTAAAATTTATTTATTTATTTATTTTTTACATCTGTTTACATAAATAATGTAGCAAATGATTTAGAAATTACAGTCAACATAACTATATAACAATATGATGAAAAAAAAAATTGCATTTTTGATAACACAACATTTTTCCAGCTACAGCCATTACATTTACATTTCCTATAGCCACATTAGAGGTGAATTTACTTATTCCAAATACAATACCAATATTTCTTACTGCTGCTGCTTCACATTAAAAGTGTTCAACTGGTGAAATATATGGTAATTTTATAGTAAAGCAGCAACAAGAAATGCATTGTATTTGTCACCATAGTTACCACCAAAAGTGATAGTTGATTATAAATGTGTCTAAAATTATTAGTTGGCTTCCTTAAAATGCAGTCAGTTTTGTTGGTTGTTCTGCAAACAAATGCCCAGTTGCCTGTTTTAGCAGCCCGATAAGTGTTTGCTGTATTATTAAATTGCACTTGCCAAATTAACCAGGACTGAAATCTTAAGGATTACAACATAACACATTGTTCCATATGATTGTTTGAACTTCATGTGCATAATGCTGTATGAGTTAGATGCCTGTTTTCACATTAATTTGCTGAAGGGTGAAAGTTTGTCTGTACTCACCTTAAATCTCATCTTGTCAGTGCATTGAGCACAAAGTTTTCAGTGAAATTGAGACGTGTTCAACAGTTAAACTTGTGAAATTAATAATACTTGCATATTTATAGATTTAGAATTTTTTTAATCAGGGTGAATAAGTATTTCAGAATTTGTATAAGGTATTCTGACTTATGCCTTGAAATTTGTCTGGAAGGGACCGTAACTACTATCTCCTCACATTCAGTCTCCTTCAGGTTAAACTAGGATTATCAAATAATCCTAGTTTAACAGCAGAAAACTTTGTCTTTTCAATTCCATTTCTTTTCAGATATGTGCAACATCTAGCAAAACGGCCTGACCACACTTCATGCAAATTAAATAAAGTGAGTTCATTTAAATCTTGAGTTGTGAAAACTGAATCAAAAAATTGGAGTGATACAAAATGATGTACCCCTACCACTAGCAGATTAAGTGAATATCCTTCTAAATCTGCGACATTACAGTTAAAATAGTGCTTCTTTTTGGGTTACATACCATTCCACAGTAAGATCCAACAGGCAGTGAGGAGGTATCTGGGCCATCATACAGCTTCAAGAAGTTGTTGTGACAATCTCCAGGGTCATCCTCACTAATTTGGCTAAAGGTGACAGTCACCACCCTCTCTGGGTGCCATGATGCCCCTTTCACAGTGGGTATTGCTGGGATAGGTGCCTGGGTAGTTGGGACTTGCAAATTAGCCATGGTCTCCATACAGAGTGCCACCACAACCTAGTAGGCATACCATATTGTGTTACACTTCCAGGCCTGGTCAAGAACGTCAATGACTGTTTGACTAAAGATAAAGATCACAGCTACCACTGTATACATCTGCAGGACAAGCTCCATGATCTGGAAAATAACAAGTCATTTGTTAAAGTCTTATTTGGAAACAGTCACGTTCAGTCACAAGTCAAGCATGTGTGACACCTTCAAGTGGAAAGTCATAATGGTTAAGATGGAGTAATCATTTTAGCGATTTTGCTCTGAAAAAGGCCAGATTTAAATGTGTTTTCACTGTGGGTTCAAACTTAACTTTATATAGTGTAGTTCTTTCTCTTTACCACAAGAGGGAGTATTCACCAAGGTGAGTGCTTGTAGATGAGCTGCAAGACTTCTGCTCCTCTGACAATGAACACAACTTATATAAATGATCTGTCTGCTTTTCCTGTATAAAATTAGTAATGTGTGTTACCTTTTGATAACTTATTCCTAAGAACTCTTAGAGCTCTTCTGATGTCATGATGCAGTAAAAGATCATCGCATGTAAATATCTCATATGTTATATGTGAAAGGGTGAATTGTGCATTTTTTTTTCATGTGAAGATCATTGTGAAGAAGAAATATTTTGTTTAAATGAAAGAGAAATCCTCCTATCCTATCATAACCTCTGCTGAGATTCTGACCATGTATTTATCTAATAATCCCTCTCTTGTTAATTCTTGACTTTATAGAATTGCAAATTAAATTGTGGTTAGTGTAAGTGTAAAAAAACAACAACAACAAAAACACACTTAAATCAAAACTTGAAACTGCAAACTTAAATTCAAAACCATAAGCATGAAAAACTATGGTGCAATGGAGTCACAAATATCACTGACAGAGATGTTTTCAGGACTTTCATACTGAAAAGGAACTGCCTTTTTCTATTATTCATACTTATCTTGCTCTGAAAGAGAGAAATCTTCATCCTATCTTCTGCTGAGATTCTGACCATGTATTTAATGATCGCACTCTTGTTAATTCTTGGCTTTATAGAATTGCAAATGAAATTGTGGTTAGTGTAAGTGAACAACAACAAAAACAAACTTAAACCAAACTTAAATCAAAACTTGAAACTGCAAACTTAAAACTTAAATCCAAAGCATGAAAAACTGTTCCATAATGGAAAACTATGGTGCAATGGAGTCACAAATATCACTGACAGAGATGTTTTCAGGACTTTCATACTGAAAAGGAACTGCCTTTTTCTATTATTCATACTTATCTTGCTCTGAAAGAGAGAAATCTTCATCCTATCTTCTGCTGAGATTCTGACCATGTATTTAATGATCGCACTCTTGTTAATTCTTGGCTTTATAGAATTGCAAATGAAATTGTGGTTAGTGTAAGTGAACAACAACAAAAACAAACTTAAACCAAACTTAAATCAAAACTTGAAACTGCAAACTTAAAACTTAAATCCAAAGCATGAAAAACTGTTCCATAATGGAAAACTATGGTGCAATGGAGTCACAAATATCACTGACAGAGATGTGTTCAGGACTTTCATTCTGAAAAGGAACTGCCTTTTAGAATTGCTAATACTATCTCTTGAATAATTGGCCTGTTAAATGTTGTGTAATTGTTTTTTATGATATGCTCTACTATTCGTACTTATCTATTGTTCTTTTTTTTTTAATTGATGCTCTTCCATTTTTACTGTCCACTTGCTGCTGTAACACTGCAAATTTCCCCATTGTGGGACTAATAAAGAAATATCTTATCGACACAGATTTATGTTTGTGTGTGTGTGTGTGTGTGTGTGTGTGTGTGTGTGTGTGTGTGTGTGTGTGTGTGTGTGTGTGTGAGTTTCTCCCAGTTCCTTTCAAAGTAAAGATTAATAATCATTTAGTCTTATAAAATTAACATTAACATGAACATAATAATATATAGATGTAAGGCTAGAAGATAGATAGATAGATAGATAGATAGATAGATAAATAGATAGATAGATAGTAAGGGTTCTGTCTTTTGTGGTCATGTGCGCGTGTGTGTGTGTGAAGGTCTGCCACACACAGACACACATCTATGCTTGTGTGTGTGTGTGTGTGTGTGTGTGTGTGTGTGTGTGTGTGTGTGTGTGTGTGTGTGTGTGTGTGTGTGAAGGTCTGCCAGGTGCCTTTCAAAGTAAAGATTTGAGAATTAATTATCATTTAGTCTTATAAAATTAACCTGGGTGCCATCACTCACATAATGACCTTTGACCTGAGAACATAGATGTAAGGGTTTCAGTAGACGGATGCTTTTCATTTCTAATTTCTAGTCATTTTTTCATATTAATTGAGTCAAAGATCTTCTAAATCAACCATCACTACAGTACTGTGGCTTCATTGTCCCATATGTGACCTACTATGTAGAATTGCTAATACTATTTCTTGAAGATTGGCCTCTTCAATGTTGTGTAATTATCTTATTATCTTTTATCTTATCTATTGTTCTTTATTATTTCTTATTGATGTTCTTCCATTTCTACTGTCCACTTGCTGCTGTAACACTGCGAATTTCCCCATTGTGGGACTAATAAAGAAATATCTTATCTTATTTTGACCTGGGAACATCTATGACATGCTCTTATTGAGTGAGTTTGCATTGCTGAATAAAACTGCTGTGATTTTAAATTGATTTTAAAATGGAGTCTGATTTTTTAACTGATCGAACATGTTACTGTCAACAGAACTCGTGCACAATACAGACAGAAACATAGTCATAATCCTGCTTCATCAGGTGGCAGTCAATGATATACATAGATAGATAGATAGATAGATGTAAGTGTTCTGTCTTTTGTGGTCATGTGCGCGTGTGTGTGTGAAGGTCTGCCAGACACACATCTATGCTTGTGTGTCTGTGTGTGTGTGTGTGTGTGTGTGTGTGTGTGTGTGTGTGTGTGTGTGTGACGGTCTGTCAGGTGCCTTTCAAAGTAAAGATTTGAGAATTAATAATCATTTAGTCTTATAAAATTAACCTGGGTGCCATCACTCACATAATGACCTTTGACCTGAGAACATAATAATATATAGATGTAAGGGTTTCAGTAGACGGATGCTTTTCATTTCTAATTTCTAGTAATTTCTTCATATTAATTGAGTCCAAGATCTTCCAAATCAACCATCACTACAGTACTGTGACAGATAGATAGATAGATAGATAGATAGATAGATAGATAGATAGATAGATAGATAGATAGATAGATAGATAGATAGATAGATAGATAGATAGATAGATAGATAGATAGATAGACATTTATGTTTGTGGTGAGGTGTGTGTCATGTGTATGTGTGTGAGTATGTGTATATGTGCGCACAGCTCAAGAGACTGTACAAATTATATTGTCCTGCGTTCACAAGTCAGAGAATTTGTATTGTCTTGCAGGTCTGCAGTAACTCTGTTATCTGCATATGCTGGTGTGTGCGTGTGTGTGAAGAAGTGATTTTTTTCAGCTGCTCCAGGTAATTCTGAACCCTAAAGGCAGGCTGGTCAACTGGGCTTGGAAAACAATGTAGACTCGATGGGAGGAGGCTGTGAATGGTGCAGTGTTGGTTTCCTGAACAAACAACATAGAAAGGACAGAGAAAAGAGTTATACCTAATTATGTATGGGAGGACAGACTGGCAATCATACAAATTTCACAAAAACTTGTGTTTTCCTTTCTGTTCCCTTGTGTTCCCTCAGTGACATTCTGCTTATTTTTACTGGCTCATAGGAGCTCCAGTGCAATGTGGTGTGATTGAAGCAGCCAGTAATATTCTTTAGGTGGGACACTTTTTAAAATTTATTTATTTATTTATTTTTTACATCTGTTTACATAAATAATGTAGCAAATGATTTAGAAATTACAGTCAACATAACTATATAACAATATGATGAAAAAAAAAATTGCATTTTTGATAACACAACATTTTTCCAGCTACAGCCATTACATTTACATTTCCTATAGCCACATTAGAGGTGAATTTACTTATTCCAAATACAATACCAATATTTCTTACTGCTGCTGCTTCACATTAAAAGTGTTCAACTGGTGAAATATATGGTAATTTTATAGTAAAGCAGCAACAAGAAATGCATTGTATTTGTCACCATAGTTACCACCAAAAGTGATAGTTGATTATAAATGTGTCTAAAATTATTAGTTGGCTTCCTTAAAATGCAGTCAGTTTTGTTGGTTGTTCTGCAAACAAATGCCCAGTTGCCTGTTTTAGCAGCCCGATAAGTGTTTGCTGTATTATTAAATTGCACTTGCCAAATTAACCAGGACTGAAATCTTAAGGATTACAACATAACACATTGTTCCATATGATTGTTTGAACTTCATGTGCATAATGCTGTATGAGTTAGATGCCTGTTTTCACATTAATTTGCTGAAGGGTGAAAGTTTGTCTGTACTCACCTTAAATCTCATCTTGTCAGTGCATTGAGCACAAAGTTTTCAGTGAAATTGAGACGTGTTCAACAGTTAAACTTGTGAAATTAATAATACTTGCATATTTATAGATTTAGAATTTTTTTAATCAGGGTGAATAAGTATTTCAGAATTTGTATAAGGTATTCTGACTTATGCCTTGAAATTTGTCTGGAAGGGACCGTAACTACTATCTCCTCACATTCAGTCTCCTTCAGGTTAAACTAGGATTATCAAATAATCCTAGTTTAACAGCAGAAAACTTTGTCTTTTCAATTCCATTTCTTTTCAGATATGTGCAACATCTAGCAAAACGGCCTGACCACACTTCATGCAAATTAAATAAAGTGAGTTCATTTAAATCTTGAGTTGTGAAAACTGAATCAAAAAATTGGAGTGATACAAAATGATGTACCCCTACCACTAGCAGATTAAGTGAATATCCTTCTAAATCTGCGACATTACAGTTAAAATAGTGCTTCTTTTTGGGTTACATACCATTCCACAGTAAGATCCAACAGGCAGTGAGGAGGTATCTGGGCCATCATACAGCTTCAAGAAGTTGTTGTGACAATCTCCAGGGTCATCCTCACTAATTTGGCTAAAGGTGACAGTCACCACCCTCTCTGGGTGCCATGATGCCCCTTTCACAGTGGGTATTGCTGGGATAGGTGCCTGGGTAGTTGGGACTTGCAAATTAGCCATGGTCTCCATACAGAGTGCCACCACAACCTAGTAGGCATACCATATTGTGTTACACTTCCAGGCCTGGTCAAGAATGTCAATGACTGTTTGACTAAAGATAAAGATCACAGCTACCACTGTATACATCTGCAGGACAAGCTCCATGATCTGGAAAATAACAAGTCATTTGTTAAAGTCTTATTTGGAAACAGTCACGTTCAGTCACAAGTCAAGCATGTGTGACACCTTCAAGTGGAAAGTCATAATGGTTAAGATGGAGTAATCATTTTAGCGATTTTGCTCTGAAAAAGGCCAGATTTAAATGTGTTTTCACTGTGGGTTCAAACTTAACTTTATATAGTGTAGTTCTTTCTCTTTACCACAAGAGGGAGTATTCACCAAGGTGAGTGTTTGTAGATGAGCTGCAAGACTTCTGCTCCTCTGACAATGAACACAACTTATATAAATGATCTGTCTGCTTTTCCTGTATAAAATTAGTAATGTGTGTTACCTTTTGATAACTTATTCCTAAGAACTCTTAGAGCTCTTCTGATGTCATGATGCAGTAAAAGATCATCGCATGTAAATATCTCATATGTTATATGTGAAAGGGTGAATTGTGCATTTTTTTTTCATGTGAAGATCATTGTGAAGAAGAAATATTTGGTTTAAATGAAAGAGAAATCCTCCTATCCTATCATAACCTCTGCTGAGATTCTGACCATGTATTTATCTAATAATCCCTCTCTTGTTAATTCTTGACTTTATAGAATTGCAAATTAAATTGTGGTTAGTGTAAGTGTAAAAAAACAACAACAACAAAAACACACTTAAATCAAAACTTGAAACTGCAAACTTAAATCCAAAACCATAAGCATGAAAAACTATGGTGCAATGGAGTCACAAATATCACTGACAGAGATGTTTTCAGGACTTTCATTCTGAAAAGGAACTGCCTTTTTCTATTATTCATACTTATCTTGCTCTGAAAGAGAGAAATCTTCATCCTATCTTCTGCTGAGATTCTGACCATGTATTTAATGATCGCACTCTTGTTAATTCTTGACTTTATAGGATTGCAAATGAAATTGTGGTTAGTGTAAGTGAACAACAACAAAAACAAACTTAAACCAAACTTAAATCAAAACTTGAAACTGCAAACTTAAAACTTAAATCCAAAGCATGAAAAACTGTTCCATAATGGAAAACTATGGTGCAATGGAGTCACAAATATCACTGACAGAGATGTGTTCAGGACTTTCATTCTGAAAAGGAACTGCCTTTTTCTATTATTCATACTTATCTTGCTCTGAAAGAGAGAAATCTTCATCCTATCTTCTGCTGAGATTCTGACCATGTATTTAATGATCGCACTCTTGTTAATTCTTGACTTTATAGAATTGCAAATGAAATTGTGGTTAGTGTAAGTGAACAACAACAAAAACAAACTTAAACCAAACTTAAATCAAAACTTGAAACTGCAAACTTAAAACTTAAATCCAAAGCATGAAAAACTGTTCCATAATGGAAAACTATGGTGCAATGGAGTCACAAATATCACTGACAGAGATGTGTTCAGGACTTTCATTCTGAAAAGGAACTGCCTTTTAGAATTGCTAATACTATCTCTTGAATAATTGGCCTGTTAAATGTTGTGTAATTGTTTTTTATGATATGCTCTACTATTCGTACTTATCTATTGTTCTTTTTTTTTTTAATTGATGCTCTTCCATTTTTACTGTCCACTTGCTGCTGTAACACTGCAAATTTCCCCATTGTGGGACTAATAAAGAAATATCTTATCGACACAGATTTATGTTTGTGTGTGTGTGTGTGTGTGTGTGTGTGTGTGTGTGTGTGTGTGTGTGTGTGTGTGTGTGTGTGAGTTTCTCCCAGTTCCTTTCAAAGTAAAGATTTGAGAATTAATAATCATTTAGTCTTATAAAATTAACATTAACATGAACATAATAATATATAGATGTAAGGCTAGAAGATAGATAGATAGATAGATAGATAGATAGATAGATAGATAGATAGATAGATAGATAGTAAGGGTTCTGTCTTTTGTGGTCATGTGCGCGTGTGTGTGTGTGAAGGTCTGCCACACACAGACACACATCTATGCTTGTGTGTGTGTGTGTGTGTGAAGGTCTGCCAGGTGCCTTTCAAAGTAAATATTTGAGAATTAATTATCATTTAGTCTTATAAAATTAACCTGGGTGCCATCACTCACATAATGACCTTTGACCTGAGAACATAGATGTAAGGGTTTCAGTAGACAGATGCTTTTCATTTCTAATTTCTAGTCATTTTTTCATATTAATTGAGTCAAAGATCTTCTAAATCAACCATCACTACAGTACTGTGGCTTCATTGTCCCATATGTGACCTACTATGTAGAATTGCTAATACTATTTCTTGAAGATTGGCCTCTTCAATGTTGTGTAATTATCTTATTATCTTTTATCTTATCTATTGTTCTTTATTATTTCTTATTGATGTTCTTCCATTTCTACTGTCCACTTGCTGCTGTAACACTGCGAATTTCCCCATTGTGGGACTAATAAAGAAATATCTTATCTTATTTTGACCCGGGAACATCTATGACATGCTCTTATTGAGTGAGTTTGCATTGCTGAATAAAACTGCTGTGATTTTAAATTGATTTTAAAATGGAGTCTGATTTTTTAACTGATCGAACATGTTACTGTCAACAGAACTCGTGCACAATACAGACAGAAACATAGTCATAATCCTGCTTCATCAGGTGGCAGTTAATGATATACATAGATAGATAGATAGATAGATAGATAGATAGATAGATAGATAGATAGATAGATAGATAGATAGATAGATAGATAGATAGATAGATGTAAGTGTTCTGTCTTTTGTGGTCATGTGCGCGTGTGTGTGTGAAGGTCTGCCAGACACACATCTATGCTTGTGTGTCTGTGTGTGTGTGTGTGTGTGTGTGTGTGTGTGATGGTCTGTCAGGTGCCTTTCAAAGTAAAGATTTGAGAATTAATAATCATTTAGTCTTATAAAATTAACCTGGGTGCCATCACTCACATAATGACCTTTGACCTGAGAACATAATAATATATAGATGTAAGGGTTTCAGTAGACGGATGCTTTTCATTTCTAATTTCTAGTAATTTCTTCATATTAATTGAGTCCAAGATCTTCCAAATCAACCATCACTACAGTACTGTGACAGATAGATAGATAGATAGATAGATAGATAGATAGATAGATAGATAGATAGATAGACATTTATGTTTGTGTGTCTGTGTGTGTGTGAAGGTCTGCCAGATGCCTTTCAAACTAAAGATTTGAGAATTAATAATCATTTAGTCCAATGAAATTAAGATAGATAGATAGATAGATAGATGGATAGATAGATAGATAGATAGATAGATAGATAGATAGATAGATAGATAGATAGATAGATAGATAGACACACATTTATGTTTGTGTGTGTCTGTGTGTGTGTGTGTGAAGGTCTGCCAGGTGCCTTTCAAAATAAAGATTTGAGAATTAATAATCATTTAGTCTTATAAAATTAAGATAGATAGATAGATAGACACACATTTATGTTTGTGTGTGTATGCGTGTGTGTGTGTGTGTGTGTGTGAGTGTGTGTGTGTGTGTGTGTGTTTGTGTTTGTGTGTGAAGGTCTGCCAGGCGCCTTTCAAAGTACAGATTTCAGAATTAGTAATCATTTAGTGTTATAAAATTAACCTGGGTGCCATCACTCACATAATGACCTTTGACCTGAGAACATAAAAATATACAGATGTAAGGGTTTCAGTAGACGGATGCTTTTCATTTCTAATTTCTAGTCATTTCTTCATATTAATTGAGTCAAAGGTCTTCCAAATCAACCATCACTACAGGACTGTGACAGATAGATAGATAGATAGATAGATAGATAGATAGATAGATAGATAGATAGATAGATAGATAGATAGATAGATAGATAGATAGATAGATAGACAAACATTTATGTTTGTGTGTGTCTCTGTGTGTGTGTGAAGGTCTGCCAGGTGCCTTTCAAAGTAAAGATTGAGTCAAAGGTCTTCCAAATCAACCATCACTACAGTACTGAGACACATAGATAGATAGATAGATATATCTATCTATAGATAGGTAGATAGATAGATAGACATTTATGTTTGTGTGTGTGTGTGTGTGTGCGTGTGTGTGTGAAGGTCTGCCAGATGCCTTTCAAACTAAAGATTTGAGAATTAATAATCATTTAGTCCAATGAAATTAAGATAGATAGATAGATAGATAGATAGATAGATAGATAGATAGATAGATAGACAGACATTTATGTTTGTGTGTGTCTCTGTGTGTGTGTGTGTGTGAAGGTCTGCCAGGTGCCTTTCAAAGTAAAGATTTGAGAATTAATAATCATTTAGTCTTATAAAATAAAGATAGATCTGAAACTGAGATTTAGAGTACAGACAAACTTTCATATTATGTTGTAATCCTTAAGATTTCAGTCCTGGTTAATTTGGCAAGTGCAATTTAATAATACAGCAAACACTTATCAGGCAGCTAGAACAGGCAACTGGGTATCTGTTTGCAGAACAACCAACAAAACTGACTGCATTTTAAGGAAACCACCCCTGTACCTTTCCCTGAGATAACACGACCCATAAAGGAAACCACCTGTCTGCAGCACTGTCACAGCATCAGGTGGTTGAGCGTACGGATGCAACATGTGCAGCCAGGTTTTCCATTCGGTGTACAGAAAATGCACCCCACCCCCTTTTGACTCTTCAGGCTGTACCAACCCCCACTTATCTATCTATCTATCTATCTATCTATCTATCTATCTATCTATCTATCTATCTATCTATCTATCTATCTATCTATCTATCTATCTATCTGTCACAGTACTGTAGTGATGGTTTATTTGGAAGGCCTTTGACTCAATTAATATGAAGAAATGACTAGAAATTAGAAATGAAAAGCATCCGTATACTGAAACCCTTACATATGAAAATTATTATGTTCTCAGGTCAAAGGTCATTATGTGAGTGATGGCACCCAGGTTAATTTTGTAACACTAAATGATTACTAATTCTCAAATCTTTACTTTGAAAGACACCTGGCAGACCTTCACACACACACACAGACACACACAAACATAAATGTGTTTATGTGCTTCTCGCAGAAGCACCAGTATCTATGTATCTATGTATCTATGTATCTATCTATCTATCTATCTATCTATCTATCTATCTACCTATCTATTTATCTATCTATCACAGTACTGTAGTGATGGCTGATTTAGCAGATCTTTGACTCAATTAATATGAATAAATGACTAGAAATTAGAAATGAAAAAGCATCCATCTACTGAAACTAACCTTTTGTCTTAATTCAGTGATTCCCAACCACTGGTGGGCCGCGAAGGTATTGCAAGTGGGCCGTCAAATCATTTTCAAAATAATATGATTTTTGTGGGGGGAAAAAAATAAATAAAAAAAAGGTATATATATATAAATAAAATAATATATGAATAATGTGTCAGATATTAAAACGAAATTGCTTTTAAAATATATTAAAATGTTCAAATTATTATTATTATTATTATTATTTTATTATTTTCTTTTTTTTTCTTTTGTTTTTATTTATTTTTTACCGCCTGAGCTCCGCGGTCCTGATGCAACAGTCACACAGCCCAATCCCTCCGCTCCTCTCATCCAGCTGCAGTATCAAAATGGATAGCTGGTTAGCAACGGGGAGAATTAAAAGAAAGGAGAATCAAGATGCCGATGGTGAGTCAACAAGTGATCTCCCTGCTGCCAAACAAAAAAGAAGATGTTGGAGAAAGTACAGTGCTGAGTATTTAGGTCTGGGATTTTTTTGGACAGGCTCAGAGGCTGAACCGTTACCAGTGTGCCTGGTGTGCTGTGAGACACTGTCAAATGAAGCCTTGAAGCCATGTAAACTGCGCCGTCACCTCGAAACAAAACATGGACAGCATGTGACCAAGCCACTTCAGTTTTTTGAGAACAAGCTCAGGGAATATCAGGAAAAAAAGACTGTGGAAGCATCATATCGGGTCTCCCAGCTCATCGCTAAGGCGGGAAAACCACACACTGTCGGGGAGAATTTAATTCTTCCCGCAGCAAAACAAATAGTTGAGGTGATGTTGGGAGAGAAGGCAGTACAGCCTATCAACCTCATCTCATTGTCAGACAACACTGTAAAACGCAGAATTGATGACATGGCAGATAATGTGTCAGAGCAGCTGATACAAAGCATAAGAGAGAGCCGGTTTTATGCCCTCCAACTGGATGAATCCACCGACATTGCAAATGTATCAAACCTGCTTGCCTACGATCAGATACGAAAAAAATGCAGAGATAAAAGAATAATTTTTATTTTGTAGATCTCTGTCCACCCGTTCAACTTCTAAGGCCATTTTTGATATTCTGAACGCTTTCATTGTTTCCAACGGGATTGAATGGTCCAAATGTGTTGGAGTGAGCACTGATGGAGCCCGTGCGATGCTGGGGCAGCACAGCGGAGTTGTCAGGCGTGTGAAAGCGGTGGCTCCTCAAGCAACATCTGTCCACTGCAGCATACACCGTGAAGCACTGGCTGCAAAAAAAAAATGCCCCCGGATCTTAAGACTGTTTTAGACGAGGCGGTCAAAGCAGTAAACTTTATCAAGAGCCGTCCACTGCAAACACGTGTGTTTGCTGTGTTATGTGGAGAGATGGGCAGTGATCATCAGCAGCTGTTGTTACACGCTGAAGTGCGGTGGCTCTCCTGGGGAAAGGTACTGACGTGCCTGTTTGAGTTACGGGATGAAGTGCAAGTGTTTTTTCTGGACAAAAAGTTTGAACTGGCACACCGCTTCACTGATTTTGAGTGGCTGGCTAAATTGGGTTACCTGGCTGATATTTTCAGCCACTTAAATGGACTTAATCTAGCTCTTCAGGGAATAGCTGTGAACATGTTCAATGTCCAGAACAAAGTGGAGGCAACCATAAGAAAACTGGCGCTGTGGGATAAGCGAGTTGACCAGTCAAACTATGACTCCTTTGAAAATTTGTCAGATTTTCTGACAAAGGAACAGATCCAGCTTCCCATCACCGTGACCAACGCTGTCAAAGAGCACCTGCAGGGTTTGAAGACACAGCTGCGCGAATACTTGCCCATCCCAGATGTGCAGTGCAGCTGGATAGAAAACCCATTCGCCACGCACACTGACGAGGCCCTTGCCGCCCTGAACGCAAAAGAGCAAGACAGTCTTCTGGATCTCTCTTTTGACACCGCGTTGAAGCTGGTCTTCTCGCAGAAGCACCTGATAAATTTTTGGCTTCATGTTGCTTCTGAGTATCCCGGCCTTTCCCAACGACGTACCTCTGTGAGACTGGATTTTCTGCACTTGTGGCATTAAAAACTAAATACAGAAATAAACTGAATGTTGAGCCAGATCTTCGACTGAGACTGTCATCCATTGTGCCAGACATTAAGCATCTGGTTGCTGCCATGCAACATCAGCCGTCACATTAGGCGAGTCAGCATATTGGCCTATTGCACCAGAGCTTTAATAGGTCGAAAATAGCTTTAAAAAATCAATGTTCTAATTTTGCATTGTTCTAATTTTGCACTGTTCTAATTTTGCATTGTTCTAATTTTGTTTCGTTGTAATTATTGCTTTACCTTTATAGTTAGTAGTTATAGTTAATAGTTTTCTTCAGTTTGATTAGGAGTTGTTTGCATGCTGGCTCACTGTTTTTACTGGTCAAATAATTAATTTTGGACAGTATCAGGATATGCTCTCTGTGTGTGAGTGTGTATGTATAAGGACAAAAAATGAATATATAATGTATAAATAAATAAATACATAAATGTAGAAATGCACAAATAAATACATAAATACATGTAGAAATGTAAAATTAGCCTTTTTCACACAAAAAAAATGTTGTATTTATTTATGCATTTATATATATTATATGTGTATTTATTTATTGTTATGTAATTTTTGTCCTTTGTGTGTGTGTGTGTGTGTGTGTGTGTGGTTGACAGATCCATCTCTCCATGCCCATTCACACGGAGCTCTGCTGTCTCTGCATTACACTTCAACAAGTGCTCTCTGCACTGTGGAGCTTCTTACATGTTCCATGGGCTTTCAGTTCAGTCCTGAATGTTCCATATTTCTCATCAAAATAAAAAAGTGGTCTGAGAACACATTATTTGGCCTCTGTATTGTTTATTGGGTCGGAGGTGGGCCTTGAACATTTATGAGATTTTCAAGTGGGCCCTGAGCTGGAAAAGGTTGGGAACCCCTGTCTTAATTCATCTATTCTCAGCAAATTGATGCAAATTGCTCACTGAATCAATTAATCTCTTTGGACATACACTAAAACATCCAGACAGTTCAGAATTCATCACATGGAACTAATTGTGTTTAGAAATCAACCTTTCTATGGGTTCTGCTAAGAAAATGGATTACAACGAACTTTTTATGGCTTAATTTGTCTATTCTCAGCAAGTTCATGCAACTAATCACTGAATCACTTATATTCTCTTTGGACATACACGAAAACGCTCAGATATTCATCACATTGAACTAATTGTGTTTAGAAATCAACCTTTCTATGAGTTCTGCTAAGAGAATGGATTACAACTAACCTTTTATGGCTTAATTCGTCTATTCTCAGCAAGTTCATGCAACTAATTACTGAATCACTTATTCTTGTTGGACATACACTAAAACACGCAGACAGTTCAGAATTCATCACATTGAACTAATTGTGTTTAGAAATCAACCTTTATATGGGTTCTGCTAAGAGAATGGATTACAACTAACTTTTTATGTTCTAATTCGTCTATTCTCAGCAAGTTTATGCAACTAATCATTGAATCACTTATTCCCTTTCCCTTTGCTGTAACCATCTGGTCAAAAAAGATCAATTGTTAATCTGTACAATTTACACTTGGCAGTTGGAATGAAAACAAAACTCCACTGACATTAATGTATTACAGTTCTGTTACTGCCCCTTCAGTTAAACAACAAACACATTAGACAATAGATCAAAAGCAAATCAAATTCAGAAACAATGAGAATAATGACATATGATATATAGGATATATGATCAGTAGTGACAAAGTAGCAGCATGCCATACTTTTGTGGCCTGCTGTACTCAAAGCCACTGATGAGGACGTGATGAAGAGTAGCTCCTGGTGTTATTCCTTCCATCACACAGCATCTGCCAGTCTGCCATGGTGGAGTAACAGCAGTATTGGGCATTATGACTTAATATATTGGGCTTCAAATGAACAGTACATTTACTGTATGTTACAGTACAATTCAAGTGTGAGGTACACATTAATGCACAGCTCAAGAGACTTTACACATTATATTGCCTGTCCAGTGTACATGAGTGTTCTATAAACTCTAGATATCGGTTAATTCAATTTAAAGTCATACATAGACTGCACTATTCCAAAACTGAACTTAATAAAATATGTGAATCAGTGTCTCCCAAGTGTGATAGATGTAGTAGAGCCGAGGGTACACTCTCACACTTATTCTGGTACTGTCCAGTGCTGGACAGTTTTTGGAGTGACATATTTAATTGGTTCTCTAAGCAATACAAAATATCCATTCAACCAGACTGTAACTTGGCAATTTTTGGCTCCTCAAAGGGACATTGACCCTCCCTCACCATTGCAAGCAGGCTCTAGGTATAGGTATGGTTGCGGCAAAGAAATTGATTTTACTTAACTGGAAGTCTCCATCACCCCCTTGCTTTAAGAGGTGGCTAACGAAATGGTTAGTATTTCTAGGATGGAACAGATTCGCTTTGACAGAGTATGGAGTTAGATTTGTTTCATAATGTTGTGTGTGTGCAGATCGACAATCTGTGTGTAAATGTGTAATCTGTAAATATAAACACCTTCCACAAATACAAAAAAAAGATTTGTATATTCACAAAAATATTTTGCAAATATAAAACGGATCTGCAAATACACAAACAAATTCCACAAATATAAAAAATGCATTAAATTAATTTTGTGAACTCAGTTTTTATTTGTGAATCGAAAAAACATTTGTGGATCTCAGTTCTACGCTTGTGGATTTGCTTTTTACACACACGGAGTTTTGAAACAAACTTTCCGCCGGTCCGAACGAAAATCCACTCGTATCACTCGGCTATTTTCGGATAGCAAGTGATCGCCTACTGGTGACGTCATTTCCGCATATCAAAGTAAGAGCACGCAGTCTTTCTATGAGCTTTTTAAAATGTTTATCAGCGATAAGTGACGTGCATTCATGGTTTCATGTTAATGTCATACAGTGATTATTAGTGTGTGTTTATTTGTTCTATGTATATTATCTAGCACACACTTTCATATACATTTCTGTGTGAGTATGAAAGGCACCAGGATGCTTGTGGGCAATGTTCAGACAATTTTTATCGTTAAACAATAATAAAAAATAAATAAATAAATAAACACAGCTATTCATAAAACAGAATGAATACAAATGCAAAATATATTATCATTATTATTATTATTTTTATTATTGTTTAACGATAAAAAATGTCTTTTAAATGCTGTGCTGAAAATGTCTAAATCTTAAACCCCATAATTTTCTACTGATTACACTAGTATTGAAAGGTTGTGAAGAGATGTCTGGATGTCAGTCACCAGCATCTTCTACAGGGGCCCTCTTTACAGGTTGGATTGTTATGACTTCTGGTCTATTTACAATGCATCTTAATCATATTTGCAATGTATAAAATCCTGCACCCTGTTCGTTCTCCCAGCCCGCAACATGAATGCTTACACATAGACATTAGAACTACATTAGTAAGAGTACACTACTAATAAGATGAAGTGCGTTATGACTTTTACCCATCTGAAAGAATACATGAAAAATATAAAGGATGAGGTGGCTGATAACTGCTTACTGAAGAAGCAGCCAAGCCACCGCTTTAGAGAGCTGAACGTTGCCCACAAGCATCCTGGTGCCTTTCATACTCACACAGAAATGTATATGAAAGTGTGTGCTAGATAATATACATAGAACAAATAAACACACACTAATAATCACTGTATGACATTAACATGAAACCATGAATGCACGTCACTTATCGCTGATAAACATTTTAAAAAGCTCATAGAAAGACTGCGTGCTCTTACTTTGATATGCGGAAATGACGTCACCAGTAGGCGATCACTTGCTATCCGAAAATAGCCGAGTGATACGAGTGGATTTTCGTTCGGACCGGCGGAAAGTTTGTTTCAAAACTCCGTGTGTGTAAAAAGCAAATCCACAAGCGTAGAACTGAGATCCACAAATGTTTTTTCGATTCACAAATAAAAACTGAGTTCACAAAATTAATTTAATGCATTTTTTATATTTGTGGAATTTGTTTGTGTATTTGCAGATCCGTTTTATATTTGCAAAATATTTTTGTGAATATACAAATCTTTTTTTTGTATTTGTGGAAGGTGTTTATATTTACAGATTACACATTTACACACAGATTGTCGATCTGCACACACACAACATTATGAAACAAATCTAACTCCATAATATGAGTGAAGCTCAGAAGTATAGAAATTAGCTGCAGTTTCTCCAGTCAGCCACTGAGTGTCGCTGTCCAATCTAATTGACTACTACCTTATGAAACAGGATTATGACTGTGATTCTGTCTGTATTGTGAACGTGAGTCCTGTTGGCAGTAATATATTATTTAAGTTAAAAAATCAGACTTCATTTTAGAATCAATTTAAAATCACACACACTTTTTGAAGCTGTATGATGGGCTCCTCACTGCCTGTTGTACCTTACTGTGGAATGGTATGAAACCCCAAAAGAATCACTACTTTAATTGTAATGTCGCAGACTTAGAAGGATATTCACTGAATCTGATAGTGGTAGAGGTACATCTCCAACACCATGAAGTGTGGTCAGGCTGTTTTGCTAAATGTTGCACATATCTGAAAAGACAATGTTTTCTGCTGTTAAACTAGGATTATTTGATAAAGAAAATACATTTTTGGAAGTGCAAGTATGCATTTATCCTCCCTGAAGAAGACTGAATGTGAGGAGATAGTAGTTAAAGGTCCCTTCCAGACATATTTCAAGACATACAGAAATAGTCCGTAAGAAAGTCATAATACCTTATACAAATTCTGAAATACTTATTCTCCCTGATTGAAAAAAAAACCTAAATCTATAAATATGCAAGTAGTATTAATTTCACAAGCTTAACTGTTGAACACATGTCTCCATTTCACTGAAAACTTTGTGCTCAATGTACTGACAACTTCACATTTTCACATCACACCTGTGTTTATTGCATACTGGACCACCACTCAGTACTAACTAATTTGTGATATCACAAATCTGAAGATTTAAGGTGAGTACAGACAAACTTTCATCCTTCAGAAAATTAATGTGAAAACAGCCATCTAACTCATACATCATTCTGCACATGAAGTTCAAACATTCATCATATGGAACAATGTGCAAGGAAAAATGTGCTATGTTGTAATCCTTAAGATTTCAGTCGTGGTTAATTTGGCGAGTGCAATTTAATAATACAGCAAACACTTATTGGGCAGCTAAAACAGGCAACTGGGTATCTGTTTGCAGAACAACCAACACAACTGACTGCATTTTAAGGAAACCTACTAATTTATTTTAGACACATTTATAATCAACTATCACTTTTGGTGGTAACTATGGTGACAAAGCTGCTTTACTATAAAAATCAGCATATATTTCACCAGTTGAACACTTTTAATCTGAAACAGCAGCAGTAAGAAAAATTGGTATTGTATTTGGAGTAAGTAAATTCACCTCTAATGTGGCTATAGGAAAGTTAACAGTAAACTGAGGCTGATATCAAAGAGAGAGAAAGATTGAGATATAAAGCTGCAAATGCAGACCTGAAAGACGATATGAATTATCTATCTGTTGCACATGCACACATTAATTTTTCAATACACAAATACATAAATACCACACTCTGACATCCATACCAAACAAACAGGTCATTTTGGACGTACTCTTATAAATTGTATTCATCCTTAAGCAAAATACATGAAAATGGCACCATCAGGTAAACAATTGGATAAAACTACAATCTGAAGCCACGACATGAGATATTTTGACAGGTGTAGGGCAAAAAAAATGCAGTTTTAACACTAACTTGGATGTTAAAAATGTATTCATATGCACAAACACAAAATTATCAAAAATTTCCTTACTTTACATTTGAATTCATTTCATCAAGCGCACAAGTAATGCGCAGCTCAACAGAATAAGGTCATTGCACATAAGATACAATGAAATTTCATTTGGCAGCAATCCTTGTAGTAGTTACAATCGGTATAAATATAAATAAATATAAATAAATAACATATCTAAAAATATGTACAAAAATCAAGTAACAACAAGAACAAGAACAAGTTAAAGTGCAGGTAAAATTGGGGTATGTTCATTGTTTCTGCAGCAGTCTCTTCACCGCCATGGGGAAGAAGCTATGTTTGAGTCTGTTTGTACAGGCTTGCATTACTCTGAGTCTGCCAGACGGGAGTCTGGTGAACAGAGAGTGACATGGGTGAACTAGATCATTCTATATCTTTTTGGCCCGCCGGAGGAGACATCTCGAGTAGATCTCTTAGGCGTGGGAGTGGGGAGCCAACGATCCACTTAGCTGTCTTGATGACTTTATTCAGCCGTCTCTTCTCTGCTGTAGTGCAGCTGGCGTACCACACTGTGCATCCGAAAGTACTCTCTATTGTGCAGTGGTAGAAGTTCCTCAGAAAAGGTGGAGGGAGTTTGCTCCTCCTCAGCGTTCTCAGGAAGAAGAGACGCTGCTGAGCTTTTTTGATGATATGGGTGGTGTTCACAGTCCAGCCCAGGTCATCGAGATGTGCAGGCCGAGGAACTTGAAATCCGTGACAGACTCCACCTCCTCCCCGTTGATGCTCAGGCCTGAGTGCAGGGTGTACAGCGTGAACAGGACTGGACTGGACGCAGCCATGAGGAACACCAGAGTTGCAATATCTGCAGTTTGTTGATCAGTCGGCTGGGGCTGATGGAGTTGAATGCCGAGCTGAAGTCAACAAACAGCATCCTGATTTGACTTCAGTTAGGGCTTTCCAGGTGACTGAGGGCATTGTGGAGGGCGATGGAGATGGCATCGTCTGTGGATCTGCTGGACCTGTTGGACCTGTAGGCGAACTGATGTTGGTCAAGGCTGGGAGGGATATGGGCCTTAATATGCTGCAACACCAGTCTCTCCATGCATTTCATGATCACCGGCGTTAGGGCTACAGGTCAGTAGTCATTCAACCCTGTGATGGCAGAGGTTTTGGGCACAGGGATTATGGTGGCAGTTTTCAGGCAGGTGGGAACTGTGGCTTGTTGCAGCGAGCGGTTGAAGTTGTTAGTGAATACTGCAGCAAGCTGATAAGCGCCTGATTTCAGCACCCTCCCTGGTACTCCATCTGGTCCTGGTGCTTTGCTGATGTCGATGCCACGCAGGACCCGCAGTACCTGCAGTACCTGCAGTACCTGCAGTACCTGATGTTGTTGGAGGGTGGGGGGCTGGTCATGTTCTGATGGTGTTAGCAGTGTGTCCTCTGCCTGTCTGCTGTTGTCTTCTTCAAAGTGTAAGAAAAAGGTGTTGAGCTGGTCCAGTAGAGAGGTGTCAGCAGGGGAAGGGGTCTTGTGGCGTTGCTTGTAGTCTGTGATGTTGTAGATGCCTTGCCACATGGAGCGGGGGCTGTTTTCTCTGAAGTTGGCCTCTATCTGCTCTTTGTACTTTGTTTTAGCAGCCTTGATACCTCTGTTCAGGCCCGCCCTAGCCTTCCTGTAGGCCTCCCTGTCTCCTGACCTCAATGCTTAATCCCTGGCCTGGAGCAGTGCTCTGACAGTAGCGTTGAACCAGGGTTTTTGATTGGGAAATGTTTTGACTTGTTTCCTTATTGTTACATTGTCCATGCAGAAGCTGATGTATGACAGTACAGAGAAAGTGTGGCGCTCAATGTCTGGTTGTTCAAAGAAATCCCACATGGTGTCCTCAAAACAGTCCTGCTTCTTCAGTCCAGCACTGCACTGACTTGTCCTGTGGCTTACATCTGCAGATGAGAGGCCTGTGAGCTGGTGTCAGGAACAGGGACAGATGGTCTGAGTGTCCGAGATGGGGAGAGGGATGGGCTTTGTAGAAGTTAAGTTCATTTGTATATTTGGGTTAATTTACAAAACATATGTATTTACAATGTTTACACAGTTATCATTTACATATTTGAAATTTTTAAAAGTAAACTCAAAACCTACCTGTTCAGCCTGGCTTTTGATTAAGAATGGTTTATAGTCTTTTTTAAATGTTAATATTTGTTTTGATGTTTAAAATGTATCTACTTTATTTTAATTTTATTATTATCATCATTCTATGATCTTCTTATTCTAGCTTATTCATGTTTTTATGAATCTCTTTTTTACCCTAGTTTTAGTCTTTTATTAAACTTAATCACTTATATTTAATTTTAATTTTGTTTTGGAAACATTGATGTATATGGGTGATCTTATAGTCAAAACCACACAAAATGCAGTTTAAGAATGACTGTTTTGGTGTATTTTGGTCTGCATTCAGTGAAAAAATGCTATATTAGACATTATTGAGAAATATATATGAAGTTATTGTCAAAACTTCACAAAAACCTATTTTAAGCGTAGAGACAGTAAAAACAGAACAGATATTAATGGGTATCATGTTTCACTGTTGTGAATTTTGACATCCGACAGGTAACATTTACTGTTTGACACACAGATTTACCTCAGCACTGCTAGCAGGTGGTGGACTTGTCAGTGCATTAATTTATGCACTGACAAGTCTAAGTACATGGGTTCATGTACTTAACATACAGTCAAGGGTCACCACCATGTTACAAGCACTTTCGATGCATGGTGGCCTTGAATCCTTAATCAGTTTCATCCTCATAAATCCTCTTCATCAATTCTGGTTACTCAAAATAGAGAAATGTTTAACTGTACTTCATTAAACAAAAGCAACGGGATGCCCAGGCTGTCGTGTTCTGCCGGGCCGCCGAAGGTGTCCAGCAGGTGTCGACTCCTCGGCCTCACATGTCCTGCGACAACAGTAGAGCCGCCACTATCCTTGGAGATTCTCTGGATCACCTTGGCGTCAGTCAGACCGACCATCCCGTGCTTCCCCTCCAGCTGGAACCGCTTAGCCTCAGTGAGACGGTTGGCATCTCCAGGGTCCACCCCGAGCCCTCGGAGCATGTGAGGACACTCATGAGCACCTGCCCGTGCTCGTTACTGACATTGTTAACCCAGGAGGCCGTGTCGGAGACAGCACCCGCAAGCTTCTTCATCACCTGGCAGGGGGGAAAGAGAAAGAGAGAGGGGAAGAGATAGATTTCAAATGTTACTGTCAGTGCACACAAACACACACACACAGCTGTGGTGCAAAATATGAAATTGTGAGACACAATTTTCCGTCATGGTCGAATCCATCTTTAAATAGGATCCAAAGGTGGACGTGAACCTGGCCTTGAACTCATCCAGCCGCGTCAGGACATCGTACCCAAATACGGTCAGCAGCCAGATGGGTGATGGCAGAGGGGGCATTTGGGGCAGTGGTGGAAACTCCCCCTCACTTTGGACAAGGCAACTTGCTCGCAAAAGCCAAGGTAGTGGATGGCTCTCCGCATCCAAGCATCCGAGGTGATTCGCACTGTTGCCCAGAATGTGGGACTTCAGCTTTCCAACCACCCTCAGGTCACAGGACAGCCTGCAGAAACACAACACAAGAATTATATACGCATTTATCACAACAAACACTGATACGTATACAACAATAAGAAGCCTGTCTTCCTTGTATGTGAGTACAGCTGGAAACTGGCAGCGGTGGCAAGCTTGGGGAAAGCTGCTGCAACTGTATTTCTGATAAAAATATCTGGGAATGCAGGGGGTGCCATTGGGGCCGTACCATACACCTGTACTGTCAGCAGAGCAACCATTTTGCTGCCAGAGACGTTTTTCTTGTGCAGTAGCAAACGTTTGGAGGGTGTTCTGGCAGTATTTTGTATCAAGAAGCACAAAGTCGTTTCTTGTCTTTCTGACAGTTTATCGAGTCGTCTGCAGACTGACTCCTTGCTGTCTCAAGCGTGAAATGGCACGAATGAGCCCAGAGGAAATTGTCAGATTATATACAATGCGTGAAAGCATGACCTTGTTCTACCATCAGAACCCAGGAAGTGCTCTTGTTCAGTGAAGAATTTCCTAGTGAAACTGACAGTTCCTTGTTGTTGGGTGATGTTTGTTGTCATGACAGATTGGTGAAGTCACCTGTGTCATGTTCCAGAATCTAGCCGTTGAACCCCCGTAATTGGTGATGCTGATGTTTGCACATGTTGATGCTCTAGCCATGTCTTTCACAGTTCTGTCCTTCAGGGAAACTCCCAGGGTAAAGGCTACCATGAAGCCTAGTGTCTCAGAAATGTTCAATGGTAGTGGTGTCACAGGTATTGCGGCCCCCACTCCGTGAGGAAGTTGTGTGCAGACATAGCAGCTGTCATTTGTAATCCTTCAGGCTGTCGATAGTACTACAGCGTACCAAGAATTTTTCTCAGGCTTCAGTAGGGGGTGAATAAACTCAGGCAGCAGTTCTCTCCTCTTTCTCCAGTTGGATGCTCTGCAGCTGCTGTTTGAGTTTTCGCACCCCTGTTCTTGATTAGGCTGAGATGTGCCTTGTTGCAGGAGCAGTAGCAGGATGATGGTGACAGTGAGCAGGAATATGCTACAAATTCCTCTACATCTGTCACCCCTCCAGTGCCACTGTATATTCGTTGGCGTCATTGCATCAACTGTGCTGCCTCAACTTACCCTTGTAATCTAAAAATGTATTAGCTCTTTTGCACTGCCAAGGACTGCACTTAATTTCTTTGTACCTGTTACAATGACAATGAGGAAATTGTGTGCAGACATAGCAGCTGTCGTTTGTAATCCTTCTGGTTGTCGATAATCCTAAAATGGATGGATAGCCATCCATCCATCTTCTTCCGCTTATCCGGGGTCGGGTCGCGGGGGCAGCAGCCTAAGCAGGGAAGCCCAGACTTCCCTCTCCCCAGCCACTTTGTCCAGCTCTTCCCGGGGGATCCCGAGGCGTTCCCAGGCCAGCCGAGAGACATAGTCTCTCCAGCGTGTCCTGGGTCTTCCCTGGGGTCTCCTACCGGTGGGACGTGCCATGAACACTTCACCAGGGAGGCGTCCAGGAGGCATCCTGATTAGATGCCCGAACCACCTCATCTGGCTCCTCTCGATGCGGAGGAGCAGCGGGTCTACTCCAAGCTCCCTCCGGATAACTGAGCTTCTCACCCTATCTCTAAGGGAGAGCCCAGCCACCCTACGGAGGAAGCTCATTTCGGCCGCTTGTACCCGCAATCTTGTTCTTTCGGTCACTACCCAAAGCTCATGACCATAGGTGAGGGTAGGAACGAAGATCGACTGGTAAATCGAGAGCTAGTCCTACAGCACAGTACAATTTCTTCAGTAGGGGGCTTCAGGAAGGGGGTGAATAAACTCAGGCAGCAATTCCTTCCTCTTTCTGCAGTTGTGTGGTCCAACTTTTAACCACACCCCTCCTTCACTCACAGTTCAAGGCGGGGGAAAGTGTTGGTTCACTTACTGATGCTCTGCACGCTTGATGGTGTTTCGTCAGTGGGCTCAGGAACACGTTTGCAGTAGCTGTCGTGTATCTAGGTGGTCCGTTCTGCAACTTTCATTGCTGTTTCCGTGGTGAGGCAGATTTGGAAAGGTCTGTTCCAATCTCCTGATTCCAGGTCATGTAGTGTGTAGTTTTCGCTCTGGCTTTTGGTAGGGCCTCCTTAGCCTGTTTGTGGGTATCAGAAAGTACAGAGGACAGGTTTGCACAATAACATAACATTTCATCTTCGCACTGGCTGGTATGGAGGAGTTGCCTCTTAACCGGTCCAATCCCTGTATTCATTGGCCGTGCGAAGAGGATTTCAAATGGGCTGAGGCCATTTCTGCTTCTGACCCTAGCTCTCATGTGCATCAAAACAATCGTAGTGCTTTTGTCCAAATTAAACCAGTTTCCTCACAACATTACACCCACGCTCTTCAGGGCTGTGCTCACGAAAGGTGTGCCATTGTCAGATTTTACTTGGAATTCCTCATCTGGGAATTATTTCTCTGATTAAAGATTTTGCTTCTGCTGCTGAATCCTGTTTAGAAGTGGGAAAAACCTCTACTTATTTGGAAAACATGTCTTCAAAAAACAAACAGTATTTCTTTTCCTCTGCCTGTATTGTTAGTAGCACAGATCACGCAACTTTGATAAAAAAAAATTGGGAGAAGTTAGAGAACCTCTTTGTGAACCAATACCTCTGTATTTCACTCATCATACCCCAGTTTGACACATGATCCTTCCCATGTGACAACTTAGCATAATGAGGAAATAAGTATTGACATGGTCTACCATTTGGCCTGTACCACACTTTGTTAGAAAAAAGAGCAACCTGCTTTTTTCTTCCCAACCCACCCTCTCTTCAAGGCTGGCTCTGGCCTGTAGGTCCAACAAATCGGCTGTGGATGTCAGTGGTGACATGGCAAGACATTGTATGTTGTTGTTAGTGTTATCTAGCTGTGCTGCTGCCTTGGCTGCAGTATCAGCTCTGGCATTCCCCTGTGAAACAAAATCAGTCACGAGGCTTTCACAGGTTTTTCCGCAGCTGCCACAGCTGTTAGACATGTAGGAAGTCCTGCAGTTACCAAGTCAAGTCTTGATGAGAAATAGGCTACAGGTCTCTGTCATCCCCCATGGTCTTGTGTCAGTATGGAAGTCATGTACCCACCCTGTTTGTCAACAGTCTGTGTGAATGGTCTGGTGCAATTTGGAAGGCCCAATGTTGGAGGAGGTTGTAATGCCAATTTCAACTCCACAAAGGCTTTTACAGCCTCAGGTGTCCAAATGACTTTGTCTTTGGGATCCACGTCATTCCTAAAAAACTTTTTAAAAATCATGACATGTTTATTTGTTTCAGGCTGTGCAATGTTTTGGATTGCTTCAATTTGTTGGGGTGAGAGGGTTTTGCTGATTTCATGAATGTAATGCATTTATTGTAACTTCATCTGTACATCTTGGCACATAAAGTGAAAATTTCTCCTACTGTAAATATTAATATGAAGAATTAGACATATCCTGTCTCAAAATTATGCTGAAAAACTAGTCCATGCATTTGTTACTTCTAGGCTGGACCACTGTAATTCATTATTATCAGGCTGTCCTAACAAGTCTCTAAAGATTCTCCAGCTGGTCCAGAATGCAGCTGCTCGTGTTCTAAGAAAAACTAGAAAGAGAGATCATATTACTCCCATCTTGGCTTCACTGCATTGGCTTCCCATAAAGTTCAGAATAGAATTCAAAATCCTTCTCCTCACCTTCAAAGCTCTTATTGGTCAGGCTCCATCATATCTTAAAGAGCTGATAGTACCTTGTGTACCTACTAGAACACTGCGCTCCCAGCATGCAGGATTACTTGTGGTTCCTAGTATCTCTAAAAGTAGAACAGGAGAGCCTTCAGCTATCAGGCTCCTCTCCTGTGGAACCATCTTCCAGATTTGGTCCAGAGGGCAGACACCCTCCCTACATTTAAGAGTAGGCTTAAAACTTTCCTTTTTGATAAAGCTTATAGTTAGGGCTCTTAGAGCTCTTAGCTTATGCTGCTATAGGCTTAGACTGCCGGGGGACTCCCATGATGCACTGAGCTCCTCTCTCCTCCTCCCTCTCTCTCTATCCATCCATCTATATCCATTAACATTCATGTTCTATTAATTGCATTCAATAACCTAAACTTCTTCCCCGGAGTTGCCTGTGCTTTCTCGTCTCACAGGTAATCTGGGCCTGTAGATGTCTGGATGACAGATTCCAGTCCCTAGCTTCATTGTTGATTTTCATTGTGCTTCTCTCCTCTGTCCTTCCTTTCTCTCCTCTCATCCCCAACCGGTCGAGGCAGATGGCCGCCCACTCTGAGTCTGGTTCTGCCTGAGGTTTCTTCCTGTTAAAAGGGAGTTTTTTTCTTGCCACACATGTGGGAATGATGGGTCTCTTTAAAGTTAAAACCTGAAGAGTTCGGTTTAGAACCTGCTCTATGTGTAAAGTGCCTTGAGATAACTTTGTTGTGATTTGGCGCTATACAAATAAAGATTGATTGATGCCCTCTGCTGTGATCACATGACCCAGAAAAGTGACTGCAAAAAAGTACTACCAGCTGGTAAGTTGAGTAAATTGTTTGCAAATGAAATTGGAGTGGAGCCTCGAGGACAGAGTAGTCAAGGATGAAGTTTCTGCAATAGGAACACATATCCAGAAAAGACATCATCTGTTTATTTGTAATAGGTTTTGGAATTCCTGTCGGAGCCATTGCAGTTTGGACAAACTGGCTTTGTGACCTTCCGCAGCTAGGTGTTTTAGCAGAGATAATGAGTCTCGGCGGCACTGTTCAAGTGTAGGGGAACACATAAGCAAAAAAATCGATTATTAAAAGCGTTGGCAACAAATT
This sequence comes from Scomber japonicus, assembly GCF_027409825.1. Classification (NCBI taxonomy): domain Eukaryota; kingdom Metazoa; phylum Chordata; class Actinopteri; order Scombriformes; family Scombridae; genus Scomber; species Scomber japonicus. The sequence continues at coordinate 37,213,119 of NC_070586.1, read as the reverse complement.
TTATTATCGATTCGTTGTGTCGCGTGATTACTGCATTACTCGCCAAGTCGCAAAGCAGTTCAGACGCAGAGCCGGTATCGGCAGAAGCGGAAAAAACAGTCTGCCAAAAAATCTTCTAAAGTGTAGGAGTAGTTCAGGCTACATAAAACTATAAAGTGTGTGCTGCATCCTGTCGAGGTTGACACGAAGTTTCAAAAGACGATCAGTTTTCTATCGTTTTTACGCATCATATTAATGATATAATGTCACTGTGTGGATCATTAACCTTACTGCAGTGTGCTCCCTGGTAATTAATCCCTGGTAAATAAACCACAATTTATTACTCTAAATATATAGTTTCACAGACAAATTGTTGTATTTTTTTCTGGGTTGTGTGTGAAATCATGAAGAATAATATGAAACCTGAAATGCTGGAGGGTAATTTTATTTATAAGTGTGCTCTATTTGTGTGACATAGGTTTTTTATTACCAATTTGTTATAGTTTGCGATAAATGATATAACTGAACCGCCACTGAATGTTGAAACAAGTCCTGTTAAAAGTTTTATAATTTTAATTTTTCTTTATTATTTATCTTTTATTTATTGTTCGAAAGGCTCAGGTCGATTGAACAACAGAAAATACCTCTTTTTGTGTAGCATACATGTGTATGTTATTTTGTTAAAGCTATCAGACATTAATATTTAGTTGTTTTGTTTAAATTATCATTTAATATTACTTTAATAACTCAGGGACGTCCAAGCATCAACATGTTTGAGCCTTGCTTTGCATTGTCAATTTGAAATAATGTTTTGTTTTTGAATGAAGAGGTGGAAATTTAAATAATATTTTTTTATCCGATTCATCAATTAATCAAACAAATTATTCAAAATAATCGTTAGTTGCAGCCCTAATCTACATACTAAATTAGAGCGGAGTTAATTGCAGGGGTTCCAAACTTTCTTTGAGTGCAGCATTGTAAATAGTAGGAGATTCAGTGAAACCTTGGCACAGTCTAGTCTATGTATACGGCCTGCCAAAAACATGGATAGCATGGATAGCTGAATTAACAGCCTGTAAATCTGGGACAAAACGCCTTTCTGTAGGTTAGCCTGAGTCTCTGATTTTCTTTACAGGAAAAATGCGAGTGCGCACAGGAGAGGTTGGACAGGGAACTATCACTCCTACGTGGAGTAATGACTGAAAAACTGGTGTAGCGGATTATGGATCTTAAAGATATTGAAAATAGCTCTCGTAATAAGGGGCACCACCTTCGTAAGAAGGAAACATTTTTTACTTAATTGGTTGTTTGATTAGCCAATTAATAAATCAATAAATCATAATAATTAATAAATCAATACATTTCTGAATCAGTCAAATATCTAAAGTTCGTGGCTCTACGGTTCAATAGATCCCCTGTATCACTTCAAAGAATAGACATACACCATTGATTGAGTTTTATGGATTTTATTAACTACACACTACTAATAAATGATGGATAAATGAATGTGATGATACAATACAATATGAATTCAAGAGGTTACTCGATATAGCGACATGAATGAAAGATGATGGTGAATGATGAATTTAAATGAAGGATATGTAATTATGTGGAAACTAAGAAAACTTAGCCTATAAGTTTTACTGAGCCTTACTTTTAAAAGAGATTTGAATTACTCGATCTGACATCAACCCTTGATTAATGCAATATTTGGATCCTACTTTCATCCATGGAGGGTCTCAGCTGTCCGTCCTTCAGAACCACGCGTACGCACACCAAGTGGAAGACCTCAGAGAGCGTCGCAGGTCCGGGCGGGGTGAGGATGGTCCGGGTCGGCTGGCCTTTCTTCAGACTGCCTGGTTCCGGTCGTTGTCCTGGAAGACTTTGTTCTTCTCAGTTACGATGAGTCGTAGGGTTGACAGACGTTTGTCTGCTCAAAAAGTTCCCTCAGGTTGATGAAAGATGGAGGAAGGGTCTAATTTAACTAGCTCTCTTTCTGGAGAGGTCTCAGCGTCAAAATCATCAAAAATGTCAAAAACAGGCTGAGTGCAAAACTTAATGACGTGTTTACTTAAAGAGCTTTTTCTCTGGACGTTGCTAGTGAAAGTTACAAGATTATAAAACTTAAGAAAACTTAGATAAAGAAAAATTAAAGACTAAGCTAAGAATGTGTGAGGTGAAGAAACGAAAAGATGGACAGAGCAAGACCGCTGTTCGGGTCCGCAAGACCCTGTTCAGGCCGCAAAAGTCTGCAAGTCTAAGCAGAGAGTAAGAGAGTGTGTTCAGCTGGTTTTTGTCCCTGGGGAGGGTTTGTGTGTCAGCCAATCAGATTCATCAGAGCTCATTCTGAGGATCTAATTTCCAGCTTTTTAGCATGAAACTTTTCATCATCATCATTCATTCAGTATTTAATCCTGATGATAAAATGCATACTATAATCTATTGACACAGAACACAGGATGTATTATTCTGTTATTAATATGACATCAGCTTGATTCATCAAGCCGCCATTCATTAAAACCTGAAGAGGATTAATATGATCAAGCATAACACATAGTTATTCTACTTATTCCATGATAGATAATTATCACCAAAATGTAAGCATAACATCAGTGTAACACTTTCTCACACTAAACAAACATTTTCATACCAAAATTTAGTAAATAAGTAAATTAAAGTAAGTAAGAAAGTATAATCACAGTTCTCCAAATACACATTTATCTATGATCGCTGTAATAGCTGTTACAGTGGAGGTTTCTTTAGGTAATTGATAAGGGTAAAAGTAATTGGTATTGTTTAAACCATACTTTTTACTAAGATGTTCTTTATTTAAGTTCTTAACACTAATTTTCTCACTTTCATGCTCTGTGTGGTTTCAGGAGACACAGAGGGGGGGGGGGGGGGGGGGGGGGGTCAGAAATGTGTCTTTTAGTTTACGACCGTAGTCTGTGTGACTCTTATCTGGTGGAAGAAGTCTCTCTGATAAATTATGACGTCCGAAGGAGACACCAACGTCTGTCTTTCGTTACTTTATGTAGTTCTGCTCACTCTTGGTTGCCCCATGGAAGACTAAAGAACTGGATAATTCAATGGAATTTTTTTTTAACAATGTTATGTTATGATATTTAAACATTGAAATATGACATCACCTTTCTTTTTCAGGATTAATGTTTCCTGAGTGAGCACTGGTCACTAGGATCACTGATAATTTACTTAAAAATAGAATTGGACTACAAACCCAAAAAATGTTTCACAACATTAATTTATTTATTTTCATGAATTTGAACTGGTCTTCAGCACTGGGAGCCTATGGACTGTGGGTGGGGATGAATGAAAATGAAATGGGGTTTCAGCTGAAAAAGCTGTTGAAGTCACCCGAAGCTGTGAAAAAGCTGTACTGAACAATCACAGGGTCACAGGCATGGCAGGAAGAAACCGGGAATACGCGGATCCATCCGCAGGGAGACCAGGGAAAGAAAAAAAAACGCTCCGACCTCTCTTCTCTCTCCACACGTCCTTTAAGCATATTAACCAGATTTAGACACAATACCACCGCTATTTCATGACAAATTAACGTGAAGACTGTTTTAACATTACATTACGGCTACAATAACGCTACGTTATCAAGCACATGTACACGATATGCTAAGCTAACTAGCAGGCCGCTAACTAACATCACATAATGTTTTTACCACTATAACTGTTAGTTACAGAACAGAATAAAAAGTATACACTTAATTACCTGCTTTCTGGTTATGAAACCAGTTATTATCAGGACCAACGGGTAGTCGACCTTCCAGATAAAACTCATAAAACTCTCCATAACACTCTGCTCTTCTCTCTCCCTCACCACAACAGTACATCTGCTCGCAGCAAAACACACTACCTTGACCTGCACCACATGTCCCGCCCCTTTTTTTTTAACCCCCCTCCCACAAAAAAAACAAACAAACAACAATTTACGAACTACAACGGGGTATAATTTCAGGTCCATGATTTTTTCCCCCCATAACCTGAAGTATCAACAACATCCTCAAAACATTTTCTAAATATTACTTAGTAAATGTTCTTTATGTGATGCCATTTAACATTGTGGGAACATTGTATAAGTAACATTGTATAATCGATTACCTACACATTGTTCCTAAAATATCCTCAGAATGTTGCAGGCAAAGCGTTCTTCCTTTGTTTACAGATCACATTAAAGAAACATTCTGTGAGAAACATTTTGTGATCTGATGCATCAATAATATCTTGAAAACGTTTTCCACATATTTCTTTGTGATATTCTTCATCTATCATCATATAACATTGTAAGAATGTTTTATAAATAACATAATATAATCCGAGGCCTTAACAACATACTAAAAACCACAGGCGCCGATCCATGGGTGCTACGGTGCTCGAGCACCCACTGAAAAGGTTGAGCACCCACTGGGGAGAGCCATTAAAAAAAAAAGAATCAATAAATAAAACAAAAAAAAAAGAATCAATAAATAAAACTGCATATTTAAAATGAACTGTACCTATCTGAATCACATTATCCAATGAAAAGTATTACAGCTCGAGCTCTGTGCGCGAGCATAGTCATGTTGCTTAGTGACAGCCAATAGCCGATGTAATTGGTTAACGGTTAGCCAATAACGGTTAGCCAATTATATCGGCTACTGACGGTCGCTAAGCAACGGTCCGTCGTGTACTCAGAAAATATTTGATGTACGGTTGCTTATCAACGGCTAAAAATGGACAAATTTGTTATCAAAAAACCTAAAGAAATCGTGTCTACCACCAATTTTCCGACCAGCAGCAGCAGCAGCAGTGGCAGCGGCGGTGGCGGTAGCAGCATCACCAGCGACACAGACAGCAGCAAGGGTCAGCAGGGAAGGAAGTACCAGGCTAGCTGGAAAGCTAAATTTCCGTGGATTCTCTATGATACAGCAAGAAACAAAGTGCTCTGTGAAGTATGTTCGGCTGCTGACAAAATACATGCCCCATTACCATGTACAGGACGTGACTTGGATTCTTACAAGGCGTTTGCAAAAGATGGCTTTTGTGGTTGGGGAAAAGCAATGGAAAGATTTCGATGCCACGAGAAGTCAAATGTTCATCAAGCTGCTGCCAGCATCGCAAGTGCTGCTAATGCTGGAGTTAATGTAGCAACTGCTCTCTCTGACGCTAAGAAAAAACAAATGGCTGAGGCAAGAACTGCGTTGATGAGTATGTTGTCTTCTATACAATATCTGGCTTGTCAAGGGCTAGCCATTCGGGGTCATGTAGACACGGAGTCAAACTTGAGGCAGCTGCTGAACTTGCGTGCTCAAGACATCCCAGAACTACAGTCCTGGCTGGCTCGCAGTGAGTCGAAGTGGCTTTCCCATGACATCCTCAATGAAATGACAGAATTATTTGCACATGATGTTCTGCGAACACTAATAGATGAGATAAAGCGTGCAGAGTTTTTCTCCATCATCTTGGACGAGACGGCGGATATCACCGTCAAGGAACAGGTGTCTGTGTGTTTCCGTGTTGTTACTGAATGTCTGGAAATAGATGACCGGGGATGCACTTTTCGACTTGTTTAAGGATGTACTGCTGAGACTTTCCCTGCCTATTAAAAATTGCAGAGGTCAGTGTTACGATGGTGCAGCAAATATGTCAGGGATACGAAATGGTCTGCAGGCACGCGTACAAGAACAGGAGCCTCGAGCGCTTCACGTCCACTGTATGGGGCATGTGATGAACTTGGTCGTGCAGGATGTCGCCCATAACATTGCCGAGTGTCGGAACTTCATGTCACTCATTCGTGACCTGATAACACTGATACGAAATTCACCAAAACGACTCGCTTGGTTTCAGGAGTTCCAAAGCGCAGACGCGCCGTCTGTGCGCCCTCTGTGCCCAACGCGCTGGACAGTGAAAGCTGCTTCGCTACAGTCAATTGCTTCAAATTACAGTGCGCTAGTGGATTTTCTTGATGACCTATCTTCAGAGCATAAAGGTGACGCAGGCAGCAAAGCAAATGGTTTACTTCAGCACCTGCAGAAGTTCAGTACATTTTTCTCACTGAAGCTGATGTTGATGTTTTTTCTGCGCGCAGAAACGACCAATCGCACACTGCAACACAGCCAACTGCATTCACAGAAAGCTCTCCAGCTCATTGAAATGCTCCGCGAGGACATCAAGCATCTCCGTGAAAACGGATTTGAAGATTTTTGGAAAAAAAACAACTGCAGCTGCTGATGTCCTCGGCGTTGAGAGCCCAGCCCTGCCAAGGCCAAGAAAAATCCCACGTCGACTGGATAATGGAGGCGCACCATCACAGAGTTTCCAGTCACCAGAGGCCCTGTACAGACAGCAGTTTGACCAGGTGATGGACACTGCAACATCGTCTTTGGATTGCAGGTTCAGTCAAGTTGCATTCCAACACATGCAGTATTGAGGATTTTGTGACGGGACAGGGCGACTGTGGGAGCATCGTCGAGTTCCATGGAGATGATCTGGAGGCAGGCAGGCTGACACTCCATCGTGATATGTTCGTTGACATTGCGAAACAGAGGGGTGTTTGCCTAAAACGTTTTCAAGATGCTGTGGATCTCCTGAAAGGAGAGCAGGGAGAGCCGCTGCGGACCTTACTGCCAGAACTCACCAAACTAGTACGACTTGGACTCACTGTTCCTGTGACCTCCTGCACATCAGAGAGGTCTTTCTCAGGCCTGCGGCGACTTAAAACCTATCTGCGCGCAACCATGGGACAGGAGAGACTCAATCACCTTGCGGTGTTGAACTGTCATAAAAATATAACAAGGAGCCAAAACCTGCATACAATCGCCGATGAGTTCATCAGGCGCACAGCTGTCAGAAAAAACACGTTCCTCCTTCGGCGGTAGACAGCAGCCAGTGGTGAGTGACTGACTCCAATATTTTTCTTTCTTTCTGTAAGTAGTAGAGATTTCATGTGTCAAGAATGGTGTAACGATGAGTATGAGTTTGAGTTTGCTTTGAATTAATAAGTGGGTTATTTTAGATTAATGAAGTTCGTCAAAATGTTATTTTATTTATTTTATTTTGAAAGCAATGTATTTAGTTGTTTTCCATTCTGATTATTTTCCTGTAAAATAAGTTAATATTTTGTGTTAATCTATGCAAGGATATTTGTTAAGTATCCTCATTGTATCCTCCTGTGGCCAGTGGTGGTAATTGCTGTTTCCGTTGTCAACGGCAACAGCGTGGGTTTGCCCTTGTTGCTGTGACGACCGCAGCTGTGGTATGCAACTGTAACAGCTCCGTGATTTAATCATATATTAATCTATGAAACTACCTTTATATAAGTTTAAGTTCATGTTATGTTATTTGAGTGGTCCTGTCACGATCACTGTGTCACTGTTTTATTGTTTATTATTTCTGTCTTCTGAGTGAAGGTGCGCTAGCCTACTGTTTGATATATATCAATATAGAGAATGTGAAGGTACGTCACGCCCCTTTGCATTATGGGGCGTCGGCGCCATCTTTGGAGGATCGCGGTTGTAAACACATTCCCATCGACTTGTCTCCCTAAAAAATCCTCAAAGTCGCCTAAACGTTATCATGGTGGGACAGTACTGCTGCGTAAAAAAATGCCACAGTAGATCACATGATAGATCTGGCAAAAAACTGCATGGCGTTCGCTTTCGAATGGCGTGGACAGCAGCTGTAAGGAGAAAAGATGTAACATTTACCAACATCCCTGAACATATGAGAGTGTGTTCTCTTCATTTTCAGTCAGGTGAGTTCTGCTCTGCTTTTGCTGGTACAATCTGGTGTATATCTTTGGCCTAAAATGTGCGTTACCCATGTTCCCTAACTTGGTTGCTAGCTCGGCGGCTAACTCAGCTAACTGGTTATGTTCCAAATTGTCTTTAGTCTTTGTTTCTATCTTAATGCTTGTGAACTCATGTTAGTATTTGCATTATTGGGTATAATTTACACAATTTCTGTATTCACAGGACAACCAGCATATGAAATGTTGGAAACTCATCATGATTGGACACCGTCTTTGCTCTTGGGGCACAACGAGGTGAAAGTTCCTGACAAAGACAGATTTGCACGTCACTTGAAGAGACATAAAAACCAAGCTGAGAAGACGGTGGAAAGGGCAGGGTACAAAGTGGACAGAATAGAGGAGAGCTCGCTAGAAGAGGAGGGTATGGTACAACTTCAAGTGGAGGACAGAGCACAACAAGAAGTGGAGGACAGTCATCACCAAGGAAAAGACAACACACAAGAAGAAGAGGACAGGGCACAACAGGAAGCAGGCACAGTGCTACATTCTGATGACCAGTGTGAAGAGGAGTGTGTGCAGTGCAAGCCTAGGTGCGACGAAATCAACCGTCTACTGGAGGAAAATAGGAATTTGAAGCGTAAACTTGCCGAAAAAGAATTTACAGAGGAGTTTCTGAAGCGTGATGATAGCAGAGTAAAATATTACACTGGACTTCCAAATTATGAAACTTTTAATGTTTTGTTGTCCCATGTAACCCCCTTTCTGCCACAGGGAACAAGAAAGCTTACTCCATTTCAAATGATACTGGTCACTCTCATGTGTCTGAGATTGGATCTGCCATTGCAGCACATCGGTCACCTATTTGATGTGCACAGAGGAACAGTGAGTGCTGCATTTCACAAAACTCTTAATGTTCTGTATGCACGCCTGGCTCCAATAGTGCATTGGCCTGACAGAGACAGCTTACAAGTCAGTATGCCACACCAGTTTAGTGAGACATTTGGGAATCGTGTAGCTGCCATTATTGACTGTTTTGAAGTGTTCATTAAAAGACCATCAAACCTTCAGGCAAGGGCACAAACATTTTCACATTACAAGCACAGCCACACACTCAAATACCTCATTGGTATAACTCCTCAAGGAGTAATTTCATTCATTTCCAAAGGGTGGGGTGGACGCACAAGTGACAAAAGAATAACGGAGGAATGTGGCTTCCTGGATAAACTTCTGCCAGGTGACCTAGTTTTGGCAGATCGGGGTTTTGACATTAAAGAGAGTGTGGGAATGGTGTGTGCTGAAGTAAAAACACCAGCATTCACAAAAGGTCAACGACAGTTGGACGCAAAGGATGTGGAAGAAACAAGATCTCTTGCACACCTGAGGATCCACGTGGAAAGAGTCATTGGAGTTGTACGAAACAAATACAAGATACTGTCCTCAAAAATCCCAATCAACATGGTATTGCTGTGTGAAGGCGAAAATGTAACATTGTTGGACAAGATTGTTGTGGTTTGTTGTGCACTCACAAACATGTCTTCAAGCGTTGTACTGTGATGTGAGATGATGATGATGCCGGTCCCTGAAGCCCCAGCATTCTCCTCCCATGACCTCTGTCACCTTCACTGGGGAGATATTCTCCAGGTGAGCAAAGCTCACAATGGAAATGGGAAGGACTGGCTCAACTATGTGTGGTCCGAGTATTCATTTCAGGAATGGGCCCAGACAAAAAATAGAGGGGTTGATTTTAATGTAATTTTACCCTCTGAGTATTAATTAATGTTTGCTGCAAAATATGTTGCATTTAATGACATATATAATATGATCCTCTGTTTTTGTGTTTTCAGTGTTCAGACTATTTTCAGTCTTTCAGCTTTCTGCTAAAGAATTACATGTCAATCAACTATGAAACATTGAAGCTTTAGCAAAGGAACTTTGTCCTGCAGTATTTTAAAAGCTTTAACAGCAATGCATTTTTTCTGTCTGTCACAAATGTGTCGTTAGTTTAGAAGACACAGATTTTTGATGAATGATTGATCACAATTGTAATTGCTCTTTTTGTAACCTCTTTCTCAAGGCAGCAAATTTACAACATAATAAAGACCGTATAAAGGCATTCAAATGTCTTTCTTTAAATGGTTCCTACAGAAAGATCCCTTTACTGAACGCAGCATTTAACACACACCATTTAAATAACAAGTATTGACAACAGCAGCATGTCCAGAAAAATATTGTAATTTAATATTTTTTAAAACAGTGAAAATATAAAATATAATAAAATAAATAATAATAATAAATAAAATATTCTTCTGGAGGTAGTGCAAGCCTCATATTGTGATTCAAAAGGCATTTTTAACAAGTCAAAATTAACAGATGGGTAAACTGAATTAACCCAATGAACATATTACTGGGCTATTAATAACAGAGAAAAAACATTTGATCGGAAGTTCATGACCAAAATAAATAACAATAAATAAAATAATAATAAATAAAATATTCCTCTGGAGGTAGTGCAAGCCTCATATTGTGATTCAAAAGGCATTTTTAACAACAGTAGTCAAAATTTACAGATGGGTAAACTGAATTAACCCAATGAACATATTACTTTGAGCAGGAGTCACTATGGGCTATTAATAATAACAGAGAAAAAACATTTGATCAGAAGTTCATGACCAAAATTGAACCATTGCATAGGAGACTAATCAGAACCCAATGAACATATTACTTTGAGCAGGAGCTACAAAACCAGACGTCATCTGCTGCAGGTGCATCCTTGAGTCCGACACATGCTAAATGAAACCACTGGATTTTACAGTTTTCATTATCACATGCCACCATGTCACCTTTATGTTCTGGTCCGTGACACAGACACCAGTGTTTTTCCTTTGTATTTTGACGCCGTTTACCTTTCTTTTTCTCCGTCAGAGTGTTTTGTTGCCATTCCATTAAAGGCAAAGTGTTTTTTTCTGGTTTAGTGTAGTGCTGTGCAACCAGCTCTGGCAAGGATACTGCAGTGAAAAACTGTTGGGCCTTCTGTAGGTGTGTCCTCCAAAACTAGGGTTTGGCAGTATACGCAGAATAGCACAGTCTTTGAGTGTCCAAACTACAAAATCGCAGTACTTACTGTCTGTAACAAATATTTGTGTTTGGACTTGTGTGTAGTATGGGTGTCCTTTCTTCAGATTTAATTCGCCATCTACAAGTTCAAGGCAGAAGTTACTGTCTTTGGCTAAACAGGCCTCATGGATGGTGCTGTGTTTGTATTTGGAGGGACATTTAATTTCTATGCAACCTTTACTACAACAAATGCACTTCACTGTGCCATCTGGGGAAGCTCCTACTTCAGGAAAAGAGGGGTTGATAAAGAATCCACATGTGGCAACCTCTTGACTGCCGTGTTGTCCCCTGGTTTTTTTAATGTAAGCCTTCATTGCTTCTGCTTCATTTGTTATGCCCCAAATCATATCAGCTGTGGTACATGTGTTCTTAGGATAACAAACATTTTTTACTGTTGACAGTGCTGGTGACTTGATGTTTGTTGCACAAACAGCATGCATTTTGGAGGCTGTAATCCTGCCTGCTCGGGCTGCAAACCATAATGAGGATTTCTGCTGTTTTCTTGTGCACCTTTCTATCTGTTCTGCTTGTTTTGCTGACACTTCAGCTTGTGATTTTAGTGACTGGCAGTGCTTTTCCAGAAGTGCGTACTCACATCCATCCATACTACTGTCACGCAGGGAGAGAAGAGATTTCAGTTTTGTTGCAGGCTGAACAGGATCTCTGAACTCCTCACAGTATTCTGGCAGCACACTCAGTACTGCAGCTTTGCCACCAGCTTTGTGGAGATCTGCATAGAAGTTTTTCATTTCCAAAGGAGTAGGTGATGGTATGCTGCTTTTACTGGCACAAGTCCTCAAGCCAGGCCTGATGTCAGTCTCGCCATCCAGGAGTCTGTTCAGGGATTTTCGGGAGGAAGCAGCAGAGGTGTAATTTATTTGATGACCCACTGCAGCATGCACTTTGTTGACATTACTAGGCAGGATCCAGTATGCAGGTTTGTCTGTGACTGTCTTCACTTCCCTGCATCGTACAGTCGCTTCAATTTTGAAAAGCAGGGCACCAACGTGAGTACATGTTTCACCAACACCAGCCATGCACGTGCAATGAGCTGAGTAAACTTCACCAGTTGAGCTGACAATAACCCAAGCCTTCAGAGGAGCGTCGTTAAGACGCTGGGAGTGCACCTTTGGAAGAAAAATAAACAACACAATAAGCACATTTTCTTAAGTTTTTTAATAAAGCATGCTTAGGATAATTATGGAAGCCAAACACAACATTTTCCCAGAGTAGAAGGAAATCTTTGAAGAGATGATCAATAATAAATCTGCTGAGGTCTGCCCATAATTTCTTTGTAAAGGGACAGTGCCAAAACAGATGTAAAACGGTTTCGGTGTGTAAATTGCAAAAAGAACAGTGTGTGTTAATGTCTTTTTTGAATTTCTGCATATAATGGTTGGCAGGGTAGTGTTTGTGGATAATTTTAAAAGACACCTCCCTAACCTTATTTACAATTAAAAATTTGTGGGGGAGCATCCAAACTTTCTTCCAGTCAATATTATTAACTAAACGGTTCCAATATGCAGTGACGTACGGGGTAGTGAAGATATTTCTTTGGAATAAGGCACGTATCTTTTTGTTATTATTTTTTTTTGGGATTGTGAAGAGAAACATATTTTTCCTTCTGGGGAGTCAACTGAGTTGGGGAGAGATACAAGAATAGCTGAAGGCATCTGTCTGTTCCTAAAAAGCATCAGGGTGCCTGTTGGAATCGCTTTAATAACGACAGAGAATTCCTTAGGAGTCACTTGAAGGTTTAAATGAAATGAAATGAATTTTACAACTTAGTATCTAGGAAATCTCATATGGCACAAATGGTCCCAAACTGTGCCAAACTGTGCCAAACTTGAGGACACTGGGCATTTTTTTACTAAAGCCTCTGTAAGCTTGGTCTGCTTTACTTCAGCAGCATGACACCTTTCACAGCTGATGTCAACATGTTGTTCTATGGATATCTTGAGTCTTTAGGCTACTGTGGCATATTTTCAAAGAGATATACTATGAAATGAAAGATTTTTTTAGGCGATGGAAGAAATTCTTCCATTTTATGCCGTGTTCCAACTGCATTTACTCTGACACAGTTGCATCAATAGTGATTTTTACACTTCTGATGGAATCTCACAAGTGTTACCTTTATTTTGATACCAAGATAATGCACAGTAAGCTTGTAATTGCAGGGATATGCACTATTTATTTAGAGCATGTTATTTTCGAGCAGAAACCTCAAAAAAGGGGCTCAGGGAAGAAGTGTTATGAAGCTACTTATTTTTCTATGTGGTGACAAGGATCTTCTCAACATCAGTGCTGAGTAAAGGTGAGTAAGACACCAGGAACGATATGCAAAAGGAATGAGGATGACATGTATGAAGGAATTTGTTTTACACGAGGTCAAAGGTCATCTTACTGTAAATGGAGTTGAGTCATTATGGCTGGCTTTAAATATTATTTTCTCAGCATTGGTACAGTAAAATGTCACCAAAATGATACCAGAGGTAGAGTAAGACACCAGGCACAATATGCAAAAGGAATGAGACTGACATGTATGAAGGAATTTGTTCTACATTAGGTCAAAGGTCATGTTACTGTAAATGTATTTAATCTTGATGGTGGTTTTAAATATTATTTTCTCAGCATTGGTACAGTAAAATGTCACCAAAATGATACCAGAGGTAGTGTAAGACACCAGGAACAATATGCAAAAAGAATGAGGATGACATGTATGAAGGAATTTGTTTTACATGAGGTCAAAGGTCATGTTACTGTAAATGGAGTTCAGTCATTATGGCTGGCTTTAAATATTATTTTCTCAGCATTGGTACAGTAAAATGTCACCAAAATAATACCAGAGGTAGAGTAAGACACCAGAACAATATGCAAAAAGAATGAGGATGACATGTATGAAGGAATTTATTCTACATGAGGTCAAAGGTCATGTTACTGTAAATGGAGTTCAGTCATTATGGCTGGCTTTAAATATTATTTCCTCAGCATTGGTACAGTAAAATGTCACCAAAATGATACCAGAGGTAGAGTAAGACACCAGGCACAATATGCAAAAGGAATGAGACTGACATGTATGAAGGAATTTGTTCTACATTAGGTAAAAGGTCATGTTACTGTAAATGTATTTAATCTTGATGGTGGTTTTAAATATTATTTTCTCAGCATTGGTACAGTAAAATGTCACCAAAATGATACCAGAGGTAGAGTAAGACACCAGGAACAATATGCAAAAAGAATGAGGATGACATGTATGAAGGAATTTGTTTTACATGAGGTCAAAGGTCATGTTACTGTAAATGGAGGTCAGTCATTATGGCTGGCTTTAAATATTATTTTCTCAGCATTGGTACAGTAAAATGTCACCAAAATAATACCAGAGGTAGAGTAAGACACCAGAACAATATGCAAAAAGAATGAGGATGACATGTATGAAGGAATTTATTCTACATGAGGTCAAAGGTCATGTTACTGTAAATGGAGTTGAGTCATCATGGCTGGCTTTAAATATTATTTCCTCAGCATTGGTACAGTAAAATGTCACCAAAATGATACCAGAGGTAGAGTAAGACACCAGGCACAATATGCAAAAGGAATGAGACTGACATGTATGAAGGAATTTGTTCTACATTAGGTCAAAGGTCATGTTACTGTAAATGGAGTTCAGTCATTATGGCTGGCTTTAAATATTATTTTCTCAGCATTGGTACAGTAAAATGTCACCAAAATGATACCAGAGGTAGTGTAAGACACCAGGAACAATATGCAAAAGGAATGAGGATGACATGTATGAAGGAATTTGTTTTACATGAGGTCAAAGGTCATGTTACTGTAAATGGAGTTCAGTCATTATGGCTGGCTTTAAATATTATTTTCTCAGCATTGGTACAGTAAAATGTCACCAAAATGATACCAGAGGTAGTGTAAGACACCAGGAACAATATGCAAAAGGAATGAGGATGACATGTATTAAGGCATTTGTTTTACATGAGGTCAAAGGTCATGTTACTGTAAATGGAGTTCAGTCATTATGGCTGGCTTTAAATATTATTTTCTTAGCATTGGTACAGTAAAATGTCACCAAAATGATACCAGAGGTAGAGTAAGACACCAGGAACAATATGCAAAAAGAATGAGGATGACATGTATGAAGGAATTTGTTTTACATGAGGTCAAAGGTCATGTTACTGTAAATGGAGTTCAGTCATTATGGCTGGCTTTAAATATTATTTTGTCAGCATTGGTACAGTAAAATGTCACCAAAATGATACCAGAGGTAGTGTAAGACACCAGGAACAATATGCAAAAGGAATGAGGATGACATGTATTAAGGCATTTGTTTTACATGAGGTCAAAGGTCATGTTACTGTAAATGGAGTTGAGTCATTATGGCTGGCTTTAAATATTATTTTCTCAGCATTGGTACAGTAAAATGTCACCAAAATGATACCTGAGGTAGAGTAAGACACCAGGAACAATATGCAAAAAGAATGAGGATGACATGTATGAAGGAATTTGTTTTACATGAGGTCAAAGGTCATGTTACTGTAAATGGAGTTCAGTCATTATGGCTGGCTTTAAATATTATTTTCTCAGCATTGGTACAGTAAAATGTCACCAAAATGATACCAGAGGTAGTGTAAGACACCAGGAACAATATGCAAAAGGAATGAGGATGACATGTATTACATGTCACCAAAATGATACCAGAGGTAGAGTAAGACACCAGGAACAATATGCAAAAGGAATGAGGATGACATGTATGAAGGAATTTGTTTTACATGAGGTCAAAGGTCATGTTACTGTAAATGGAGTTCAGTCATTATGGCTGGCTTTAAATATTATTTTCTCAGCATTGGTACAGTAAAATGTCACCAAAATGATACCAGAAGTAGAGTAAGACACCAGGAACAATATGCAAAAAGAATGAGGATGACATGTATGAAGGAATTTGTTTTACATGAGGTCAAAGGTCATGTTACTGTAAATGGAGTTCAGTCATTATGGCTGGCTTTAAATATTGTTTTCTCAGCATTGGTACAGTAAAATGTCACCAAAATGATACCAGAGGTAGTGTAAGACACCAGGAACAATATGCAAAAGGAATGAGGATGACATGTATTACATGTCACCAAAATGATACCAGAGGTAGAGTAAGACACCAAGAACAATATGCAAAAGGAATGAGGATGACATGTATGAAGGAATTTGTTTTACATGAGGTCAAAGGTCATGTTACTGTAAATGGAGTTCAGTCATTATGGCTGGCTTTAAATATTATTTTCTCAGCATTGGTACAGTAAAATGTCACCAAAATGATACCAGAGGTAGAGTAAGACACCAGGAACAATATGCAAAAAGAATGAGGATGACATGTATGAAGGAATTTGTTTTACATGAGGTCAAAGGTCATGTTACTGTAAATGGAGTTGAGTCATTATGGCTGGCTTTAAATACTATTTTCTCAGCATTGGTACAGTAAAATGCCACCAAAATGATACCAGAGGTAGAGTAAGACAGCAGGAACGATATGGAAAAAGAATGAGGATGACATATATGAAGGAATTTGTTTTACATGAGGTCAAAGGGCATTATACTGTAAATGTATTTTATCTTGACAGTGGTTTTAAATATTATTTTCTCCACATTGGTACAGTAAAATGTCACCAAAATGATACGAGAAGTAGAGTAAGACAGCAGGAACGATATGGAAAAAGAATGAAGATGACATGTATGAATGAATTTATTTTTACATAAGGTCAAAGGTCATCATACTGTAAATGGAATTCATTTTTTTCTACATTATGGCGGTGAAATATGCCTAGTAATATATATTCAACATTTCATATAACATAACATTTCTCAGGTAAAAGACCGTAGGCTTTTGCTTAGGACCTTCACTTTGCTCAAGAACCGTCCCTACCGTAGTTACTCTATTTCGGGCGCAACGAAAATCAAACAGCGGCTCACTTTACCGCTTACTCGCAAACAGCTGCTCACTTTACCGCAGTGACCAACCTCACCCCGCCCGGACCTGCGACGCTCTCTGAGATCTTCCACTTGGTGTGCGTACGCGTGGTTCTGAAGGTTGGACAGCTGAGACCCTCCATCGATGAAAGTAGGATCCAAATATTGCATTAATCAAGGGTTGATGTCAGATCGAGTAATTCAAATTTTCTTTAAAAGTAAGACTCAGTAAAACTTACAAGTTTTCTTATTTTCCACATAATTACATATCCTTCATCCATATAACTCAATCAATGGTGTATGTCTATTCTTTGAAGTGATACAGGGGATCTATTGAACCGTAGAGCCATGAACTTTAGATATTTGACTGACTCAGAAATGTATTGATTTATTATTATGATTTATTGATTTATTAATTGGCTAATCAAACAACCAATTAAGTACAAATCTTTTCCTTCTTACGAAGGTGGTGCCCCTGATTACGAGAGCTAATTTTAATATCGTTTAAGATCCATAATTCGCTACACTGCATTTATGCAATTTTATGCAGTTACTACCTGATTTTTTATATGTCCTGTTGGATGCACCCACTGATACGGACTGAATCTGTGTTCCTCTTCTGGAGCTTGGCATAAAGGAGGTCCAGATGTGCAATGCTAAGCCTGCTAAGAAACATAGCTTGGTGTTATTTTCTGGATGGCTGCAGGGCGCTGTTGCCAACTCTGTGTCTCATAACAGCAGCGGGAGAAGCTCCAGGTCTCAGCAAGCATGACCATTTCCATAACACCAAAAAGGAGGACATTATGCGGCATATCAATAAATTACTACGGTGTACATAGGACTCTGGTATACTCTCATTTATAGTACAATTTTGAGTGGTTTAAATATGATGTTTGTGTAGCTGAATAGGAAAAAATATTAATGAAAAGTCCAAAAGTGTTTGTTCACAGTATTTGTATTTATTCAATACATTGTGGTGTTCAAAAAGTGACTGAGATGAATCTTTTAAAGTGCAGAGTGCCACAAAGCATAAGGTGTGGACTTAAATGTAAAAAACAATTAACAGGTAACATACATAATCAAAAAATGTTTTTAAAAAAAGCCTAAATAACCTTCTATGTAAACAACAAAGGAGATTGTAAAAATTAAAAAAACATTCAAAAAAAAGTATAGCATTTCTAAAGTGCTTCAGTCTTTTGGGCACACACACAGCCACAGTGTCTGTGTGTGTGCAGTAGACCTGTATTTAAGCAAACTCCACATTCATCCTCTGTAGCAGCTCAGGAGACAACAGCCCCTCTGTCATCATGGCTTCCGAGCCCCCACTGCCCCTGGGCCTGTTTATATCCTGCAGAGACTGGTACAAATAACAACATAGCAACAATATAGTTATCAACCTTCCAAAATCTGTATTGTTTTCAACCCAATAAATATAAATACTTCATGTAGCCCATCAGTGAAATCACAGGATTAGTGTACTCACCAAAATAGTTGATTGTCTATCTGCAATACTTCTTTGGCATGATGCTAACTTCCTGTCAATGTCATATAGCAGCACATAGACCCCTGTTTATGTTTTTAACATAATATAAGCAGATATTTATCTGACACCGCTGTTAGCCAATCATTTGTAAGACCAGATATATTACTGTTGGATGCATTTTTTACAGTCTATGATTGGATGTTGTGCTGCATCCCAGCAAAGATGAAAAAACTCTGCTCTTCAAGCCTACTGCCTCAAAAAGGAGGACAAATACGTGTCTGGCGCCGGACGCCGGACAGGGCATTGAAAATCCGGACTGTCCGGCCTAAAGTCGAACACCTGGTCACCCTAGAGTGATGGCACCCAGGTTACTTTTATGAGGCTGAATGATTATTAATTCCAGACCTTCACACACACACAACCACAAAAGACAAAACCCTTACATCTATCTATCTATCTCTCTATCAATCTATCTATCTATCTATCTATCTGTCTATCTATCTATCTATCTATCTATTATATACATAAGATTGATTATTAATCATGTAATGGATAATAAACGTGAGTTATTAAAAAGTAAAAACATGTTTCCTGTATTTATTGTTTCTGTGATGAAAACATGTTCTGTTTGTGTCTGTATGTGTCAGTAGCAGTATAGCAGTCACTTGGAGACATTTTAAGCATTACACAGTCACATTTTAGTCACCCAAACTTACCATTTCCCCCTCCATTGTGTCTGTTCGCTGTTTGTGTACAGAGTCTGTGGCGTTAAATAAAAACTCAGCAATACATCTTTTAATGTGTTACACAACTACTCACATGTTAAAAGACAGCCATTAAACTGAAATGTTCAATATTAATAACACACACCAATAGCTCATCTTGCTGCGGACAGTTGAAAGCTCAAAAAAATGAGGAGTGAGCTCGTGACGGTGAAACTCAAAAGTATAGAATCCAGCTGCAGTTGCTCCAATCCGGCACTGAGCGTCGCTGTCCGACCGCTCTGTAGGAGGCATTCAGGGACACTGCTGAAATCACAACATTTTCTTTTAGCAATGCAAAATCACACTCCACTCCATTACTACAGTAAGAGCATGTCATAGATGTTCTCGGGTCAAAGGACATTAAGCGATGATGAATCATATTAAGCGATGGCACCCAGGTTAATTTCATGAATCTAAATGATTATTAATTCTCAAATCTTTATCTATATATCTATCTATCCTATTCTATTCCTTTTCAGAATGAAAGTAATGAAAACATCTCTGTCAGTGATATTTGTGATTCCATTGCACCATTTTCCATTATGGAACAGTTTTTCATGCTTATGGTTTTGGATTTAAGTTTGGTTTAAGTTTGTTTTGGTGGTTGTTTTTTTACACTTAAACTAACCACAATTTAATTTGCAATTTGCAATAAAGTCAAGAATTAACAAGAGAGAGATTATTAGATAAATACATGGTCAGAATCTCAGCAGAGGTTATGATCGGATGAGGATTTTCCTTCACTTAAACCAAATGTTTCTTCTTCACAATTATCTTCACATGAAAAAAACACAAAATTCACCCTTTCACATATACCATATGAGAAATGTACATGTGATGATCATTTACTGCATCATTTGGCCAAATGACATCAGAAGAGCTCTAAGAGTTCTCAGGAATAAATTGTCAAAAGGTAACACACACTACTAATTTTAGCTCATCTACAAGCGCTCACCTGGGTGAATACTCCCTCTTGTGGCAAAGAGAAAGAACTACACTGTATAAAGTTAAGTTTGAACCATGTTTGAACCCACAGTGAAAGCACATTTAAATCTGGCCTTTTTCAGAGAAAAATAGATAAAATGATTATTCCACCTTAACCATTATGACTATGGTGTCTGTCACCTTTACCCAAATCAGTGAGGATGACCCTGGGGATTGTCACAACAACTTCTTGAAGCTGTATGATGGCCCAGATACCTCCTCACTGCCTTTTGGACCTTACTGTGACCTTACTGTATGTAACCCAAGAAGAATCACTACTTTAACTGTAATGTCACAGACTTAGAAGGATATTCACTGAATCTGATAGTGGTAGGGGTACATCATTTTGTGTCACTCGAATTTTTTGATGCAGTTTTCACTTTATGTAATTTGCATGAAGTGTGGTCAGGCTGTTATGCTAGAGGTTGCACGTATCTGAAAATAAATGTTTTCTGCCATTAAACTAGGATTATTTGATTATTATTTGAAGAAAATAAATTTTTGGAACTGCAAGTATGCATTAATCCTCCCTGAAGAAGACTGAATGTGAGGAGATAGTAGTTAAAAGTCCCTTCCAGACATATTTCAACACATACAAAAATAGTCCGTAAAAAAGTCAGAATACCTTATAAAAATTCTGAAATATTTATTCTCACGGATTAAAAAAATCCTAAATCTATAAATATGCCATAAATATATCACACCTGTGTTTATTGCATACTGGACCACCACTCAGTACTAACTAATTTGTTATATCACAAATCTGAAACTGAGATTTAAGGTGAGTACAGAGAAATTTTCACCCATCAGCAAATTAATGTGAAAACAGCCATCTAACTCATACATCATTCTGCCCATGAAGTTCAAACATTCATCAAATGGAACAATGTGCAAGGAAAAATGAGTTATGTTGTAATCCGTAAGATTTCAGTCCTGGTTAATTTGGCAAATGCAATTTAATAATACAGCAAACACTTATTGAGCAGCTAAAACAGGCAATTGGGTATCTGTTTGCAGAACAACCAACAAAACTGACTGCATTTTAAGGAAGCCTTCTAATAATTTTAGACACATTTATAATCAAATATCACTTTTGGTGGTCACTATGGTGACAAATACAATGCATTTCCTGTTGCTGTTTTACTATAAGAATCAGCATATATTTCACCAGTTGAACACTTTTAATCTGAAGCAGCAGCTGCAATAAGAAATATTGGTTTTGCATTTGGAGTAAGTAAATTCACCTTTAAGTTTCATTGTGTGTGTGAAACTTTGTTTGTGCATTCTCTCAATAAACAGCGGAGTGGAAAGACTGATGCACTGATTTACGACATTGTTAAAATGGAGGGGTGGGACTTAGTTTAGCTTTTATTAAACTTAATCACTTATATTTCATTTTAATTTTGTTTTGCAAACATTGATATATGGGTGATCTTATAGTCAAAACCACACAAAATGCAGTTTTAAGTGCTGTAACACTGAAAACAGGACAGATACGTTACTGGGATTTGTGTGTCTTACTGTTTTGGTGTAAAATGCTATATTAGCCATTATTGAGAAATATATGTGAACTTATTGTCAAAACTTCCCAAAAAGCTATTTCAAGAATAGAGACAGTAAAGCAGAACAGATATCAATGTTGCTGGGTATTAAGTTTCTGTCTTTTCAGAATTACTGTTGTGAATTTTGACATCTGACAGGTAACATTTACTGTTTGACAGACAGCTTTACCTCAGCACTGCTAGCAGGTGGTGGGCGAGGAAGGAAGGCGGGCCTGGGCATCTCCTCCAAGTCCTCTGCAGCAGGTGGTGGTGCCGATGGTGCTGGTGTGGAGGGAGCTGGTGACTCTGCGGGCTGGTCCAAGATGAGGGCTTTAGGAGGTTCCGTGGGGTAGTGGTGGTGCTCCTCCTGGGTTAGCTCCATTAGTTCCTCATCTGTCAGTTCCAGCACGGCGGAGACACCATCATGTGGTGTGTGCTGTGGTGGTGGTGGTGGCGATGGCAGGAAGTGGATGCGGCTAGAGAGAGAGAGGGGCCTATTTCCCTAATGATCCTGAAAACAGCAAACAAGAACCCTGTACTAACTACTCCTAGTCTAGCGAGGGGTTTAAGGCCACGCCTCGATGGTATAGAGGAAACAAGACCTATGCGTTTACCCTATCTCATCCCATTAGGAAACCTTACACTTTAAAAGGTGATACATACAAATACATGTGATTACAGCAATGCAGCAAAATACTCATTTCATCCCTGGAAAGGAAAAAGTAAAATCACAATAACAAATTTGATCATTTCACACATTAATTTCTGCACTGACGAGTCTTCAACCCATGTACTTAACGTACAGTCAAGGGTCACCACCATGGAGAGGTTACTAGCACTTTTGATGCATGGTGGCCTTGAATCCTTCATCAGTTTCATCAGTTGCATTTTTCATTACATTCAAATACACAATCAAAATCACATACAACATTCTCTATGGCTACGTTCACACCACAGGCCTTAATGCTCAATTCCAATTTATTGCTCAAATCCGATTTGTTTGGCTGGTCATATTACACTTTTAAATGTGGCCTCCTGAAGTGATCATTAATGACGTCACGCACAGAACGGTGTTTACGGAAGCGAACCTGGCAACAGCTGGTGAAGTTACTGGTAGTTTCATTTATGGTCTAATATTGAAAACAGTGTGTGGTGGCAGATGGCAAATTTGTGAGTGGGTGATGTTAAAACGGAGGAAGAGGAGAAAGAAAATTAATACTTGCTTTGTGTTACTCCAGAATAATCTGATATGTATCAGATTCAGTACCACATTTGAATGTGACCTGAATCTGATTTGGAAATGTCAGATTCAATGTGACTTGTGCTGTTCACATTGTCAGAAACAAATCAGATATGGGTCACATTTGAGCAAACAAATCGGACTCAGGTCACTTTTAACTGCAGTGTGAATGTAGCCTATAAACCAAAAGTAATTATTCTGGTTACTCAAACTAGAGAAATGTTTAGTTGTACTTCATTAAACAAAAATGATTAAATTGATTAATAGTGTCATTTTGAAATTTGGAACACACAATAAAATCTGTAATCATTAAAACAACGAAACCCTGAAATGAAAATAAAACAAGGAGTACATGAACACACAGAAGCCTCTGAGTTTCATCTGCAGACAGCAGGTGATACGCATCCGCCCCAGTTTAACACTCAGACAAATCACGCCTCCCACTGTCTGACTCCCTGATTCATTAAACGAAATACTTTTGATAAGAGACCTGAGGTCTCCACCTCCTCGTCATCATCTTCCAGGGAGAGGTCATTCTGACTTTTTTCTGAGAAAAAAGGCAGAACTCACTAAGTTGAATTGAGTTCTGACTTTTTCTCAAAATTCAGAGAAAAAAGTCAGAACTTACTTTTTTTTCCCACAGTGGCCCTAATCCTCTTCCGTAGACACATAAACACCATACCAGAGTAAAAGGATGCTGATGACACGTTGGGAGGATGTTAACTAATGTTAATGGGGAATACACCGAAGCTATTTCGGAGGCATCTACTTTCCTTATCAGGGGACTCAAATAAGCCGAATAGCAAATACCTTGTGATTCTTCATATGGCATGAAGCAATTTGCTTTATCACCGCAAATTAAATACACTCTCTCGGGCAGGGGAGACTGCTTTAGAGTGACATTTATTACAATATTACAAATGTTTGGTCCTACCTCCTCCTGACCTGACCCTACACCTCGGAAACACAATGGAACATTTTGCAGTGCATGAGTGGGCACAGGGGGCAAATAAATATTTCTCATTGATACTTTGTGCAACATGTCGTGCAATGTCAGCATGTTCTGTGGATTTAACAGAGTCAATTGGATAGGGAGGGGTGTAACAATCATCTGCATCATCGTTAAGTCTCAAACTCAGATCATTCCAATCAGGCTTTTCATAGTCAGCTTTGATGAATGGAATTGGGCAATTTAAGCATAGGACAATGGATTGACACTGGCATATTTTGACACAGCCAGCAGTTACTGAAATTACGATCATGTGCATAATCAATCATAAGACTAATAGCTGAATTTACTTTTGGCTCAACAGGCTTGCCTTTAGACAAGTCTTGCACAATCTGTTCTGTTTTAGCATCAGCTTGGTTTTTGGCTGACGTGAAAAAAAAACATAGGTAGAAGTGGCTACATCTTCATACCATGCATTAGCATTACAAGATTTAGGCTGTCCCTTTTTTCCCTCTGGATAGCTAACATCCCATAGTTTAGAAATCAGGGGAGGAAACCAGTTGTTGTTCAGTGAAACACCATAACTCTAGAGGTATAAGTTGAGGAAAATCAGATGTGAATTTTACTTTCATCCTTCCTGGCTTAATTAACTCCATCTCCACCAACCTCTTATCACAGGTGGCCCACGTCCACTATCTCTTCATAAAGATGTCAGATCTTGCGACATAGCAATCGTTTTCTTCACATATGTCAGTGGGACACTCAAAAACAAGTTCACAGTTCGTTTTGTACAAGACAGAGCTGAAGGTGCTATTTTCTGGCTCCATTTTAGCAACATAATCACCTTGTTTTTCAGTTTCATGTGCATTTTCGTTGTTACTGAGCTTCAAAAAATGTCTTACTCCGTCCTTGCATTCACAGCCTAATACCTGGTTTGTTTCTCCAGGGCTGTCCCGCAGAGGGTGCCCCCTCTTTGAAGACTGTATCACGAGCAGAGAAGCCTCCCTGCTATACTGAGACTTCCAAACCTAAGTTGGCCCAGCCCACTTAACAGGAGTGAAAAGATGAGTAATCATCCGATTACCTGCCATTGACTTTCACATCCTCTCTGGCGGCTGGGAGCAAGTCTGTACCTTGTGGCATGAATCCATTCTGCCTTCTTTGATGCAACTTTCTTTGATAGTTGCATTCTGATCTGATGATCCTGCCACTGGTTGGGTGTGAGAAAGGTGTTATATAAATAAGATTGAATATTAATCATGAAATGGATAATAAACGTGAGTTATTAAAAAATAAAAACATGTTTCCTGTCTTTATTGTTTCTGTGATGAGAACACTTTCTGTTTGTGTCTGTATGTGTCAGTAGCAGTATAGCAGTCACTTGGAGACATTTTAAGCATTACACAGTCACTTTTTAGTCACCTAAACTCATCATTTCCCCCTCCATTGTGTCTGTTTGCTGTTTGTGTACAGAGTGTAAATACAAACTCAACAATACATCTTTTAATGTGTTACACAACTACTCACATATTAAAAGACCATTAAAGGCCATTAAACTGAAATGTTCAACAATAATAACACACACTACTAGCTCATCTTGTTGCAGACAGTTGAAAACTCAAAAAAATGAGGAGTGAGCTAGTGACGGTGAAACTCAAAAGTATAGAATCCAGCTGCAGTTGCTCCAATCCGGCACTGAGCGTCGCTGTCCGACCGCTCTGTAGGAGGCATTCAGGGACACTGCTGAAATCACAACATTTTCTTTTAGCAATGCAAAATCACACTCCACTCCATTACTACAGTAAGAGCATGTCATAGATGTTTTCGGGTCAAAGGTTATTATATGAGTGATGGCACCTCGGTTAATTTCATGAGGCTAAATGATTATTATGAGATGACGTATCCAAGATGGCGCCAGTGTGTGTGGCTGACCGTCTGGTGCTCCTGCAAGTCTTAGTGTTGTTATTGTTTTCAATCATTGGCACTAAACAAATTGATCTGAATCTGGTTGAACTTTTACCTGCAGACTGTTCTTATTTTAACTCCCCTCGGACGTCGGGTCGTGGAGGAGGAATGGCGAGTTTATAAAAACGACTTTAAATGTAAGCAGTGCACCGTCTCGTCCTCAATTTCCAGCTTTGAAGTGGCTTTATTTGAGGTGGGTCGTTCCGACCCGGTGCTGTGCGCTGTCATTTACCGACCCCCCAAATACAATAAGGACTTCGTGAATGACTTTTCTGGTTTTCTGGCTGAAATCATGCCTAAATATGACCGTGCCCTCTTTCTCGGGGATTTTAACATTCACTTGTGTTGTCCTGATAAGCCCTTGGTAAAGGACTTTTTAAGCCTTATTGACTCTTTTAAATTAGTTCAGTGTGTGTCTGGTCCCACACATGAACATGGACACACATTAGACCTCGTCCTTACTGCTGGCCATTTCTCTGTGGCTTTTGATCAGTTCTGTTTCTGCCCTCTGTTAACACGGAGGAGCTCAGCTCTTGGTTTCACACCTCCTGCCTAACCATACTGGACTCAGTGGCTCCAAAGAAAACTGTGCAGCCTAAAGCAAAATCCGAGCCCTGGTTTAATGACACAACTCGCGCAGCTAGACGGGAGTGTCGCAAAGCTGAGCGTAAGTGGAAGAAGGACAAGCTGCAGGTTTCTCTCCAAATCCTTAAGGACTGTTGGCGCTGCTACCAGAATACCGTTAAAGAGACCAGAAGAGAATACCTGTCAAACATCATTGAAGCCAATCGCTATAACCCGTGGGTGTTATTTAAAACCATTGACACTGTTCTTAATGCCCCACAGCCTGTCAGCTTGGAGGCATCTCCTGAAATGTGCAATAGCTTCCTGCACTTTTTTATTGATAAGGTTGCTACTGCTAGGACTCCCATCTTAGCTCCTGCACCTGACCCCTCTGTCCCTGTTCCTTGTTCTGATAAGTTTGAGCCTGTGTCTCTGTCGTTTTTAGAAGATCTGGTTGGCCATATTAAGCCATCAGGCTCTCCCTGTGATGCTGTCTCTCCTAGCTTCTTTAAAGAGGTTTTCCCTAGTATAGGGCAGTCAGTGCTGGCTATCATAAACAGCAGCCTGTCTTCTGGTGTCGTTCCACTAAGTTTTAAACATGCAGTGGTTTTTAATGATATCTTATTAACGAATGACTCTGGTGACCATGTCATTCTTGTCCTGTTGGACCTAACGGCAGCCTTTGATACAGTGGACCACAACACCCTAGTGGCTCGGCTAAGCCACCTAGTGGGCATCTGTGGTACTGCGCTGGACTGGATCAGATCCTATCTGGCTGACAGAACCATGAGTGTGAGCCTTGGAACTTCAGAGTCCAGCTCTGCTCCACTGCCGTATGGGGTTCCACAGGGGTCGGTCTTAGGGCCCCTGCTCTTCTCGCTGTATTTGCTGCCACTGGGCTCCATCCTGAGAAAGCATGGCATCTCCTTTCACTTTTATGCTGACGACAGTCAGATATATGTGCCACTGAAAAAAAGAAACGCTTTCTCCCTAACACCATTTCTGGCATGTCTTGAAGACATCAAAGCCTGGATGGCTTTGAACTTCCTTAACTTTAACGAGAAAAAAACAGAAGTGATGGTGTTTGGTCCCAGTGGCCTTTGTGAACCCCCTTCATTTGACTTGGGTCCTTTGGCAGATTATTTTAAGCCAACTGTCTCAAACTTGGGTTTTAAGATGGACAGTGATTTTAAATTGGATCGGCAAAT